>NC_069500.1:1210364865-1210715230 GCF_027579735.1 Bombina bombina | reverse complement strand
GCCTCTCTTTTGCTCTTTCTCTCCCCTCCTTTCTTTTTCTCTCTCTCTCCCCCTCTCTTTTGCTCTCTCTCTCCCCTCCTCTCTTTTTCTCTCTCTCTCCCCCTCTCTTTTGCTCTTTCCCTCTTCTATTATGCTCTCTCGCCCTCTATTTTGCTCTCTCCCTCCTTCCACCCTCTCTTTTTCTCTCTCCTCTCCGCCTCTCTTTTGCTCTCTCTCCCCCCTCTCTTTTGCTCTCTATCTCCAACTCTCTTTTGCTCTCTCTCTCCCCCGCTCTTTTGCTCTCTCTCACTCCCCATCTCTATTGCGCTCTCTCTCCCCTCTCTTTTGCTCTCTCTCCCCCCTCCCCTCTTTTTCTCTCTCTCTCCCCCTCTCTTTTGCTCTCTCTCTCCCCTCCTCTCTTTTTCTCTCTCTCTCCCCCTCTCTTTTGCTCTTTCTCTCTCCCCTCCTCTATTATGCTCTCTCCCCCTCTATTTTGCTCTCTCCCTCCTCCCACCTTCTCTTTTTTTCTCTCCTCTCCCCCTCTCTTTTGCTCTCTCTCCCCCCTCTCTTTTGCTCTCTCTATCTCCCCCCTCTCTTTTGCTCTCTATCTCCCCCTCTCTTTTGCTCTCTCTCTCTCTCTCCCTCTCCTGCTCTCTCTCTCTCCCCTCTCTTTTGCTCTCTCTCCCCCTTTCTTTTGCTCTCTCCCCCCTCTATTGCACTCTCTCTCCACCTCTATTGCTCTCTCTTCCCCCTCTCTTTTTCTCTCTCTCTCCTCCTATCTTTTGCTCTCTCTCTCCCCCTCTCTTTTGCTCTCTCTCCCTCCCCCTCTCTATTGCTCTCTCTCTCCCCTCTCTTTTGGTCTTTCTCTCCCCTCCTTTCTTTTTCTCTCTCTCTCCCCCTCTCTTTTGCTCTCTCTCCCCCCTCTCTTTTGCTCTCTATATCTCCCCCCTCTCTTTTGCTCTCTATCTCCAACTCTCTTTTGCTCTCTTTCTCTCTCTCCCCCTCTCCTGCTCTTTCTCTCTTCCCTCTATTTTGCTCTCTCTCCCCCTTTCTTTTGCTCTCTCTCTCCCCCCTCTATTGCACTCTCTCTCCACCTCTATTGCTCTCTCTTCCCCCTCTATTTTTCTCTCTCTCCCCTCTCTTTTCCTCTCTCTCTCTCCCCCTCTCTTTTGCTCTCTCTTTCCCCCCTCTCTTTTGCTCTCTCTCTCTCCCCCTCTCTTTTGCTCTCTCTCTCCCCCTCTCTTTTGGTCTCTCTCTCCCCCTCTCTTTTGCTCTTTTTATCTCCTTTCCTCTATTTTGCTCTCTCCCTCCCCTCTCTCTTTTGCTCTCCCCCCTCCCCCTCTCTTTTGCTCTCTCTCTCCCCCTCTCTTTTGCTCTCTCTCTCTCCTGCTCTATTTTGCTCTCTCTCTCCCCCTCTCTTTTGCTCTTTCTCTCTCCCCTCTTCTATTATGCTCTCTCCCCCTCTCTCTCTCACTCCCTCCACCTTCTCTTTGCTCTCTCCTCTCCCCCTCTCTTTTGCTCTCTTTCTCTCTCCCCCCTCTCTTTTGCTCTCTAACCCCCTCTCTTTTGCTCTCTAACCCCCTCTCTTTTGCTCTCTATCTCCCCCTCTCTTGCTCTCTCTCTCCACCTCTATTGCTCTCTCTTCCCCCTCTCATTTGTTCTCTCTCCCCTCTCTTTTGCTCTCTCCCTCCCCCTCTCTTTTGCTCTCTCTTTCTCCCCCCACTCTTTTGCTCTCTCTCTCTCCTGTCTCTTTTGCTCTCTCTTGCCCTCTCTTTTGGTCTCTCTCTCCCTCTCTCTTTTGCTCTTTTTCTCTCCTTTCCTCTCTTTTGCTCTCTCTCTCTCCCCCTCTCTTTTGCTCTTCCCCCCTCCCCCTCTCCTTTGCTCTCTCTCCCCACTCTCTTTTGCTCTCTCTCTCCCCCCTCTCTTTTGCTCTCTCTCTCTACCCCCTCTCTTGTCCTCTCTCTCTCTCCCCCTCTCTTTTGGTCTCTCTCTCCCCCCTCTCTTTTGCTCTTTTTCTCTCCTTTCCTCTCTTTTGCTCTCTCCCCCTCTCTTTTGCTCTCTCTCCCCCTCTCTTTTGCTCTCTCTCTCCCCCTCTATTTTGCTCTCTCTCTCTTCCTCTATTTTGCTCTTTCTCTCTCCCCTCCTCTATTATGCTCTCTCCCCCTCTCTTTTTGCTCTCTCACTCCCTCCACCCTCTCTTTGCTCTCTCCTCCCCCACGCTCTTTTGCTCTCTTTCTCTCTCTCCCCCTCTCTTTTGCTCTCTCTCTCCCCTCTCTTTTGCTCTCTATCCCCCTCTCTTTTGCTCTCTATCTCCCTCCTCTATTGCTCTCTCTCTCCACCTCTATTGCTCTCTCTTCCCCATCTCTTTTGCTCTCTCTCCCCTCTCTTTTGCTCTCTCTCTCTCCCCCCACTCTTTTGCTCTCTCTCTCTCTCCCCCTCTCTTTTGCTCTCTCTTTCCCCCTCTCTTTTGGTCTCTCTCCCCCCCCTCTTTTGCTCTTTTTCTCTCCTTTCCTCTCTTTTGCTCTCTCTCTCTCCCCCCTCTCTTTTGCTCTTCCCCCTCCCCCTCTCGTTTGCTTTCTCTCTCCCCCTCTCTTTTGCTCTCTCTCTCTCCTACTCTCTTTTGCTCTCTCTCACCCCCCTCTCTTTTGCTCTCTCTCACCCCCTCTCTTTTGCTCTCTCTCCCTTCCTCTATTATGCTCTCTCCCCCTCTCTTTTGCTCTCTCCGTCCCTCCACCCTCTCTTTTGCTCTCTCCTCTCCCCCTCTCTTTTTCTCTCTCTTCCCCCTCTCTTTTGCTCTCTCTCTCTCTCTCTCTCTCTCCCTCTCCCACCTCTCTTTTACTCTCTCTCCCCCTCTCTTTTGCTCTCTACCCCTCTCTTTTGCTCTCTCTCTCCCCTCTCTTTTGCTCTCTCTCTCCTCCTCTCTTTAGTTCTCTCTCTCCCCCTCTCTTTTGCTCTCTCTCTCCCCCTCTCTTTTGATTTTTCTCTCTCCCCTCCTCTATTATGCTCTCTCCCCTCTCTTTTGCTCTCTCCCTCTCTCCCTCCTTCCACTTTCTCTTTTGCTCTCTCCTGTCCCCCTCTCTTTTGATCTCTCTCTCTCTCTCTCTCTCTCTCTCTCTCCCACCTCTCTTTTGCTCTCTCTCCCCCTCTCTTTTGCTTTCTCCCCCCTCTCTGTTGCTCTCTCTTTTTTGTTCTCTATCCCCGCTCTTCTCTTTTGCTCACACTATCTCCTCCCTCTCTTTTCCCCTCTCTCTCTCTCTCTCTCTCTCTCTCTCTCTCTCTCTCTCTCTCCCTGTCTATTTTGCTCTCTCTTCCCCTCTCTTTTGCTCTCTCTCTCCCCTTTCTCTCTCTCTTTCTCTCCCCCCTCTCTCCCCCTCTCTTTTGCTATCTCTCCCCCTCTCTTTTGCTTTCTCTTCCCCTCTCTTTTGCTCTCCCCCCTCTCTCTTTTGCTCTCTCTCCCCTCTCTTTTGCTCTCTCTCTCCCCTCTCTTTTGCTCTCTCTCTCTCTCTCCCCCTCTCTTTTGCTCTCTCTCTCCCCCTCTCTTTTGGTCTCTCCCCCCCCCCCATCTTTTGGTCTTTTTCTCTCCTTTCCTCTCTTTTGCTCTCTCTCTCTCCCCCATCTCTTTTGCTCTTCCCCCTCCCCCTCTCTTTTGCTTTCTCTCTCCCCCTCCCTTTTGCTCTCTCTCTCTCCTACTCTCTTTTGCTCTCTCTCACACCCCTCTCTTTTGCTCTCTCTCACTCCTCTCTTTTGCTCTCTCTCCCTTCCTCTATTATGCTCTCTCCCCCTCTCTTTTGCTCTCTCCATCCCTCCACCCTCTCTTTTGATCTCTCCTCTCCCCCTCTCTTTTTCTCTCTCTTCCCCCTCTCTTTTGCTCTCTCTCTCTCTCTCTCTCTCTCTCTCTCTATCTCTATCTCTCTCTCTCTCTCCCACCTCTCTTTTGCTCTCTCTCCCCCTCTCTTTTGCTCTCTACCCCTCTCTTTTGCTCTCTCTCTCCCCTCTCTTTTGCTCTCTCTCTCCTCCTCTCTTTTGTTCTCTCTCTCCCCCTCTCTTTTGCTCTCTCTCTCCCCCTCTCTTTTGATTTTTCTCTCTCCCCTCCTCTATTATGCTCTCTCCCCTCTCTTTTGCTCTCTCCCTCCCTCCTTCCACTTTCTCTTTTGCTCTCTCCTGTCCCCCTCTCTTTTGCTCTCTCTCCCACCTCTCTTTTGCTCTCTCTCCCCCTCTCTTTTGCTTTCTCCCCCCTCTCTGTTGCTCTCTCTTTTGTGCTCTATCCCCACTCTTCTCTTTTGCTCACACTATCTCCTCCCTCTCTTTTCCCCTCTCTCTCTCTCTCTCTCTCTCTCTCTCTCTCTCTCTCTCTCTCTCTCTCCCTCTCTCTCTCTCTCTCTCTCTCTCTCCCTGTCTATTTTGCTCTCTCTCCCCCTCTCTTTTGCTCTCTCTCTCCCCTTTCTCTCTCTCTTTCTCTCCCCCCTCTCTCCCCCTCTCTTTTGCTCTCTCTCTCTCCCCCCTCTCTTTTGCTCTTCCCCCTCCCCCTCTCTTTTGCTTTCTCTCTCCCCCTCCCTTTTGCTCTCTCTCTCTCCTACTCTCTTTTGCTCTCTCTCACCCCCCTCTCTTTTGCTCTCTCTCACTCCTCTCTTTTGCTCTCTCTCCCTTCCTCTATTATGCTCTCTCCCCCTCTCTTTTGCTCTCTCCATCCCTCCACCCTCTCTTTTGATCTCTCCTCTCCCCCTCTCTTTTTCTCTCTCTTCCCCCTCTCTTTTGCTCTCTCTCTCTCTCTCTCTCTCTATCTCTATCTCTCTCTCTCTCTCTCTCTCTCTCTCCCACCTCTCTTTTGCTCTCTCTCCCCCTCTCTTTTGCTCTCTACCCCTCTCTTTTGCTCTCTCTCTCCCCTCTCTTTTGCTCTCTCTCTCCTCCTCTCTTTTGTTCTCTCTCTCCCCCTCTCTTTTGCTCTCTCTCTCCCCCTCTCTTTTGATTTTTCTCTCTCCCCTCCTCTATTATGCTCTCTCCCCTCTCTTTTGCTCTCTCCCTCCCTCCTTCCACTTTCTCTTTTGCTCTCTCCTGTCCCCCTCTCTTTTGCTCTCTCTCCCACCTCTCTTTTGTTCTCTCTCCCCCTCTCTTTTGCTTTCTCCCCCCTCTCTGTTGCTCTCTCTTTTGTGCTCTATCCCCACTCTTCTCTTTTGCTCACACTATCTCCTCCCTCTCTTTTCCCCTCTCTCTCTCTCTCTCTCTCTCTCTCTCTCTCCCTCTCTCTCTCTCTCTCTCTCTCTCTCTCCCTGTCTATTTTGCTCTCTCTCCCCCTCTCTTTTGCTCTCTCTCTCCCCTTTCTCTCTCTCTTTCTCTCCCCCCTCTCTCCCCCTCTCTTTTGCTCTTTCTCTCTCCCCTTCTCCTTTTATGCTCTCTCCCCCTCTCTCTCTCACTCCCTCCACCTTCTCTTTGCTCTCTCCTCTCCCCCTCTCTTTTGCTCTCTTTCTCTCTCTCCCCTCTCTTTTGCTCTCTAACCCCCTCTCTTTTGCTCTCTAACCCCCTCTCTTTTGCTCTCTATCTCCCCCTCTCTTGCTCTCTCTCTCCACCTCTCTTGCTCTCTCTTCCTCCTCTCTTTTGCTCTCTCTCCCCTCTCTTTTGCTCTCTCGCTCCCCCTCTCTTTTGCTCTCTCTTTCTCCCCCCACTATTTTGCTCTTTCTCTCCCCTGTCTCTTTTACTCTCTCTCCCCCTCTCTTTTGGTCTCTCTCTCCCCCTCTCTTTTGCTCTTTTTCTCTCCTTTCCTCTCTTTTGCTCTCTCTCTCTCTCTCCCCCTCCCCCTCTCTTTTGCTCTCTCTCCCCCCTCTCTTTTGCTCTCTCTCTCCCCCTCTCTTTTGCTCTCTCTCTCTCTCCCCCTCTCTTTTCCTCTCTCTCTCTCCCCCTCTCTTTTGGTCTCTCTCTCCCCCCTCTCTTTTGCTCTTTTTCTCTCTTTTCCTCTCTCCCCCCCTCTCTTTTGCTCTCTCTCTCCCCCTCTCTTTTGCTCTTTCTCTCCCCTCTATTTTGCTTTCTCTCTCCTCCTCTATTTTGCTCTTTCTCTCTCCCCTCGTCTATTATGCTCTCTCCCCTCTCTTTTGCTCTCTCCCTCCTTCCACCCTCTCTTTTGCTCTCTCCTCTCCCCTTCTATTTGCTATCTCTCTCTCTCTCTCTCTCTCTCTCTCTCTCTCTCTATCTCTCTCTCTCTCTCCCACCTCTCTTTTGCTCTCTCTCCCCCTCTCTTTTGCTTTCTCCCCCCTCTCTGTTGCTCTTTCTTTTGTGCTCTCTCCCCGCTCTTCTCTTTTGCTCTCACTATCTCCTCCCTCTCTTTTCCCCTCTCTCTCTCTCTCTCTCTCTCTCTCTCTCTCTCTCTCTCCCTGTCTATTTTGCTCTCTCTCCCCCTCTCTTTTGCTCTCTCTCTCTCCCCCCTTTCTCTCTCTCTTTCTCTCCCCCTCTCTCCCCCTCTCTTTTGCTCTCTCTCCCCCTCTCTTTTGCTTTCTCTCCACCTCTCTTTTGCTCTCTCCCCCTCACTTTTGCTCTCTCTCCCCTCTCTTTTGCTCTCTCTCCCCCCCTCTCTTTTGCTCTCTCTCTCCCCCTCTCATTTGCACTCTCTCCCCCCTCTCTTTTACTCTCTCTCTCCCCCTCTCTTTTGCTCTCTCCCCTTCTCTTTTGCTCTCTCTCCCCCTCTCTTTTGCTTTCTCCCCCCTCTCTGTTGCTCTCTCTTTTGTGCTCTCTCCCCGCTCTTCTCTTTTGCTCTCACTATCTCCTCCCTCTCTTTTCCCCCCTCTCTCTCTCTCTCTCTCTCTCTCTCTCTCCCTGTCTATTTTGCTCTCTCTCCCCCTCTCTTTTGCTCTCTCTCTCCCCCCTTTCTCTCTCTCTTTCTCTCCCCCTCTCTCCCCCTCTCTTTTGCTCTCTCTCCCCCTCTCTTTTGCTTTCTCTCCCCCTCTCTTTTGCTCTCTCCCCCTCTCTTTTGCTCTCTCTCCCCCTCTCTTTTGCTCTCTCTCCCCCCCCTCTCTTTTGCTCTCTCTCTCCCCCTCTCATTTGCACTCTCTCCCCCCTCTCTTTTACTCTCTCTCTCCCCCTCTCTTTTGCTCTCTCTCCTTCTCTTTTGCTCTCTCTCCCCCTTTCTTTTGCTCTCTCTCCCCTCTCTTTTGCTTTCTCTCCCCCCTCTATTTTGTTTTCTCTCTCTCCCCCTTCTCTTTTGCTCTATCTCTCTCTTTAGCTCTCCCCCCTCTCTTTTGCTCTCTCTCTCCCTCCTCTCTTTTGCTCTCTTTCCCCCTCTCTCTTTTGCTCTCTCTCTTGCCCACTCTCTCTTTTGCCCTCTCTCCCCTCTCTTTTGCGCTCTCTCTCATGACCATGACCACTCCCACCCGACCAAGCCATGCCCACTCCTGTCCCCGCCTGCTCCTGTCCCCTTCACGCCCCAGCCACACCAATCCCCACCCACTCCTTTGGGTGTGTTTGTCTAAGGCCAGGTGTGTTTGTACTCGTGCTGTCTCTACTGCGCATAACAGCTTTGGAGAAACACACTTGGCCTTTTATATTATAGGATGGACCAGAGTGTAGCACTCGTATTACAAGTTGAAATGAAATGCTTTTTCTGGAGCTCAATTGAAGAAAACGTTTCCTCAGAGCTCTGGTTAACTGTTTCACGAAACAAGAAAGCTCCAAACCATTAAGTTAAAAGGATTTTGAATCCATTCAATAAACTGGGTTCTATAAACTTAAAGATTTTTTGCAAGAAAGTCCAGATCTGGCTGCAGGCTTAGTCCTGATGCATCCTATATGGCTAATTGACCCAAGGAAAGGAAACACACTCAGCTTTTACTCAAGATCTCACCTGCTTAATAAATACAATTCAAACATGGATTACTGTAGCTCCATTTATTGTATAGTGGTTGGGGGATATCACATCCTTTAAACAGAATTCTAGATTGGTTGGTGAATTTTGGACTTTACTATAGACCTAGTCATTTGGTCAGATCATTGTGTAATAGAGTTCTCAAAAGCATCCCTTTGAAAGGCCATATTTCTCACAGCTTAATATGCAAATCAGATATTTCTGAGTTAACCACTACATACCAAAACTTTGTTTGTCAGGGTTTCACCCTGATTTAATTTGTTATTTTAATGCTTTTATTTTGGCTGCCATTTGGACTCACCTGTCTCTCTCCTCACCTGCTGCAGAGTGTGTAACACTGCTCACTATAACCAGGTTGCAGTCCCAGAATTATGATGTCTTCACTTACTATTTAAAGTGCCTCTGTTCAGTCTGCCTTTGCTTTGCATTGTCTCTGACTTCTCTGTGAGTTCCTGATTCTGTGTATACCTGGCTTGTTCCTGACTCTGCTGATCTTTGTGTTCCTGACCCCAGCTCGTCTGACTACTTGCTTTGGCTCTTGACCCAACTCTTCTGACTACCAGCTCTGGCTTTGACTCCTTATTATTTTTTGTTGTTTATTATAAAGTTGTGATTAATTTAGCAATTCATGGCTCTACCTGATTTCTGGCAGCCTGACAATGTTCTTGATGTTCTTGTAAGCTGCTACAGCACATAATACAATGGGTAGATTCAAAGGCACTTGAAAAGTTTCTAAGGGACCATGTTATAATAATAAATGTACATAAGAACATCAATTTTACCTCCTCTTATTGAGGTCTCTGCCTGCCTCAGTCTCTCTTTAAACCAATCCAAAATTCTATTTTTGGCGCTGACCCTCCTTTAGGCCAAATTTAAACATCTATGGTTGTGAAAGTCCACTTTTCAGGCAATCTGTCATAGCTGAAGAATCCACCTATATTGCAATATTGCCAGTACAAAGTCAAGCACTAAATGGAACATACTCACAGAAATATACAAAGAAGACATTATTTTCTTTATTTTTTTTTGCAGATTTCTCACCAGGAACACAATGATCATTCTCAGTATAAATCAGGATGCAGTTTTTATTATAAGAGACTTTGCTGAGTTGTAAAGGCGAGATGATGATCAGAATTCATTGAGTATCGCTTCAGCTATCTTTTATAATGCCATTAGCAGCTATACTTGCGTGAGGTGCAAAATACATGATATCGAATGACAAACCCCTAGCAACATGGGAAAACAATAAAAACACTTAGCAAACACACATTTAAAGTAGTCAATATAAATGCATGTAATCATAAATATAATACATGTCTGTACATAATTATACATAATTCATAAAGGTTGCTGTAAAGTAACTAATCTCACAGCTGTGTCAAGCATTTTTAGGCATATTTTAAAGTGGATTGTTTTATAGAGGTTGCGTTTTTTCCAGTTTTAAATAGATTGTTCCATTAAGTTTTGAAGGCATATTTGTCATGCTGGTATCTTTTACAATAGAGATGGTTCTTAGACTTTGAGCCAAGAGGTGAATGGTTTATGAAATTTATATGGCTCCATTCATTATAAAGGAACAGAAGTAGCAATTTAAACCTGTGATGAGGGGGGATGCAAATGTTTATGAATTCTGTAGGTGTTTTTTTAATTCTGTAGCATTTTATATTTAATAATATATAAAACTATAGTTCCATGGTTACTACTCACCATGGTATTTTTTTCCTCTTGATGCTGCAGCTCTCTTTAATCCCTTAACAGACAGCAATGCACCCTGTACGGTCTTTCTATGGGGTTTGCTTTTTCAATAATGTGATTTTGCCACCAATGGCAAGACTGCACTATTTCAGGATGCCTGCAAGAGGGAGGGAGGGAGGCTATAATAGTGCAGTCTTGCCACTGGCGGCAAGACCCACCCTATTATAGGTTGGAAAACCCTTAATGACCAGCGACAAACAGGGTACGTCATGGTGGTTAAGGGGTTAAAACCATTCTCTTATTTTAACCAATTAGAGAAATTAGTTGGTAAAGCTCTGTATCTTTATACTGGGCTCCACCTGTGGAGTTAAAAAATATAGAATATGGGAATCTGGAGTTATAAAATATAGAATATGGAATGTAGAGTTATAAATGTAATTAACATAGGACTTCCGGTGGGCGGGCTGAAGAGAGAGCAGCTTGGAATAGGAGCTCCGGAGCTAAAAGCTTTTTAAAAAGTGTTTTACCCATAGTTATTACAACTGCCTTAGCGAAACTTTTGCCTCCTAAGAGCCCAAGTGCACCCTAGCCTTGGTACATCTGGTACCCGGCATCTTTCGCACTGGTAAACGCCACCTACCCCCACCGCAAGTCTGCCAGCACATGAAGTGCCTTTGTAAATAGTGGCGCACAGTACCCTATATTGACGACAGCACCTGGACGAGTCCCCGGAGAAGAACTGAATGCTGAGGGGCTAGTAATTTATATGTAGGGCAGGAGTCTGATTGTGCAGCGGAGATACAGCTGGCCCTCCTCCCCCTCGTGTACTAACACTTACAGGCCTGGTCTGGTGGAGGCCCTGCAGAATACACAGGCCTTGCAGACTGACTAGGAGCCTGTTTTTTACTTCCTCGGAGGGGTCCTTAAATAGGAGGTTAGGATCACTGGAGATCAGCATAAGGACTTACCTCTCCTGGCAATATCAAGCGTCTCCCAGTGGAGCGAAAACTCCGGGTGCCATCTTGCCTGACACGCATCTAGCTGGGAAGCAATCTCTTTTTCTTCCCCCTCACTACGGGCTGGTGTGGGCACTCGGAAGGTGTCGGACAGCAGGCGGTCTCCCCGGACGACTCCCTCAGTACACTGGAGCGGCTCTTCACTTGGCTCCGGTTTAGAAGAGAGAGGGGTAAAGTACAGCACACGCACCCATACATGAGCCCTCTCACATAACTGAGCGACATCTCTCTGCTGGGGACTGGGGTTGGGGAGCTCCATTTTTTTCCCCCTATTGCAGGCATTATAAATATCAAACTTGAGACTGCAGCATTCCACTTACACCACTTGTGTCTCTGCTGCCTGAGGCCTTAAGCATTGATATCGCAGCACCCAGGGAGGCAAAAGCTTTACCCGGACTTTGGATAGTGAGGGGCCTAGACACTTTGGCTGCCTTTTGAGGATAGGGCTGCAGCTGGTGCTTCAGCGGAGGGCCTGCACTTCATTGCCCCAAATGGAACTTTTAAAAAGGAAGGGACTGGGATGTTAACTTTTCCTTTTTCTGGCTGTCTAACTGGCCCCAGCAACCTAGCTCAGGACACTAGGGGCCCAGGACACTGTTGAACACTAGGGGCCAAGGACACTGTTGAACTCTTGGGACTTTAGACTCTGGCCAAGGGCTTTTGAAGAAACTGAAAACTAATTGCTAATTGTATTCCTTCAACTGCTAAGAAAAATTTATGTGTGCTTATTTATTGTCTTTTTATTATTTTCTTTATTTGCTCACAAAAACACAACTGGGTTATTCTGTGCTAGTACATGGATAGGTTTCTGACTGGTGGTAGGATGTCTGGTAAAAATAAAAATGTGAGCAAGAGCAGGGGAGCTGTTGACCACTTACAGGATGCGCCCTCTATTGGGCAGGAGTCCACTGCTACTTCCATGGACACACATGTAGTGGTTCAGCAGCTTTCCTCTATCTTCCTTCCAAAGATAGAGAGCCTCCAAAAAGGTCTAGATAATTTAACTGTGGAAATGAAACAGTTTTCTGTTAGATTCACTGAAATGGAGGATAGAGTATCAGGGCTTGAAGATACTTCAGTAACTCATGACACACAGTAAGACGCCCTACTGAAACAAAACATAAATCTACACCAGAGGCTAGAAGACCTAGAAAATAGGTCACGTCGCACAAACTTGTGCATATTAGGAATACCTGAAAGTATAAATCCCAAGGATCTCATCTGTTTTGTAGAGGACACCCTACCTAGACTCCTTAAACTGACCCCAGCAGTGTTTAAAGGTAGTGTGGAACAGGCTCACAGGGTAGGCCCAGAAAGACAGCCAGAGAGGGGCAATACATAACCCAGACAAGTTATGACCAAACTGCTACACTTTCAGCTCAAAGTAGAGATGCTGCGAGCCTACAGAAAAGTCTCCCCTGTTTTGTTTGAGGGCTCTAAGTTTCTAATATTTCAGGACTACTCCTCTGAGCTAATGAGAAAACGTAAAGAGTTCTCCCCAATCTGTTTGGAACTGAACAGGAAGGGGAAAAAAGTATACCTTCTATACCCAGCTAGACTGAAGCTTCTGACCCCCTCTGGCCCCAAGTTTTTTGACTCCCTGCAGGAAGCTACCGAGTATTTGGGCAACATTGGAAATAGGGATGGGGCAGATTCACCTAGATCATCCCGCTCCGACCCAGGATGAAAGACAGGGGTGGGAGTCTCATGGTAATATCATACCACCCACCCTGAATGGGGTTAACTTTGATCCTAACTGATGCACTAATGTGTTATACTTGTATGTTTAGTTGTGCAGTTAATTCTGTTTGTTATGCTACACTTTTCTCTGTTGCACTAGTGGCACTTGTCATGGTGGCCCTGTCATTTGGCCGCTCCCATAAGGTTGGATCTATTACTCCGCACTTTGAGGCGGTACACTCACAATCCTCCAACCCAACTATACTTAACAAATCAGATGAGATATTTTTTCTCCAGCCAAGGGGGCGACAGACATTGCTACTATGTTAGGTGGAACTACTTAAGAGTCACTTGCCTGTTTATATTTGAAAGATCTATTGGTTTATACTACTCATTCTATGTACTGCAGCCATACTATTATTATTTTCTCTCAGGAATGGAACACTGGCTCTATATCTGGATGTGGCGTATCCGGAGATTAATAGTTTAAATATTCATGACAGTAAAGATGTAAAACAAAAAATCCATTCTAGAGAGCTTCGCATCCCATCATGTTCTCACTCAGGGCTCTGGATAGTTGCTTTGTCTACCAGTAGGATATTGCTCTGTGGTTATAAGATATTATTTTTCCCTTTTTTTTTTTTTTTCTTCTCTCGCTGTTGTTTACCCTCCTCTCCTCCTCTTCCTCTCTCCTCTCCCCCCTCTCTTGCCCCCTTCTTTACAGGTGGCCAGTTTGGTTGGATACTCACATGGGCATTTAAATGGCGGTAAGATTTATAACATGGAACGTGGGAGGGATTAACTCCCCCACCAAGAGAAGCACCTTACTGACAAATTTAAGACGTTTAGGGACGGACATTGCATTATTGCAGGAGACTCATCTCTCTGAGGTGGAACATGAAAAGCTTAGAAGGGATTGGGTGGGCTCGGTGGAACATGTTTCATACACCAACTTCAGTAGAGGCATTGCAATTCTTCTTGGGAGAAGAGGGAATGTCGAGGTTCAAGCTACTCACAAGGATAGAGAGGAGAGATTCCTGGTGGATAAGGTTAGAATAAATCAGAGGATACTTGTGATTTGTAACATTTATGCCCCAAACTGTAAATCCACAGTTTTTTGGACGAGACTCATTCAGACACTTACCACTTATCTGGGTTTGGATATAATTCTCGGGGGGGATTTCAATATGGCTCCAAACCCCATTTGCGATAGAATGCAAGATCCAGAGCATCTAGCGGGGGGAGCAGACTCAGAGGGAAGGGTGCTTTTGAGCGGAAGGTTTTCTCTCGGCTATCGAATTCTCTTCAGCTTGTTGATGTCTGGAGACTGCGGAATTCTGAAAGCAAGGATTACACTTGCATTTCCAGGGCCACGCCGACGCTGTCGCGCATTGATCTCTTTATGGTCTCCCCTAATGTGATCTCGAGAGTGACCAAAACCAAGATTCAAAGGCCTAGATTTGGAGTTCGGCGGTAGATGGGTTGTTAACGCCACGCGTGTTTATGTCTAACGCACGGCATTGTTTGACTCCGGTATTTAGAGTTAAAATAAGACCATCTAACGATGCTCCTAACGCGTGTATGTCACACGCGTAATACTGCCCGCGTTAGACAGTCTCCCATAGAGATCAATGGGAAAGGCAAAAAATAGCTTTTTTCACCTAACACTCGATCTCGCGAGAATACGTACAGCTCGGTCATATGACGCATACCACATCATGCACAACAATAACACGCTGCAAATGTCACAACAACAATCAATCAACAAAGCACACAAGCATTACACATTCATAAGCGGGGGAAGTTTTAATACAATTTTATACGGGGAATACGCATATACTTTAAGATGCGGAAAATCGCTAAATAACAACAAGGATTAAAAAAGATATACATACACTCGAAACAAAATCGCATTCAATATCAATATATATTAGGACAAACATACATATACAACACTTCACGAAGAACACACCATCGCAAATTCACATTTAAAAAGAATACTATTGGACAATGAAAGATAAAACGAACACTATGACATCATCGCATTCTACACATTCCACAAATACCAACTCTAAATGAGCATGCGCAAATTCACACACTTAATACACATTGCAATAATATTAATTGCTAATAAAGCACACCTGAACACTATTTACAACGGAAATTGGGACATCATTAAACATTTACACAGGGTATATAAGCACCACACAAGCATGGCTTCTTTGACTGTGTTGCTGTTGGGTCTTTGGAGATTGGAGGTTTAAGAATAGAGAGTTTGAGAATTTTTGAGAGTGAGTTAGTGTTAGCGTGAGAGAGTGAGTGAGTTAGTGGGAGTTAGTGGGAGTGGGAGAGAGTCTGTTAGTGGGAGCGTGAGTGAGTTAGTGGGAGTTATTAGTGAGAGTTGTTAGTGGGAGCGTAAGTTACTGGTAGTTAGTGAGAGTTAGTGGGAGTGTTTGTTAGTGAGAATTAGTAGTAGTGTGAGTTAGCGAGCGAGTGATTTTTCTGTACACTTAACACATTTACACGCAAACACATTCAATACATACATACACTTATCAATAACACTACATACACTCCATACCCCCTACCCCCTCATACTACACTCCATACCCCATTCCTTGTAGTCCTATTCCCTTTCATCCCATTTACTCTTATCCCATACCCCATACCCATCCCATACCCATCCCCTAGTTACATTTAGTTTACATATCCTCCTTTTAGTCTTATTCTTTTCGTTTATTTAAATACTCCTTACCCTCTTTGTTTTTTACATCCCTCTCACACTTTAAGCACCTTTTTTGTCTTAGTTCTTTATTTTGCCCCCCTTTTATTTCATCACACTCACTTTTTGTTTGATTATTTGGGGTTTAGTTTAGGGAAGAGATGGAGGCCAGGCAGGGGACAGGTAGAGGGGGGAGTAGAGGGAGGGGGAGAGGAACAGGGCAGGAAGGGGGGCAGGAAGCGGGGGTGGAAGCGGTGGGTGGACCCAGCCACTTGGTTCAAGATGACCAAGTGGCTGGGCCCAGTGGCGGTCAGAGTAGGGCTTCACAGTCCGGGAAACAGAGGGCATCATCACAGGGGAAGGCCAAGGCGACTAGGGAGGCGAGGTTTACGATGGAGGAGAAGGAGGCCCTCGTAGAGGCCTATATGGCCAGGCATAGGATGCTGCAGCACCAAAAGACCACCCCGACTGACAAGAGGAGGCTCTGGAATGAGATCAGGAATGCAGTCAATGCAGTGGGTGGCCGGAACCGAGATATGGATTCGATCAAACATCGCTACCGGGACTGTAAACTGGAACTGAAAAAAAAGTTAGGTCTGGAGGCACGACATGCCGCAGGAACCGGTGGCGGACCTGCCATTGAAATCGAGTACTGCCGAT
This sequence comes from Bombina bombina, assembly GCF_027579735.1. Classification (NCBI taxonomy): domain Eukaryota; kingdom Metazoa; phylum Chordata; class Amphibia; order Anura; family Bombinatoridae; genus Bombina; species Bombina bombina. The sequence continues at coordinate 1,210,699,632 of NC_069500.1, read as the reverse complement.
GGGAGGAAATGTTGCGGCCCAGCATCTCCGAGGTGGAAGTAGTCGGTATCGGAGGAATCGATACCGGGAACCTGCCACTCTCATCTGACGGTAAGCTCATTGAACAATAATTTTACATACGAATGTATTTCAATGGACACTATACGCAAACATTTACTTTCATGATTGAGGTAGCGAATACAATTTGACAAAACATTCAAATGTACTTAAATTACCTAATTTGAATCATTCTTGAGATATATTTTAATGAAGAAATAGCCATGCACACGGTGAAACAATCACAGGAGGCAGCTATATTCAGCTAACAATCAGCATCTTATAAGCATATTTAGATATGCTTTTCAGCAAAGAATATCCAGAGAATTAAGCGAATTAGATAAGAAAAGTACATTCGAAAGTTGATACAAAATGTATGCTTCTAAATCATGAAAGATAAAACATTGGGTTTCATGTGTTAAGGATCAGATTAATGCTATAACGTTATTTACACGCATTCAATTACTTTGCGGTTACATCAGTATCTAGGCTATAGGTTAGGTGTGCATTTAAACAGACTGAAAACAAACGCAAAAACATTCACAATGACCACAGATATCACAAACACGGTTTATAAAAAGCTGAAATCGTATTGATTGTTTGTTAGATTTCAAAGTGGATTAATGATTCTGCATTTGTAATTGTATCGTAAGCTAAGTCATTTAAACCTTTATTTGCAAATATGCTAATATATACATTTCTTTTTTCTTTTTTTTTTTAATATACAGAGTCTGGGGACGAGGCAGCACAGCCTCCTGCATCTCCCCGGGATGAGAGTGGTGGTGAGGAATTTCCACTTCGGAGGGAAGAGGCCCCCCGTGACGAACAGCGCACGGGAGATGATGAAGAGGCCCCGGAAGCACAGGAGGATCCCGCGGAACCCGAGGCCCCTCAAAGACCCGCACTCCGCCGTGCACGGGCACCCCGCCGTGCACGGGTACAACAAGCACAACAAGAGGAAATAGCGGAGGTGCGGGTTCTACTGGACTACATAGACCAGATGCGTACCTCCCGGATAGAAAATATAGAAGGACGCAACAGAATACTTGATGGCCAAAATCAAATTATTCAAGGACAAAATCAAATCATCACCATACTGAATCGAATAGAAGAAGGACAAACCAGAATATTTCAGCTTCACCAAGAAATGTTCACTTTTTTCCGGGAGGCGCATGCTGGTCTACCTCCTGGTCCGCCTCTTGTTGCTGGGCCTCTTGTTGCTGGGCCTCTTGCTGCTGGGCCATCTCCTCCTGCCGGCCCATCTCATCCTCCTCAGCCATCTACTCCTCCTCAGCCATCTACTCCTCCTCAGCCATCTACTCCTCCTCAGCCATCTACTCCTCCTCAGCCATCTACTCCTCCTCATCCATCTTCTCCTCCTCATCCATCTTCTCCTCCTCAGCCATCTACTCCTCACCTTGGTCGTCCCAGTACTCTTCCTTCCACTCTTCCCACAACAGCTCCAAGGAGGACTCTTCGGAGTCAGCAGTTGCCTCTCCCAGAGCCTCAGCCCCGTGGGAAGAGGGGAAGGAAGAGGAAGTAAGTATTTTTTTTTCATCTTTACTGGTTTTTTTAATTTAATGTGTAATGGATAGGTATCTGATGATGTGGTTTTCATACACTTGTGGACCACACTCTGTATATAATCGACTTCTATGGGACCGGGTCCATGGAGGCAGATTGTTTGCAGAGTGTGGGTTATAAGTGTGTGAAAACCACATCATCACATACCTATCCTTGTTCATGATATTGATTGGTTTCTGTGATGTGATGTCCAAACTGTTTCCCGAATCGCTAACTAAATTACCATAACAATTATCCATGATGGCATATTACTGTTTGAATGCCAATAACACAGCTTAAAGGGACAGTCAGAAAATTATTGATTACAAAGAAAACACTGTATTATGCATTATAAAGTTGTAAACAACAAAACATGGAGAAATACGTGTGACTTATGTGCTTACCCTTGTATCTCTGACTATGAAAAATGACCACTTATTTGTTGTTCATACATAACAACATTTTAGATATCAATGATCAATACATGGTCAATAATATGCTGTATGAGCACAAGGTTTTACATATACAAATGCTATCCAAATGCCCTCTAGTGCTAAAATTGTATAATGATTACAAGCACTCTTCAAGATCGAAGAAATGAGCACACCAACCTCATAGGTTTAGATAGCAAATTTAAATAAACCCAGACAAATGTTCAATTGTTGAGAAACATTTGATATCCTTGATATTACATAATTGACTTTTAGAATAATGAAAAACATTATTTTTTTTCTAAACTGTCCCTTTAACAACATTACATATGCTAACACATATTTGAAGCTTGTTGGTATATCTACATGTACTTTGTTAAAAAATAAATATTGAAATCACATTTATATTGACGTGTTAAATAAAGTCTATTTTCTTTAAGAGACATTATTGTGTTAATATTTTATTGTAAATTCCTTTTTTCTTTAACAATGAATATGGTTTAAAGTCCTTTTAGGAGTGGGGGGGGTGAAAATATGCTAACAATAATATATTTGAAGATTAAACTATGTGGATCTCATACATGATACAAAAAACAACATTTGCATTCAAGGGACAGTATCCTATATTTTTAACAGAACTGTATGTAATAGACACTACTACAAACAACAAGATTAACATATACTGATATCAATATTACAAAGCTTCAAACACTTGAAAATAAAATAGGGTTAGCTATATTGAAAATATAGATGATCCCCCATTACAACCGTAAAACAACACAATACCCCATCATTAACATATGAAAAGACCCTTTACACAAACTGGAGAAAGCTGGAGATGGTACTCACATGAAACTCAGAGGCTTTGCGAGGAGTCAGAAAATTACTTACATTTTCGTAGAACAGAAGAAAAAATAAACGTATTGGTTAAACAATGGACTATCTAACTAGAGACAAAATCAAAGCTTTTGATTTATAATGTGAGTGTCTAATGAACCTTTAATAAAATATACAACGAAATTACATTTAGAAGAAGTCGGCATCATATATTTAGCATATGATAAAGATAAATGCATATTGATTACTTTATTCATATAATTAATTAATTAGATATATTCAACATTAAACACAACATTAATTTTTCAGAAAAAGGAACATTGTTGACAAACATATTAAACATGGACTATAGAGATTTGCACTTGCCTAGAAATATCATATGCATGAAAACATTTTGCTTTCGTTCGTTGATTCAACCAGACATCCAGCAAAAGAGAATGTGGTGGTCTTTATCAGCTACGGGTCAACAATGTAACATGATGCAAATAATACATATTCGCAAGCTTTTTAAAATTGGCTGCAGTCACAAACGTTTTTAACGTGCACAAATATTGCGGGACTACGTAATCCAATCAGACGTTTTTTTATCTTTACATGTGACGTCTTAACATGGCGCTTCCTTGATCACGTAAGAACGCCATCCAATGAAAGGCACATTATTGATCACGTAAGAACGCCCAAAAAAAAAGGCGCATCCTTGATCGCGTCAAAACGCAATCCAATAAAAGGCATATTCCTGATCACGTAAGAACGTCAGTCAATACAAGGAATCATTGGACAGCCTGGCAGGTGACGTCTTAAGCAACATGGCGCATCCGAGATCGCTGAAAAACACAAGGACTCAGTGACATCTTGGCATATCACTAAGAAACGTATTTATATTTTAGGAACTAGTATGTGTGTAGATTGCTATCTAGGAATGACAACAAATCATGAATCATCTTTTCGGACTTGACTGTCCCTTGAACTATAGCTATGGTGTATATGTTTAACATTTAAAAGATACACATGAGAAATACATATGCCATTGATGTTTTAAGATATGTTTGGATTGTTGTTGAATAACAATAGTTATACATGGATTGATTAAACGTGTCATTTATTCAAGTTTAATTATTGTCAGCCTACCTATAGCCATATATGGGAGGAGATGTATTTTGTTAACATATTTGTTAACAAATATTCATCATCTAAATTATTTGCATTACACACAGAGATTTATTTGGTTACACTTTTACAATAATATAGAATTGAAAATGAAATACAGGTGCTGTCAACATTACAATAAGATTGTTTATTAATAAGATTATATGTCCTTGTTCATGTAAAAAGGACAAAAACGCTTTAGAAATGGAAATACATTCATTAACAATTGTGATCACCATCACTTAAAGGGACATTATTTTGTTTTTAAAAAGAGCATACACATAGACAATACTATTTCAATAAAATGAACACTTTACAGGGATTATATCATTGTATCAATACTCAGATCATTTGGTAAAGGTGCATCAATTCATGCAGAGTTTCTAAATACACACATGGATCTGAACATTGAAATATACATATATACACAAATAACAATCTATATATACATATATAAAACAATTACTATGCTAATCATAATCAGGCAATGATAAAGCTAAGAGAAAAAAATATAAAGACAAATAATAAGATTACATTGGAGATGTTAATCTTAAAGTCATTTACTATTGTCTTACATATATGATTTTATTATTACAAATATATTTGGTAGGTCCCTTTAAGGATCAACAACATAAACTAGAGCTTTGAAAAAATAACATGAAGAATGAGGACAAAGATTCGTGAAATAAAATGTATTTTATTAGTATGTAAGAAAACATACACAACGTTTATAAATAATCTTGTAAAAATAAGGAATATATGAGCCATATGACAAGGTAACACAGTGCATCACAGTCCATGAAGAGAGTTGCCAAGGGCCAGCATAGCCCCATTGGAGACACATGACAAGGTAACACAGTGCATCACAGTCCATGAAGAGAGTTGCCAAGGGCCACCATAGCCCCATTGGAGACATATGACAAGGTAACACAGTGCATCACAGTCCATGAAGAGAGTTGCCAAGGGCCAGCATAGCCCCATTGGAGACATATGACAAGGTAACACAGTGCATCACAGTCCATGAAGAGAGTTGCCAAGGGCCAGCATAGCCCCATTGGAGACATATGACAAGGTAACACAGTGCATCACAGTCCATGAAGAGAGTTGCCAAGGGCCAGCATAGCCCCATTGGAGACACATGACAAGGTAACACAGTGCATCACAGTCCATGAAGAGAGTTGCCAAGGGCCAGCATAGCCCCATTGGAGACATATGACAAGGTAACACAGTGCATCACAGTCCATGAAGATAGTTGCCAAGGGCCAGCATAGCCCCATTGGAGACACATGACAAGGTAACACAGTGCATCACAGTCCATGAAGAGAGTTGCCAAGGGCCAGCATAGCCCCATTGGAGACACATGACATGGTAACACAGTGCATCACAGTCCATGAAGAGAGTTGCCAAGGGCCAGCATAGCCCCATTGGAGACATATGACAAGGTAACACAGTGCATCACAGTCCATGAAGAGAGTTGCCAAGGGCCAGCATAGCCCCATTGGAGACATATGACAAGGTAACACAGTGCATCACAGTCCATGAAGAGAGTTGCCAAGGGCCAGCATAGCCCCATTGGAGACATATGACAAGGTAAAAGAGTGCAACAGGCACAACAATAAACTTTTAAAAAGGCCAAATGGCAACAATCAAAATACAAATTCAACATGTGGACGTAGGATTCTTATCTGCCACCATGGAGCATATCCAGATACTCCACTTACTGGTCATCCTCTTCATTGTCCTGTGCATGTCCAGCTCCAGATTCAGGCCTTGAACTTAATCGCATAATTGCACGCAGAGTCAAGTCCTGAACCCGGAGCTGGGCCTGCATGGTGTCGTTCATCCCTCTCAGGACAGCTGCGTTCCTCAACACGGCCTGCTCTACTCTTGCTATACCTTCTAGCATGAGCCATGCTGAGTCACAGCCTAAAATAAAAAAAAAAATTAAATATTAAGGATAATTACACAACAGACAAAATTTTTTTACTACATACATTGTCATCATAAAGACAAATAATTCTTTACATCAATTAGTTTACATTTATTCTTTACACATGAATTAGGTTATTCAGACAGACAGAAATCATTAAAGGGACATGTTACTCAAACATGTTGTCCCCTTTAATTGGTTTTAGATTATCCACTTATACAGCTTGAGTGTATCAAATCTTGTTAAAGGATTTACATTGTACTTACATCAGCAATTTAAAAATTAAATTTAGACTGTGGTAGGCACACCTATCCTTAAACATTTTGGCATTGAGGACAAGCTGTGTAAACATAGCAACCTGAAGAAATTACATTCCCACTGGGTTAGACAAGAGATAATGTATCAACATTTGTACATAAATTGTTGGATCCAAGTAGTGGTGATTGGTATATGTAGTGATATCCAATTAAAGGGACACTGAACCTAAATATTTAATGGACTGATTCAGATAGAGCATGACATGACAAATCTTTATAAATTACACATATTCATTATATTTTTTAATTCTCAAGCTAGATTTTGAATGCAAGAATGTTGCTTTTTATGGAAGCCAATATTTGTTTATCAACTTTGTTTGTGCCTGCTGGTTGATGGATACATTCATCCAACAATAAAGAAATGATGGCCAGATTTATTTTATTGTTTAAACTAATTATAGGAATTACTTTGTTTCCAAAAATATATCAAGAGAATGACGAATAATTCATAAGAGTATTAAATTATAAATTTGATTAACATTGCATGCTGGATTGGAATCACAATTTAAAAAATTTAACTTCACTGTACCTTTAAGTATCTTATAACGTGTATTTTGAATGATACTTACAGCTGTGCCTGGGAAGGACAATCCGACACCCAGGACAATGAAGGTTGAGACAGGGGGGAGGGGTGGGATTGGCTTGGGGAGGGATGGGAGTGGCTTGGGGAGGGATGTTAATGGCTTGGGGAGTGGTGAGCTGCCGCTCCGGGGTAGGCCGTACAGCTGGGGAGTGGGGAGTTTGGGTCTGGGCAGCTGTACGGGCCAGAATACGGGGAGAGCGGCGAAGGGGGGTGTATGGGCGTTTTTTGGGAGGGACAGGATATGAACTATGGGAAGGGCTGGCAGTGGTCTGGGCATGGTCAGGAGTTTGGTCATGGGAAGGGGTCTGGGTCTGTGCAGGGGTCTGGCCATGGTCAGGGGTGTGTGCATGGGGAGGGGTCTGTGACTGGGCAGGGGCGGAAATCAGATGACCAGAAGTGGTGGATCCATCTGAAAATGTAAAGAAAATATATTAACATCTCATACATCCTGACATCAAATCAACGCATTTCAAATTGATTATGTTTTCAATATACTTCGAAGTGTGTTTGAATTTGTAAACAATTCTGAAATGAGGATATGGTATGTATATAGGCACTCAGATGAATATCAATGACTGTCTGTACAATTTTAACCTTATTATTGTGTTTTGGCCTGGAATATGCATGTGACATAATGATGGCATGAATTATATATTTAAAAAAAAAAATCCAAGCAGATTTTCATGCTGCCTGATATAGAAAGGGGGCAGTAGTGTATTTGAACAGACAAATAATATTCCTTTTTAAAGGGCAAAAGCTGTAGACTTTGAATGTCTTCAATAAAATGATTTCCAATAAAGAAACATGTTGGAAACATGATAGATATATTTCACATACCATCAGACTCCAAGGCAGCATCTTCCTCCTCCGTCCCACATGTTACATCAATCTCTGTAAAACATAACATGTTGTGTACACGTTAAGATCAGATATTATAACATATGTTACTGTTGCTCAAATACGCACATCAATGTTGCATTAAAGATATACACACACAAAGTTATGATTTACATCATTTTGATGGAGCATACAAATGACAATAGATTTGTTATTGTCAATGATTCTGATTTTAAATGTATTGTTTGTATTAATGTTAAAATCATAAAAGCATAGTACATAGAACATTTAAGATTTCTCATGTGTGTATCACTTGATGACTGTTGTCAAAAAATAACATGGAAACAAACATATGTTATACATCTTATGAATAACAAATGTGTAGACTAATAAAGTTGAAATTATTAATCGTTCAATATTAAAAGAAAATTAATATATAATCAGAAGAGAAATAATTTTAATTTTTATAATGTTATGCTTCATCAGAATCATGATCATAATATTGATTAGCAATACACCTTCAATTACATATAAATGAGTCAATGGACTTACCAGGAGACCGCAAAGGCGGCTCTATGTCACTGCTGGATTCCTGTGGGCTCACCACACCAACTCTCTCTATGAATGATATAGATATATATTATTAAACACATTTGGGATATCACTAAATCACATCTGTCTCGAATTTTAACATTAATCAACTTTAAAATGTGAAGAATAGAGCAGTCATTACACCAGAAAATGCTTGATTGAATCAAGGGGATTCTGTTAAAATTTCTGTATTGAACATATGTTTAATGTCAGACTATATTAGACATCAAATTCATCTCAGATGCTGCTATTGCATATCTAAATATACCCATTGATCAATGTTCTTAACCCTTTAAGGACACAGCTTTCACTTTGCTCAATTGTTTTATGACGGAATAATTCCGTCATATGTCCTTAAGAAGTTAAAAGAATACACACAAACCACATATTGAAGAGCATCTGTTGACAAATCTAAACAAACACATGTGTCACATCGAGCCATTTGTGCAATGTACAGTAATCTTGTTTAGGACACAACACATATTTATCACAATACAAAACAAAATTGATTATTACAAATATGTAATCATGGTGCTGTTATGTATGCAGATATCTATAAAGTAACTCCAACAGAGAATGTGAATTATATATCAATAGTTTTTAATAAAAAGAATGTAAAGATGAATGAATCTATTTTGTCTTAAAGGGACACTGACATGATTAATTTAAATAATTGATTTCTATGTTCAAACTGTTCAAAATGATTTAACATTGACTCCTATTATAATTAGAATGTTGCTCGATTTTAATCTTAAAGGCAGATAAGCAATATTGGATTCAATAAATATTGTTTGTTGAAGGTATCCACCAATCATCAATAAAAACCCAGGTTGGTCAACCAAAATTTAGATGCACATAAACGTACTTTCTTGATTTTAAAATACATTTAGCAATAGAATATGTCACATATGATGATAGTATTATATTTTTATGTTTATTAATATTGCATACTGTATCTGAATGACAATATTAATAATTGGAGCTCAGTATCCCTTTAATCTAAAATTAAATTGATTCCACAATGTTGTTGTTAATGAATTATCTATTCCATATGTTGATGTAATGAATGGTATTGAGCATGCAATTCAAATCTAATATGTTATTTTAGGATATCCGAAGAATTATTTAATTTTCATCTATTAAAGAGACATTACATATAAATATTGAACAATGTGTATTTAGTATGTAATGTTCAGTCCATGTTTCTAAGACAAATGTCAATTAAAAAGAGACATACCATACTGTGACAAGCCCTGGCTTGAGGATCCAGCAGCCACATCTATATCTGTAATATATTAAATGAGGATTGCATATCATTAATACTAATCATGCCATGTTTAAAAACTTTACATTATTAACAAATCAATTGAAAAATATTAATCCTTTGGTAGTCCCATGAGTTAATTGTTTCCTCAATTAAATTAATTATAAATACAGGGAGTGCAGAATTATTAGGCAAATGAGTATTTTGACCACATCATCCTCTTTATGCATGTTGTCTTACTCCAAGCTGTATAGGCTCGAAAGCCTACTACCAATTAAGCATATTAGGTGATGTGCATCTCTGTAATGAGAAGGGGTGTGGTCTAATGACATCAACACCCTATATCAGGTGTGCATAATTATTAGGCAACTTCCTTTCCTTTGGCAAAATGGGTCAAAAGAAGGAATTGACAGGCTCAGAAAAGTCAAAAATAGTGAGATATCTTGCAGAGGGATGCAGCACTCTTAAAATTGCAAAGCTTCTGAAGCGTGATCATCGAACAATCAAGCGTTTCATTCAAAATAGTCAACAGGGTCGCAAGAAGTGTGTGGAAAAACCAAGGCGCAAAATAACTACCCATGAACTGAGAAAAGTCAAGCGTACAGCTGCCAAGATGCCACTTGCCACCAGTTTGGCCATATTTCAGAGCTGCAACATCACTGGAGTGCCCAAAAGCACAAGGTGTGCAATACTCAGAGACATGGCCAAGGTAAGAAAGGCTGAAAGACGACCACCACTGAACAAGACACACAAGCTGAAACGTCAAGACTGGGCCAAGAAATATCTCAAGACTGATTTTTCTAAGGTTTTATGGACTGATGAAATGAGAGTGAGTCTTGATGGGCCAGATGGATGGGCCCGTGGCTGGATTGGTAAAGGGCAGAGAGCTCCAGTCCGACTCAGACGCCAGCAAGGTGGAGGTGGAGTACTGGTTTGGGCTGGTATCATCAAAGATGAGCTTGTGGGGCCTTTTCGGGTTGAGGATGGAGTCAAGCTCAACTCCCAGTCCTACTGCCAGTTTCTGGAAGACACCTTCTTCAAGCAGTGGTACAGGAAGAAGTCTACATCCTTCAAGAAAAACATGATTTTCATGCAGGACAATGCTCCATCACACGCGTCCAAGTACTCCACAGCGTGGCTGGCAAGAAAGGGTATAAAAGAAGAAAATCTAATGACATGGCCTCCTTGTTCACCTGATCTGAACCCCATTGAGAACCTGTGGTCCATCATCAAATGTGAGATTTACAAGGAGGGAAAACAGTACACCTCTCTGAACAGTGTCTGGGAGGCTGTGGTTGCTGCTGCACGCAATGTTGATGGTGAACAGATCAAAACACTGACAGAATCCATGGATGGCAGGCTTTTGAGTGTCCTTGCAAAGAAAGGTGGCTATATTGGTCACTGATTTGTTTTTGTTTTGTTTTTGAATGTCAGAAATGTATATTTGTGAATGTTGAGATGTTATATTGGTTTCACTGGTAAAAATAAATAATTGAAATGGGTATATATTTGTTTTTTGTTAAGTTGCCTAATAATTATGCACAGTAATAGTCACCTGCACACACAGATATCCCCCTAAAATAGCTATAACTAAAAACAAACTAAAAACTACTTTCAAAACTATTCAGCTTTGATATTAATGAGTTTTTTGGGTTCATTGAGAACATGGTTGTTGTTCAATAATAAAATTAATCCTCAAAAATACAACTTGCCTAATAATTCTGCACTCCCTGTATATCCTGGACTCTTATTTTCAATCAGTTGTGTTGTTTACTGTATCTTTAATAATATCTGCTTGTTATTTCATAATCATCAATTGATGGCCATATGTTATAATTTATTTGTATTCTTCGTTTTTTATTAGCTATAATATTGAAAATAAGAATACTGTATTCTTCACTAATCTAAGAATTCACATTTAATTTTGAACAACATGTATAAAGCAATGCCACTTACAGCAAAGCCATGTTAACGTGGATGAGAAATGCCATTTTCGCGATCATTGCGCAATGATTCCAAGCGGAATTACGCATCCGTCATTTGAACAACATGTATAAAGCAATGCCACTTACAGCAAAGCCATGTTAACGTGGATGAGAAATGCCATTTTCGCGATCATTGCGCAATGATTCCAAGCGGAATTACGCATCCGTCATTTGAACAACATGTATAAAGCAATGCCACTTTCCGCAAACCCATGTTAACGTGGATGAGAAATTACATTTCCGCTCTGTGACGCATATTCTGTAGAGCGCAAGAAACATCATTCCTATTTCATGTGTCAATAATCTAAAATCAGATATCTAAACATCATATGTAGTGTATGTTGTGAGATCTGTATAGGTTTAGTATCTGACTATATACACATTTTTTGATTAAAAAAAAACCCAATATATATTATATGAAGTTGGATAATTACCTGGTTCAGATTCTCTATCTCCTCCCAGGCCACCGGACGGAGAAGCATCTGCCCTGGCCCCCGCGTCAGGACTTTCAGATCCCGCAGCTGGGAGGGAAGAAGAGGAGGCCGAGGATGGCGAGGATCTAAATCTTTTGGGGACCCGGAGATTGAGGAGCTCGCATAAAGTCACCTCATAAGGGAGTAGGTACAGTTTCCGCGGGGCCTTTCTTTGGCCCCCTCTTTTACGGGCTTGTACCCAGTCCCTTATGAGGTTGACTTTTTTCGATAAACGCAACCTCATATCTCCGAATCTCCTCATGATCTAATCCTGGGTCCTCTGGACGTCACACACCAATCTAACCGCATTGGTGATAGACTCCCAGAGGGCCTTCTTAACAGGCGCATCTGTCGAGCTCCTCTTGTTCCCAAACAGCTGGGGATAAAAGTCCTTGACGGCGTGGACCAGTGCAGCGCTCTCCTCCTTGGTGAACCTGGGAACTGACATGCCTGCTGAGTTGTATAATATATGTATGTATATAATATATACTGGCTGCAGGCATTAGAGAACTGACAAAGATGCCAACGTGTAATGGACTTTTATATGGTGAAGTAAACATGAGATGCACCATGGGACAATTTATCTGTACATCTGATTGGATAAAAGTTTGAAATATTGTTATAATGTCTGTGAGACCATCATGACTCAAGTTGTGTTTGTGTGATGAACTCTGATTGGCCGTTCCTTAATGTTTCATATCTTAGTAACTTCCTTACACATACCGCTTGGTGGTGCTGTTACTTCATTTTTCATGTAGACTTATTTGTAACTCATGGGCCTGTCATGCGGATATGTGTGACACAGATTTAATATCCGTGATCCGTTAAATATTAATGATTAAATACTCTTTAAAATCTAATACTGTCACATTATTAAATGTTGTCGACATTTCTCGGTTTAATAACGGTCTGTTTCTTTAATACAAATACACATTTAATATTGTATGTCTTTATTGTTCTTTAAATAAATTTATTGTGAAGTATTGACATTGCTCTATTAAATGTCTTTATAATGCACATTGATTGTGTGCTATTGCGTGACATTAGACTCTAATGTTTAAAGATGCTAATCTGGTGTTTCAAGATGCGTTTCCCACGCAATATTTCTTAATGTTAAAATTCAGATTAGAATGTCAGTAACTTGGATAATCTGTTTATAAATGTTAAACTACAGGTTTGTTATTAGCAAATAAACCTCGAGCTTGTATTTGTCTGAAGTGCTCATATATGTTATTGTGCAATGGCGTCTTTAGTTTTAAAGAGACATTAAAAACAAACAATTGTATCAAATGATCTGTAGAGATAGAAGATTGTTTAGACTTTAAAATGTAAATCATTTTCTCTTAGTATTTATATATCCTCAACAGAAGAAATTTAAATGCACATGGTTGAGACAATCACATAAGGCATCTCTGTGCATCCACCAATCTTCATCTACTGAGCCGATCTCGATATGCTTTTTAGACATGTGCACCGCTAAAAAATTCGGTTCGTTTTCGGTTCGGATCGATTCGGACTTTTCGAATTTCGTTTCGGATCGAATCTGATTCGGCAAAATTTGAATAAATTCGTTTCGGATTTATTCGGATCCGAATAAATTCGTTTCGGATTTATTCGGATTCGGCTGAATTCGGTTCTATTCCGTTCCGAAATTCGGTATGTTTTTAGTACACTAACACCCATTTAGTACACTAAGTCACTAACACCCATAAACTACCTATGAACCACTAAACCGAGGCCCCCCCACATCGCAAACCCTATAATAACATTATTTAACCCCTAATCTGCCGATCGGATATCGCCGCCGCCTACATTATAGCTATTAACCCCTAATCTGCTGTCCCTAACACCGCCGACCCCTACATTATAGTTATTAACCCCTAATCTGCCTCCCCCAACGTCGCCGCAATCTAACTACAAGTATTAACCCCTAATCTGCCGACCCGATATCGCCGCCGCCTACATTATAGCTATTAACCCCTAATCTGCTGTCCCTAACACCGCCGACCCCTACATTATAGTTATTAACCCCTAATCTGCCCCCCCCAATGTCGCCGCAATCTAACTACAAGTATTAACCCCTAATCTGCCGACCCGATATCGCCGCCGCCTACATTATAGCTATTAACCCCTAATCTGCTGTCCCTAACACCGCCGACCCCTACATTATAGTTATTAACCCCTAATCTGCCTCCCCCAACGTCGCCGCAATCTAACTACAAGTATTAACCCCTAATCTGCCGACCCGATATCGCCGCCGCCTACATTATAACTATTAACCCCTAATCTGCTGTCCCTAACACCGCCGACCCCTACATTATAGTTATTAACCCCTAATCTGCCTCCCCCAACGTCGCCGCAATCTAACTACAAGTATTAACCCCTAATCTGCCGACCCGATATCGCCGCCGCCTACATTATAGCTATTAACCCCTAATCTGCTGTCCCTAACACCGCCGACCCCTACATTATAGTTATTAACCCCTAATCTGCCTCCCCCCAACGTCGCCACAATCTAACTACAAGTATTAACCCCTAATCTGCCGACCGCAAATCGCCGCCACTATAATAAATGTATTAACCCCTAAACCGCCGCACTCCCGCCTCGCAAACACTATAATACATTTTATTAACCCCTAATCTGCCCTCCCTAACATCGCCGCCACCTACCTACAATTATTAACCCCTAATCTCCCGCCCCCATCGTCGCCGCTACTATAATAAGGTTATTAACCCCTAAACCTAAGTCTAACCCTAACACTAACACCCCCTAACTTAAATATAATTTAAATAAAACGAAATAAGTTTACTATAGTTAAATAAATGAATCCTATTTAAAACTAAAGACTTACCTGTAAAATAAACCCTAAGATAGCTGCAATATAACTAATAGTTACATTGTAGCTATTTTAGCATTTATTTTTATTTTACAGGCAACTTTGTATTTATTTTAACTAGGTACAATAGTTATTAAATAGTTATTAACTATTTAATAACTACCTAGCTAAAATAAATACAAATTTACCTGTAAAATAAATCCTAACCTAAGTTACACTAACACCTAACACTACACTATCATTAAATTAACTAAATAAATGAATCATATTTAAAACAAAATACTTACCTGTAAAATAAACCCTAAAATAGCTGCAATATAACTAATAGTTACATTGTAGCTATTTTAGCATTTATATTTATTTTACAGGCAACTTTGTATTTATTTGAACTAGGTACAAAAGCTATTAAATAGTTATTGACTAATTAATAGCTACCTAGTTAAAATAATTACAAAATTACCTGTAAAATAAATCCTAACCTAAGTTACAATTAAACCTAACACTACACTGTCATTAAATAAATTAACTACAAGTACCTACAATTATCTACAATTAAATAAACTAAAGTACAAAACCCCCCCACTAAATTACAAAAACAAACAAACACTAAATTACAAAAAATAAAAAAATATTACAAGAATTTTAAACTAATTACACCTAATCTAAGCCCCCTAATAAAATAACAAAGCCCCCCAAAATAAAAAAAATGCCCTACCCTATACTAAATTACAAAAGTTAACAGCTCTATTACCTTACCAGCCCTGAACAGGGCCCTTTGTGGGGCATGCCCCAAAGAAAACAGCTCTTTTGCCTGTAAAAAAAAAAACACAATCCCCCCTTCCACATTACAACCCACCACCCACATACCCCTACTCTAACCCAAACCCCCCTTAAATAAACCTAACACTACCCCCCTGAAGATCTCCCTACCTTGAGTCGTGTTCACCCAGCCGGGCCGAAGTCTTCATCCGATGGGGCAGAAGAGGACATCCAGACCGGCAGAAGTCTTCATCCAAGCTGGGCAAGAAGAGGTCTTCCATCCATCATACAAGTACCAAAATACAAACAAACACTAAATTACAAAAAATAATAAAATATTACAATAATTTTAAACTAATTACACCTAATCTAAGCCCCCTACTAGCTATTAATATAGCTTCAATATAACTAATAGTTACATTGTAGCTATTTTAGTATTTATATTTATTTTACAGGCAACTTTGTATTTATTTTAACTAGGTACAATAGCTATTAAATAGTTAATAACTATTTAATAACTACCTAGCTAAAATAAATACAAATTTACCTGTAAAATAAATCATAACCTAAGTTACAATTACACCTAACACTACACTATCATTAAATTAACTAAATAAATGAATCCTATATAAAACTAAAGACTTACCTGTAAAATAAACCCTAATATAGCTGCAATATAACTAATAGTTACATTGTAGCTATTTTAGCATTTATATTTATTGTACAGGCAACTTTGTATTTATTTTAACTAGGTACAATAGCTATTAAATAGATATTTACTGTTTAATAGCTACCTAGTTAAAATAATTACAAAATTACCTGTAAAATAAATCCTAACCTAAGTTACAATTAAACCTAACACTACAGGGAGTGCAGAATTATTAGGCAAGTTGTATTTTTGAGGATTAATTTTATTATTGAACAACAACAATGTTCTCAATGAACCCAAAAAACTCATTAATATCAAAGCTGAATAGTTTTGGAAGTAGTTTTTAGTTTGTTTTTAGTTATAGCTATTTTAGGGGGATATCTGTGTGTGCAGGTGACTATTACTGTACATAATTATTAGGCAACTTAACAAAAAACAAATATATACCCATTTCAATTATTTATTTTTACCAGTGAAACCAATATAACATCTCAACATTCACAAATATACATTTCTGACATTCAAAAACAAAACAAAAACAAATCAGTGACCAACATAGCCACCTTTCTTTGCAAGGACACTCAAAAGCCTGCCATCCATGGATTCGGTCAGTGTTTTGATCTGTTCACCATCAACATTGCATGCAGCAGCAACCACAGCCTCCCAGACACTGTTCAGAGAGGTGTACTGTTTTCCCTCCTTGTAAATCTCACATTTGATGATGGACCACAGGTTCTCAATGGGGTTCAGATCAGGTGAACAAGGAGGCCATGTCATTAGATTTTCTTCTTTTATACCCTTTCTTGCCAGCCACGCTGTGGAGTACTTGGACGCGTGTGATGGAGCATTGTCCTGCATGAAAATCATGTTTTTCTTGAAGGATGCAGACTTCTTCCTGTATCACTGCTTGAAGAAGGTGTCTTTCAGAAACTGGCAGTAGGACTGGGAGTTGAGCTTGACTCCATCCTCAATCCGAAAAGGCCCCACAAGCTCATCTTTGATGATACCAGCCCAAACCAGTACTCCACCTCCACCTTGCTGGCGTCTGAGTCAGACTGGAGCTCTCTGCCCTTTACCAATCCAGCCACGGGCCCATCCATCTGGCCCATCAAGACTCACTCTCATTTCATCAGTCCATTAAACCTTAGAAAAATCAATCTTGAGATATTTCTTGGCCCAGTCTTGACGTTTCAGCTTGTGTGTCTTGTTCAGTGGTGGTCGTCTTTCAGCCTTTCTTACCTTGGCCATGTCTCTGAGTATTGCACACCTTGTGCTTTTGGGCACTCCAGTGATGTTGCAGCTCTGAAATATGGCCAAATTGGTGGCAAGTGGCATCTTGGCAGCTGCACGCTTGACTTTTCTCAGTTCATGGGCAGTTATTTTGCGCCTTGGTTTTTCCACACGCTTCTTGCGACCCTGTTGACTATTTTGAATGAAACGCTTGATTGTTCGATGATCACGCTTCAGAAGCTTTGCAATTTTAAGAGTGCTGCATCCCTCTGCAAGATATCTCACTATTTTTGACTTTTCTGAGCCTGTCAAGTCCTTCTTTTGACCCATTTTGCCAAAGGAAAGGAAGTTGCCTAATAATTATGCACACCTGATATAGGGTGTTGATGTCATTAGACCACACCCCTTCTCATTACAGAGATGCACATCACCTAATATGCTTAATTGGTAGTAGGCTTTCGAGCCTATACAGCTTGGAGTAAGACAACATGCATAAAGAGGATGATGTGGTCAAAATACTCATTTGCCTAATAATTCTGCACTCCCTGTACACTATCATTAAATAAATTAACTACAAGTACCTACAATTAAATACAATTAAAAAACTAAACTAAAGTACAAACCCCCCCCACTAAATTACAAAAAATAAAAAAATATTACAAGAATTTTAAACTAATTACACCTAATCTAAGCCCCCTAATAAAATAACAAAGCCCCCCAAAATAAAAAAAATGCCCTACCCTATACTAAATTACAAAAGATAACAGCTCTATTACCTTACCAGCCCTGAACAGGGCCTTTTGAGGGGCATGCCCCAAAGAAAACAGCTCTTTTGCCTGTAAAAAAAAACACAATCCCCCCCCCCACATTACAACCCACCACCCACATACCCCTACTCTAACCCAAACCCCCCTTAAATAAACCTAACACTACCCCCCTGAAGATCTCCCTACCTTGAGTCGTGTTCACCCAGCCGGGCCGAAGTCTTCATCCGATGGGGCAGAAGAGGACATCCAGACCGGCAGAAGTCTTCATCCAAGCGGGGCAAGAAGAGGTCTTCCATCCATCAGAAAAGTACAAAAAAACAAACAAACACTAAATTAGCAAAAATAATAAAATATTGCAATAATTTTAAACTAATTACACCTAATCTAAGCCCCCTACTAGCTATTAATATAGCTACAATATAACTAATAGTTACATTGTAGCTATTTTAGGATTTATATTTATTTTACAGGCAACTTTGTATTTATTTTAACTAGGTACAATAGCTATTAAATAGTTAATAACTACCTAGCTAAAATAAATACAAATTTACCTGTAAAATAAACCCTAACCTAAGTTACAATTACACCTAACACTACACTGTCATTAAATTAACTAAATAAATTAATCCTATATAAAACTAAATACTTACCTGTAAAATAAACCCTAATATAGCTACAATATAACTAATAGTTACATTGTAGCTATTTTAGCATTTATATTTATTTTACAGGCAACTTTGTATTTATTTTAACTAGGTACAATAGCTATTAAATAGATATTTACTGTTTAATAGCTACCTAGTTAAAATAATTACAAAATTACCTGTAAAATAAATCCTAACCTAAGTTACTATTAAACCTAACACTACACTATCATTAAATAAATTAACTACAAGTACCTACAATTAAATACAATGAAATAAACTAAACTAAAGTACAAAAAAAACAAACACTAAATTACAAAAAATAAAAAAAATTACAAGAATTTTAAACTAATTACACCTAATCTAAGCCCCCTAATAAAATAACAAAGCCCCCCAAAATAAAAAAATGCCCTACCCTAAATTACAAAAGTAATCAGCTCTATTACCTTACCAGCCCTGAACAGGGCCTTTTGCGGGGCATGCCCCAAGAAGTTCAGCTCTTTTGCCTGTAAAAAAAAACACAATACCCCCCCCCCACATTACAACCCACCACCCACATACCCCTACTCTAACCCAAACCCCCCTTAAATAAACCTAACACTACCCCCCTGAAGATCTCTCTACCGTGTCTTCACCCAGCGGGCCGAAGTCTTCATCCGATGGGGCAGAAGAGGACATCCAGACCGGCAGAAGTCTTCATCCAAGTGGGGCAAGAAGAGGTCTTCCATCCATCAGAAGTCTTGATCCAGGCGGCATCTTCTCTGTTCATCCATCCGGAGCGGAGCGGCAGCATCCTGAAGACATCCCACGCAGAGCATCCTCTTCTTTCTTGATCCGACGACTAGGTGACTGTACCTTTAAGTGACGTCATCCAAGATGGCGTCCCTTGAATTCCGATTGGCTGATAGGATTCTATCAGCCAATCGGAATTAAGGTAGGAAAAATCTGATTGGCTGATTTAATCAGCCAATCAGATTCAAGTTCAATCCGATTGGCTGATGGAATCAGCCAATCAGATTGAGCTCGCATTCTATTGGCTGATCGGAACAGCCAATAGAATGCGAGGTCAATCTGATTGGCTGATTCCATCAGCCAATTGGATTGAACTTGAATCTGATTGGCTGATTAAATCAGCCAATCAGATTTTTCCTACCTTAATTCCGATTGGCTGATAGAATCCTATCAGCCAATCGGAATTCAAGGGACGCCATCTTGGATGACGTCACTTAAAGGTACAGTCACCTAGTCGTCGGATCAAGAAAGAAGAGGATGCTCTGCGTGGGATGTCTTCAGGATGCTGCCGCTCCGCTCCGGATGGATGAACAGAGAAGATGCCGCCTGGATCAAGACTTCTGATGGATGGAAGACCTCTTCTTGCCCCGCTTGGATGAAGACTTCTGCCGGTCTGGATGTCCTCTTCTGCCCCATCGGATGAAGACTTCGGCCCGCTGGGTGAAGACACGGTAGAGAGATCTTCAGGGGGGTAGTGTTAGGTTTATTTAAGGGGGGTTTGGGTTAGAGTAGGGGTATGTGGGTGGTGGGTTGTAATGTGGGGGGGGGGTATTGTGTTTTTTTTTACAGGCAAAAGAGCTGTTTTCTTTGGGGCATGCCCCGCAAAAGGCCCTTTTAAGGGCTGGTAAGGTAATAGAGCTGATTACTTTTGTAATTTAGTATAGGGTAGGGCTTTTTTTTATTTTGGGGGGCTTTGTTATTTTATTAGGGGGCTTAGATTAGGTGTAATTAGTTTAAAATTCTTGTAATTTTTTTTAATTTTTGTAATTTAGTGTTTGTTTTTTTTGTACTTTAGTTTAGTTTATTTCATTGTATTTAATTGTAGGTACTTGTAGTTAATTTATTTAATGATAGTGTAGTGTTAGGTTTAGTAGTAACTTAGGTTAGGATTTATTTTACAGGTAATTTTGTAATTATTTTAACTAGGTAGCTATTAAATAGATATTAACTATTTAATAGCTATTGTACCTAGTTAAAATAAATACAAAGTTGCCTGTAAAATAAATATAAATGCTAAAATAGCTACAATGTAACTATTAGTTATATTGTAGCTATATTAGGGTTTATTTTACAGGTAAGTATTTAGTTTTATATAGGATTAATTTATTTAGTTAATTTAATGACAGTGTAGTGTTAGGTGTAATTGTAACTTAGGTTAGGGTTTATTTTACAGGTAAATTTGTATTTATTTTAGCTAGGTAGTTATTAACTATTTAATAGCTATTGTACCTAGTTAAAATAAATACAAAGTTGCCTGTAAAATAAATATAAATACTAAAATAGCTACAATGTAACTATTAGTTATATTGTAGCTATATTAATAGCTAGTAGGGGGCTTAGATTAGGTGTAATTAGTTTAAAATTATTGCAATATTTTATTATTTTTGCTAATTTAGTGTTTGTTTGTTTTTTTGTACTTTTCTGATGGATGGAAGACCTCTTCTTGCCCCGCTTGGATGAAGACTTCTGCCGGTCTGGATGTCCTCTTCTGCCCCATCGGATGAAGACTTCGGCCCGGCTGGGTGAACACGACTCAAGGTAGGGAGATCTTCAGGGGGGTAGTGTTAGGTTTATTTAAGGGGGGTTTGGGTTAGAGTAGGGGTATGTGGGTGGTGGGTTGTAATGTGGGGGGAGGGATTGTGTTTTTTTTTTACAGGCAAAAGAGCTGTTTTCTTTGGGGCATGCCCCGCAAAGGGCCCTGTTCAGGGCTGGTAAGGTAATAGAGCTGTTAACTTTTGTAATTTAGTATAGGTTAGGGCATTTTTTTTATTTTGGGGGGCTTTGTTATTTTATTAGGGGGCTTAGATTAGGTGTAATTAGTTTAAAATTCTTGTAATATTTTTTTATTTTTTGTAATTTAGTGGGGGGGGGTTTGTACTTTAGTTTAGTTTTTTTAATTGCATTTAATTGTAGGTACTTGTAGTTAATTTATTTAATGATAGTGTAGTGTTAGGTTTAATTGTAACTTAGGTTAGGATTTATTTTACAGGTAATTTTGTAATTATTTTAACTAGGTAGCTATTAAATAGTCAATATCTATTTAATAGCTATTGAACCTAGTTAAAATGAATACAAAGTTGCCTGTACAATAAATATAAATGCTAAAATAGCTACAATGTAACTATTAGTTATATTGCAGCTATATTAGGGTTTATTTTACAGGTAAGTCTTTAGTTTTATATAGGATTCATTTATTTAGTTAATTTAATGATAGTGTAGTGTTAGGTGTAATTGTAACTTAGGTTATGATTTATTTTACAGGTAAATTTGTATTTATTTT
This sequence comes from Bombina bombina, assembly GCF_027579735.1. NCBI lineage: Eukaryota > Metazoa > Chordata > Amphibia > Anura > Bombinatoridae > Bombina > Bombina bombina. The sequence continues at coordinate 1,210,677,461 of NC_069500.1, read as the reverse complement.
AGCTAGGTAGTTATTAAATAGTTATTAACTATTTAATAACTATTGTACCTAGTTAAAATAAATACAAAGTTGCCTGTAAAATACATATAAATCCTAAAATAGCTACAATGTAACTATTAGTTATATTGAAGCTATATTAATAGCTAGTAGGGGGCTTAGATTAGGTGTAATTAGTTTAAAATTATTGTAATATTTTATTATTTTTGGTAATTTAGTGTTTGTTTGTATTTTGGTACTTGTATGATGGATGGAAGACCTCTTCTTGCCCCGCTTGGATGAAGACTTCTGCCGGTCTGGATGTCCTCTTCTGCCCCATCGGATGAAGACTTCGGCCCGGCTGGGTGAACACGACTCAAGGTAGGGAGATCTTCAGGGGGGTAGTGTTAGGTTTATTTAAGGGGGGTTTGGGTTAGAGTAGGGGTATGTGGGTGGTGGGTTGTAATGTGGGGGGGGGATTGTGTTTTTTTTTTACAGGCAAAAGAGCTGTTTTCTTTGGGGCATGCCCCGCAAAGGGCCCTGTTCAGGGCTGGTAAGGTAATAGAGCTGTTAACTTTTGTAATTTAGTATAGGGTAGGGCATTTTTTTTATTTTGGGGGGCTTTGTTATTTTATTAGGGGGCTTAGATTAGGTGTAATTAGTTTAAAATTCTTGTAATATTTTTTTATTTTTTGTAATTTAGTGTTTGTTTTTTTTTGTAATTTAGTGGGGGGGTTTTGTACTTTAGTTTATTTAATTGTAGATAATTGTAGGTACTTGTAGTTAATTTATTTAATGACAGTGTAGTGTTAGGTTTAATTGTAACTTAGGTTAGGATTTATTTTACAGGTAATTTTGTAATTATTTTAACTAGGTAGCTATTAATTAGTCAATAACTATTTAATAGCTATTGTACCTAGTTAAAATAAATACAAAGTTGTCTGTAAAATAAATATAAATGCTAAAATAGCTACAATGTAACTATTAGTTATATTGCAGCTATATTAGGGTTTATTTTACAGGTAAGTATTTTGTTTTAAATATGATTCATTTATTTAGTTAATTTAATGATAGTGTAGTGTTAGGTGTAATTGTAACTTAGGTTAGGATTTATTTTACAGGTAAATTTGTATTTATTTTAGCTAGGTAGTTATTAAATAGTTATTAACTATTTAATAACTATTGTACCTAGTTAAAATAAATACAAAGTTGCCTGTAAAATAAAAATAAATCCTAAAATAGATACAATGTAACTATTAGTTATATTGCAGCTATCTTAGGGTTTATTTTACAGGTAAGTCTTTAGTTTTAAATAGGATTCATTTATTTAACTATAGTAAACTTATTTCGTTTTATTTAAATTATATTTAAGTTAGGGGGTGTTAGTGTTAGGGTTAGATCTAGGTTTAGGGGTTAATAACCTTATTATAGTAGCGGCGACGATGGGGGCGGGAGATTAGGGGTTAATAATTGTAGGTAGGTGGCGGCGATGTTAGGGAGGGCAGATTAGGGGTTAATAAAATGTATTATAGTGTTTGCGAGGCGGGAGTGCGGCGGTTTAGGGGTTAATACATTTATTATAGTGGCGGCGATTTGCGGTCGGCAGATTAGGGGTTAATACTTGTAGTTAGATTGCCTCGACGTTGGGGGGAGGCAGATTAGGGGTTAATAACTATAATGTAGGGGTCGGCGGTGTTAGGGACAGCAGATTAGGGGTTAATAGTTATAATGTAGGCGGCGGCGATTTGCGGTCGGCAGATTAGGGGTTAATACTTGTAGTTAGATTGCGGCGACATTGGGGGAGGCAGATTAGGGGTTAATAACTATAATGTAGGGGTCGGCGGTGTTAGGGACAGCAGATTAGGGGTTAATAGTTATAATGTAGGCGGCGGCGATATCGGGTCGGCAGATTAGGGGTTAATACTTGTAGTTAGATTGCGGCGACGTTGGGGGGAGGCAGATTAGGGGTTAATAACTATAATGTAGGGGTCGGCGGTGTTAGGGACAGCAGATTAGGGGTTAATAGTTATAATGTAGGCGGCGGCGATATCGGGTCGGCAGATTAGGGGTTAATACTTGTAGTTAGATTGCGGCGACGTTGGGGGAGGCAGATTAGGGGTTAATAACTATAATGTAGGGGTCGGCGGTGTTAGGGACAGCAGATTAGGGGTTAATAGCTATAATGTAGGTGGCGGCGATATTCGGTCGGCAGATTAGGGGTTAATAAAATAATGCAGGTGTCAGCGATAGCGGAGGCAGCAGATTAGGGGTTAATAAGTGTTAGATTAGGGGTGTTTAGAGACTCGGGGTACATGTTAGGGTGTTAGGTGCAGACTTAGGCCTAGATTTGGAGTTCGGCGGTAAAAGGGCTGTTAACGCTCCGCGGGCTTTTTTCTGGCCGCACCATAAATTTAACTCTGGTATCGAGAGTTAAACAAATGCTGCGTTAGGCTCCAAAAAAGGAGCGTAGAGCATTTTTACCGCAAATACAACTCTCGATACCAGAGTTGCTTACGGACGCGGCCGGCCTCAAAAACGTGCTCGTGCACGATTCTCCCATAGGAAACAATGGGACTGTTTGAGCTGAAAAAAAACCTAACACCTGCAAAAAAGCAGCGTTCAGCTCCTAACGCAGCCCCATTGTTTCCTATGGGGAAACACTTCCTACGTCTGCACCTAACACCCTAACATGTACCCCGAGTCTAAACACCCCTACCCTTACACTTATTAACCCCTAATCTGCCGCCCCCGCTATCGCTGACCCCTGCATTACACTTTTAACCCCTAATCTGCCGCTCCGTAAAACGCCGCCACCTACGTTATCCCTATGTACCCCTAATCTGCTGCCCTAACATCGCCGACCCCTATGTTATATTTATTAACCCCTAATCTGCCCCCCACAACGTCGCCGACACCTACCTACACTTATTAACCCCTAATCTGCCGAGCGGACCTGAGCGCTACTATAATAAAGTTATTAACCCCTAATCCGCCTCACTAACCCTATCATAAATAGTATTAACCCCTAATCTGCCCTCCCTAACATCGCCGACACCTACCTTCAATTATTAACCCCTAATCTGCCGACCGGAGCTCACCGCTATTCTAATAAATGTATTAACCCCTAAAGCTAAGTCTAACCCTAACACTAACACCCCCCTAAGTTAAATATAATTTTTATCTAACGAAATAAATTAACTCTTATTAAATAACTTATTCCTATTTAAAGCTAAATACTTACCTGTAAAATAAATCCTAATATAGCTACAATATAAATTATATTTATATTATAGCTATTTTAGGATTAATATTTATTTTACAGGCAACTTTGTAATTATTTTAACCAGGTACAATAGCTATTAAATAGTTAAGAACTATTTAATAGCTACCTAGTTAAAATAATAACAAATTTACCTGTAAAATAAATCCTAACCTAAGTTATAATTAAACCTAACACTACCCTATCAATAAAATAATTAAATAAACTACCTACAATTACCTACAATTAACCTAACACTACACTATCAATAAATTAATTAAACACAATTGCTACAAATAAATACAATTAAATAAACTAGCTAAAGTACAAAAAATAAAAAAGAACTAAGTTACAGAAAATAAAAAAATATTTACAAACATAATAAAACTATTACAACAATTTTAAAATAATTACACCTACTCTAAGCCCCCTAATAAAATAACAAAGCCCCCCAAAATAAAAAATTCCCTACCCTATTCTAAATTAAAAAAGTTACAAGCTCTTTTACCTTACCAGCCCTGAACAGGGCCCTTTGCGGGGCATGCCCCAAGAATTTCAGCTCTTTTGCCTGTAAAAAAAAACATACAATACCCCCCCCCCAACATTACAACCCACCACCCACATACCCCTAATCTAACCCAAACCCCCCTTAAATAAACCTAACACTAATCCCCTGAAGATCTTCCTACCTTGTCTTCACCATCCAGGTATCACCGATCCGTCCTGGCTCCAAGATCTTCATCCAACCCAAGCGGGGGTTGGCGATCCATAATCCGGTGCTCCAAAGTCTTCCTCCTATCCGGCAAGAAGAGGACATCCGGACCGGCAAACATCTTCTCCAAGCGGCATCTTCGATCTTCTTCCATCCGGTGCGGAGCGGGTCCATCTTGAAGCAGGCGACGCGGATCCATCCTCTTCTTCCGATGTCTCCCGACTAATGACGGTTCCTTTAAGGGACGTCATCCAAGATGGCGTCCCTCGAATTCCGATTGGCTGATAGGATTCTATCAGCCAATCGGAATTAAGGTAGGAATTTTCTGATTGGCTGATGGAATCAGCCAATCAGAATCAAGTTCAATCCGATTGGCTGATCCAATCAGCCAATCAGATTGAGCTCGCATTCTATTGGCTGTTCCGATCAGCCAATAGAATGCGAGCTCAATCTGATTGGCTGATGGGATCAGCCAATCGGATTGAACTTGATTCTGATTGGCTGATTCCATCAGCCAATCAGAAAATTCCTACCTTAATTCCGATTGGCTGATAGAATCCTATCAGCCAATCGGAATTCGAGGGACGCCATCTTGGATGACGTCCCTTAAAGGAACCGTCATTAGTCGGGAGACATCGGAAGAAGAGGATGGATCCGCGTCGCCTGCTTCAAGATGGACCCGCTCCGCACCGGATGGAAGAAGATCGAAGATGCCGCTTGGAGAAGATGTTTGCCGGTCCGGATGTCCTCTTCTTGCCGGATAGGAGGAAGACTTTGGAGCACCGGATTATGGATCGCCAACCCCCGCTTGGGTTGGATGAAGATCTTGGAGCCAGGACGGATCGGTGATACCTGGATGGTGAAGACAAGGTAGGAAGATCTTCAGGGGATTAGTGTTAGGTTTATTTAAGGGGGGTTTGGGTTAGATTAGGGGTATGTGGGTGGTGGGTTGTAATGTTGGGGGGGGGGTATTGTATGGTTTTTTTTACAGGCAAAAGAGCTGAAATTCTTGGGGCATGCCCCGCAAAGGGCCCTGTTCAGGGCTGGTAAGGTAAAAGAGCTTGTAACTTTTTTAATTTAGAATAGGGTAGGGAATTTTTTATTTTGGGGGGCTTTGTTATTTTATTAGGGGGCTTAGAGTAGGTGTAATTAGTTTAAAATTGTTGTAATATTTTTATTATGTTTGTAAATATTTTTTTATTTTCTGTAACTTAGTTCTTTTTTATTTTTTGTACTTTAGCTAGTTTATTTAATTGTATTTATTTGTAGCAATTGTATTTAATTAATTTATTGATAGTGTAGTGTTAGGTTAATTGTAGGTAATTGTAGGTAGTTTATTTAATTATTTTATTGATAGGGTAGTGTTAGGTTTAATTATAACTTAGGTTAGGATTTATTTTACAGGTAAATTTGTTATTATTTTAACTAGGTAACTATTAAATAGTTCTTAACTATTTAATAGCTATTGTACCTGGTTAAAATAATTACAAAGTTGCCTGTAAAATAAATATTAATCCTAAAATAGCTATAATATAAATATAATTTATATTGTAGCTATATTAGGATTTATTTTACAGGTAAGTATTTAGCTTTAAATAGGAATAAGTTATTTAATAAGAGTTAATTTATTTCGTTAGATAAAAATTATATTTAACTTAGGGGGGTGTTAGTGTTAGGGTTAGACTTAGCTTTAGGGGTTAATACATTTATTAGAATAGCGGTGAGCTCCGGTCGGCAGATTAGGGGTTAATAATTGAAGGTAGGTGTCGGCGATGTTAGGGAGGGCAGATTAGGGGTTAATACTATTTATGATAGGGTTAGTGAGGCGGATTAGGGGTTAATAACTTTATTATAGTAGCGGTGTGGTCCTCTCAGCAGATTAGGGGTTAATAAGTGTAGGCAGGTGTCGGCGACGTTGAGGGGGGCAGATTAGGGGTTAATAAATATAATATAGGGGTCGGCGATGTTAGGGGCAGCAGATTAGGGGTACATAGGGATAACGTAGGTGGCGGCGATTTGCGGTCGGAAGATTAGGGGTTAATTATTGTAAGTAGCTGGCGGCGACGTTGTGGGGGGCAGGTTAGGGGTGAATAAATATAATACAGGGGTCGGCGGGGTTAGGGGCAGCAGATTAGGGGTACATAAATATAACGTAGGTGGCGGTCGGCAGATTAGGGGTTAAAAATTTTAATCAAGTGGCGGCGATGTGGGGGGACCTCGGTTTAGGGGTACATAGGTAGTTTATGGGTGTTAGTGTACTTTAGGGTACAGTAGTTAAGAGCTTTATAAACCGGCGTTAGCCAGAAAGCTCTTAACTCCTGCTATTTTCAGGCGGCTGGAATCTTGTCGTTAGAGCTCTAACGCTCACTTCAGAAACGACTCTAAATACCAGCGTTAGAAAGATCCCATTGAAAAGATAGGCTACGCAAATGGCGTAGGGGGATCTGTGGTATGGAAAAGTCGCGGCTGTAAAGTGAGCGTTAGACCCTTTAATCACTGACTCCAAATACCAGCGGGCGGCCAAAACCAGCGTTAGGAGCCTCTAACGCTGGTTTTGACGGCTACCGCCGAACTCCAAATCTAGGCCTTAGTGTTTCCCCATAGGAAACAATGGGGCTGCGGTGTTAGTTTTTTTTCAGCCGAAACTCCCATTGTTTCCTATGGGGAAATGCCGAATTTTAACGAGCTAATTCGGATTTATTCGGAGATACGGCAGCTATTTCGGATTCATTCGGTAGATTCGGAAGTATTTTAATTCGGAAATCCGAATCGATCCGAATCTCCGAATTTACCGAATTTACCGAATTTCCGAATTAATCCGAAACGAACCGCACATGTCTAATGCTTTTCAAGCAAAGTATGTCAAGATAGGAAGATAAGTAAATACACTATTTAAAGCTCTTAAAGGGACACTGTCCAAACAAATTTAGCATTGGTGATTGAGCATGAAATGTTAATCAACTTTATTATTTAATCCGATTATCAAATGTTAACAGTTATCTTGTTATGTTTCTTTGCAAATCAATAATGATATTTTATATTACGGACAATTGTTTAATAAAAACCTGGGTTGTCCTTGACGATTGTTGTATCAATTATTCCAAACAATCAAGTTCTGTCCAGAGTACTGAAGCAAATAAATTAGCTATTTGCTGCCTTATTTTTAAAGTAATGATAGCAACATCACAATGAGCATTCATAATATGAGACAAGTTTTAAAGTTGATTAAAATAGTATACTCATTCAGAATGTATAAATCATTATTTTTTGAACTGTCTACCTTTAAGTATATTTTGAGTTCATGCCCCTTTAAAGAAACATTTCACAATAATGCTTAAAATATCATAAACCTAGGCACCTTCCTTTTGCTAAATTAGTCTAACATATGAGTAAAGCAAATTTAGATTAACTTCTAGATTGTTTTACACACTGACTGAAATATATTTATTAAAGGAGGTATTTTTGAGCCTTCAGCTTAGAGGGACATTAAGCTATATGTTATGCATGCATTTTGTATAATATTCTTATATTTGACCAACTTAATATGTTTTGTTATTCAATCATTATATTGTAATTATATATATATATTCTTGGATTAAATACATCTCTACATAGGCTATTTTGATGCTGATTGTTGTTTGCATATAGATGCCTTATGTAATTGACTAAGATATGTGCATTGATGTTTTTTTTAACAAGTATATTTAAAGACTGAATGTAATTCTATAGTACTTTCAAAATTCATTAAAATTATGGGGGGGGAGATAAAAAACTGAAATTAAAATCATCCATGTCTCAAAATTAAATCAATGTAAATATTTGCATAGGAAATTAGTACATCTAAGCAAGTATCCCCGCTTGCCCCCAGAAATTCTTAATATGCAATGTTTCCAATGCACAAGAGAATTGTGGGTAAGATATGCAAATTAGGTATGCAAATTCTCAGTTTTAATGAATTTTGGTTTAACCATGAAAATAGCTTTTCCAATGCAGCAATCAGAAATCTATCTCCTACTGATGAGTTCTAAAAAGAACGAAACAGGCTTGTATAGTGAGTGATTTCTGGTTTGCTGTCATATTCCTGTTTAAAAGGATCGCTGTGTTAAAACAGTATTTTGAAGCAAAAAAACTGAGAATTTGCATACCTAATTTGCATATCTTACCCACAATTCTCTTGTGCATTGGAAACATTGCATATTAAGAATTTCTGGGGGCAAGCGGGGATACTTGCTTAGATGTACTAATTTCCTATGCAAATATTTACATTGATTTAATTTTGAGACATGGAGGATTTTAATTTCAGTTTTTTATCTCCCCCCCCATAATTTTAATGAATTTTGGTTTAACCATGAAAATAGCTTTTCCAATGCAGCAATCAGAAATCTATCTCCTACTGATGAGTTCTAAAAAGAACGAAACAGGCTTGTATAGTGAGTGATTTCTGGTTTGCTGTCATATTCCTGTTTAAAAGGATCGCTGTGTTAAAACAGTATTTTGAAGCAAAAAAACTGAGAATTTGCATACCTAATTTGCATATCTTACCCACAATTCTCTTGTGCATTGGAAACATTGCATATTAAGAATTTCTGGGGGCAAGCGGGGATACTTGCTTAGATGTACTAGTTTCCTATGCAAATATTTACATTGATTTAATTTTGAGACATGGAGGATTTTAATTTCAGTTTTTTATCTCCCCCCCCATAATTTTAATGAATTTTGGTTTAACCATGAAAATAGCTTTTCCAATGCAGCAATCAGAAATCTATCTCCTACTGATGAGTTCTAAAAAGAACGAAACAGGCTTGTATAGTGAGTGATTTCTGGTTTGCTGTCATATTCCTGTTTAAAAGGATCGCTGTGTTAAAACAGTATTTTGAAGCAAAAAAACTGAGAATTTGCATACCTAATTTGCATATCTTACCCACAATTCTCTTGTGCATTGGAAACATTGCATATTAAGAATTTCTGGGGGCAAGCGGGGATACTTGCTTAGATGTACTAATTTCCTATGCAAATATTTACATTGATTTTATAGTACTTTCTAAATATGTTGAAATTCTTATATGATATTTTTAAAAATCTATACACAATATACTTTGTGAATGTCCCTTTAAGGACCCAAACATTTTGTATTTAACATTGACAAAATAAACAAAAGGGGAATTTACATTCTATATAGATATTTGATGTCTAACCCAAGAGGTAAGATTGTAATAAATACATAATATTACTAAGTATAGTTAAATGACTCCACTAGAAAAATACATAGATTAACCTGGCATCCAATAACTAGCTTTGGAAAAATATCAAGTTAAATGACCTACCATTTATAAATGTAATAATTAAAAGAATTTTTCAAATAATGTTTTGAGATACCTAAGGAAGATACAAGATCTTATACAATTATTTTTACATTCAACAACACTGTCACTTTCATGTAATTGAACCACTTCACCTTCTTAAAAGTTAAAATAAAAAACATTTGACTACATATCCAAAATAATTTTAATATCTACATTTTCAAAAGAAAAGCATTGAAGAATCTCACTCCCCAATTAATGTTATAAAATATATTTTAATTTAATATTCTCGGAAGCATTTGATTTTCTAATATTAATGCATTATTTGATCTTATGCATGTGCTTGTCAAATAGCCAACTACCAGTCATGGGAGTCCAAGTTTTATTTATTTACAGATTATATTGATATTTAGTAGAATCTGTTCAAAAGAATGTATTTAATAATAAAATGTTTAGTATTAACATGTAAAAATAAATTTTATAGAAAAAAAATAAAATATTCCTGGAAGTGATCAGATGCCAATCTGAAATGACAAATAATAAAAATGGAACAAAGTTAATACACACGTTGTCAAATATTCATAAAATACATTTAAAATCATATGGTGTCTATGCTCTAACTTTGATCAACATTTTTTAAAGATAATTATTAAATTGATTTAAAAGAAATGAAATACATACACGATTATATTGTTGATTCAAAATTCTATTTTTTTTTTTTTTTTTTTTTAAATAGTTTTTATTGAGGTAAATCACAAGGCATACAGCTTATGCATCATAACAAAGTGAATAACAATATATCACAGTACATAAACTACATAACATGGGGCGTATTACCGCCTCAATTGGTACGCGTACCTCGTTTTTACAGAGGCCGTCAGTTAGGATCTTACTAAACAATATGGAGCCTAGTGGCTCTTTTTAGTGAATATACAACTGGGACGGCTTTTGGGTTAGCATATAGGATTGTTAGGACTATGTAATAGGGGAATATTGCAGGCGCAGCTAGGATGTACACGTATGGGGGTTTAGTTTATTGCACCCCGCATCTTGTGGGGGTCAAGGGAGGCCATAGTAACACCGTCACCAGCTCCCTTGAGTGTCCCGTATCCGGTCTCCTCGTGTAGCAGAATGTGGGGGAATGGTTGTAAAGGTATGGTGGTAGTGTCAAATGTCAGATAGTCTAGTTGCGTACATTATGGGACATAAGAGTGTCCCATGGTTCCCAGATAAGGCAGAAATCAGTCAGTGTTTTGCGCTCTCCATATACATAATTTTCCATACTTCTGATGTAATTCATACAGTCTACTACTCCCTGCCATCTGGGGGGCTGGCTTTTCTTCCAATTTCTGGCTACAAGTAGTTTGGTGGAGATGAGGATGTATATTAGTAGGTTTCGTTTAGCTCTAGGGAGCAGGTCCACTCCCAAATGTAGAATCGCCAAGGCCGGGCTGACTGTTTCCACCAGCTCAAGGTCCTTACATAGGGCTTCCACCCTTTTCCAGAGACCTGACAGTTTTGGGCATGACCACCAAATGTGTGTCGGGGAGCCCCTCTCTCCACACTCTCGCCAGCACATGGGAGAGTGATCAGGGTAGAGCTTCTGCAGTTTAGTAGGTACTAAATGCCATCTTGTAAGTAGCTTAAAATAAAGCTCATATAGGGTGACGCAATGGGTGGCCTTTTTGGTGATACTAATTGCTTCCTCCCAAGCCTCTAGTGGGCAGTTGAGTTGTAGGTCTTTCTCCCAGGCCTCCATGTGGATAGTTTTGGAGGGGACAGGGTCTCCCAGTAGGCACTGGTAATGTACCGAGAGAGGCTTGTGGAGTTGAAGGTTAGCCTTCCAGCGTAATTCCCATAGGGTAGGGTCTCTCAGCGCATCTTCTAAGAAGCCCCAAGAACGCATTAACGCTCGAAGGCGAAGAAGTGTAAAATGGAGCCTCGGGGTTACAGAGGGTAGGGCCAACATGGCCGTATGGGTTTTCAACTTCTTATTATCATAGAAGTCTGCTAGAGAGTTCACTTCCGTGGTAGACCAGGAGTTGGCAGGGATATCAGGCAAACCCATAAGGAGGCCTCTGATAGAATGTGTGGGTGAGGGGTGTGGGGCTATGAGTCTGTTATGTCTCAATTTCAGCCAGGTCTCCTGGCACTCCTTAACTATGTTATTAGGGATGCAAATTTTTGTCCGCCAATGTGGAGGGAACCACAGAAGGTCCTCCAGTTCCATCAGTGCCGGCAAGGATGCCCGTTCTAGCTCCTTCCATCTGGTCTCTGGAAGGTCGTTACCCCACGCTGAAGCGTGGGTGACCATTGCTGCCTCATGGTATTTCCTCACGTTAGGAAGGCCCGCACCTCCTCTCTCTATGGGAGCTTGCAGTATGCGGGCTGCGACTCGTGGTCTCTTGTCATGCCAAGTGTAGGCATTAAAGAGAGTCTGGAACTTCCGGATCAAAGATACTGGAATTGGGATAGGAATACATCGGAACGCGTATGTGAGTCTAGGTAGGACCATCATTTTGAGAGCCGCTATTCTGCCAAACCATGAGATCTCGCCATACCTATTGGTATTCAATTCGAGTGTGATCTCCTTTAGTAATTTCTCATAGTTTTCTCTTATAATGATCCATTTGGAATGAGATAGAAATATGCCTAGATGTTTAATGCCCGTTCTGGACCAATTGAAAGGATAAAGGAGCCGAATGCTGCGTTCCTCTTCCAAAGGGAGGTTGAGGGAATACACCTCAGTTTTACTAACATTTATTTTGTAATATGAGAGTTCGCCAAATTTCTGCAGTAGGTGGAACAATGAAGGGAGAGAATCTAGGGGCTCCGTGAGGAAGACCGTAAGGTCGTCCGCGAATAGAGCTAGTTTCTGAATGGTGTCATGGAGCTGGAGTCCCTGTATTTCGGGGCACTTCCTAATGGCTGCGCCTAGCGGTTCGATTGCCAGCACGAACAGGAGGGGGGACAGGGGACACCCCTGTCTTGTCCCGTTCGTTATCCGTATCGTGGGGGAACAGAAACCCAAGCCTCTCACCACAGCTGTGGGGGATGAGTAAAGCGCCATGGTAGCTTTGATATAAGCATCAGGGATCCCAAATGCCATCAGGGTCTGAGTCAGATAGTCCCATCTCACTCTGTCAAACGCTTTTTCAGCGTCGAGTGACAGAGTGAGCATGGGTAGGCCTAGGTCCGCTACCTCTGAATATATGTTCAGGAGACGGCGCGTATTATCAGAGCCTTGTCTATTGAGGACAAAACCTACTTGATCTAAATGTATTAGTGCCTGGAGGTGTGTGTTTAGTCTGTTGGCAAGGATCTTGGCGTAGATCTTGGCGTCAACATTTATGAGGGAGATGGGCCTATAGCTAGAGCATAGCGATGGGTCCTTGCCCTCTTTGTGGATCGTAGTGATGTTAGCCTCCAGGAATTCTGGAAGGAACTCACCGCGTTGGGCCACTCTATTGAAGAGACGAAGCAGAAATGGAGAGAGTGAGGAACTAAGGGCCTGATAGAAGGCGACAGTGAAGCCATCTGGTCCCGGGGCTTTGTGGGGTGCTAAATCAGCTATGGCCATGCTGACCTCCCTTAATGTAAACTGCTTTGCTAGTGCGGCCTTGGCATCAGCTGTCAGCATAGGTAGGTCTAGTCCCTCCAGGAACTGATGGATGTCATCTGGAGTGGCTTTAGTCGTCAGCTCAGCTGACGCGATGTTATAGAGGGAGGAGTAATATTCTGCGAAGGCTACTCCTATTGCTTTGGGGGAGTGGACCGGTCCCTTCTGAGTTGTGATGGAGGCTATCCTGCTCTGCTGTGTGCGCTTTCTGAGTTTATTGGCTAACAGCCTGTCTGCCCTATTGCCTTTGTAATAGTATAGCTGCTTAAGTCTATGTAAACTGTCCTGCACTCGCAAGGTTTCTCTTCTGGCAATTTCATCTCTAATGCGGCCTATCTGTTGGGCTAATAGGGATTCGGGGCATGATTTGTTAGTAGCCTCTAAAGAATAAAGCTCTCCATAGAGCTTGGCCAAGGGCTGGTATCCTGTCTTACGACGGTGAGCTAACGTCTTGATGAAATATCCTCTCAAGAATGCCTTAAGGGCTGCCCAGACCATGTCTAGGGTAGTGGAGCCTGTGTCATTGTGTGTCAGAAAGTCAGTTAATTCCCTGAGAAGTGAGGGTAGCTCTCTCTCAGTCAATAGTTGGTCGGGGAGTTTCCAAGGGGGTCTACTAGTCAAGGTCTGTAATTCAGAGAAGTCTAAATAGACCATGTCATGGTCTGACCATGTGCATGGTTGGATAGTCGGATTTGTCATCTTATCTAAGGACCAGGAGTCACATATAACAAAGTCGATCCTCGAAGAGGAATTGTGTGCTTTGGAATAGTGTGTGAAATCTATAACAGTAGGGGCTAGGCACCTCCATGCATCGTATAGACAATGTTGGAACATGAGTTTTCTGAAGGCGTTGGAGGTTGACGAGGTATTTCTATCTGAGTGAGTGATGAGGGGGGATCTCTTATCTCTATGTGGGTCCCATACCATGTTGAGGTCTCCCCCAATGATTAGGTGGCCTCTCTTTAGTTGGTCTATCCTGGCTAGGACCTGCCTTACAAAGGGGATCTGCTTTGTATTTGGTGCGTATACTGAGGCTAGGGTGTATTGAACGCCATTAAGTTTACAGATTAGTATGAGGAATCTACCTTCTGCATCTTTCTCAATGTGCTCTAATGTGTAGGTTAAATCTCTACTGAGTAGAATTGCCACTCCTCGTGTCTTCCCTGTGTTATTAGAAGCGATTTCAAAGATAGGGTAATGTCGCGTGCCCTTAATGGTATTAGTTTCTCCTGACCAATGTGTCTCCTGGAGGAACAGAATGTGGATCTTGTGTGTACGGATATAATTTTGCAAGAGTTTCCTCTTCGTAGGGGAATTGAGTCCCTGCGCATTGAGAGTAGCTATTCTGATCGGTGCCATTACTAGGTCAGTTTAGGGATAGAGGAAGGGGTACAACCTGAGTGGAAGGTAAAGGGAATGTGGGGGCTGCTATCGAGGAGGCCGGAACGGTAGTCTGTCAAGCTGTGGTGCCTGCTATAGTCTAGAAATCGGGTGTCCTAAATATTATTCTTATGAAAGAGTAATGAAAGGGTGAGGGAGAAAAAAGTGTCAAGAATCACTTTCGCAATGAGTGTCTCTCCTGATGTCTATCAGGGGGGCACAACTATTTTTGTGGGGCGGAGAGGTGCAGAGGTCAGCCGTTACCTCCGCCAAACCCAATAACAATACTGCGTTTAGAATACAACATAAATATAACGTAACATACTTAAATAGATATGCAACATGTTAAACAGTATTAAACAAGAACATATAATAAAACTATCAAACCAAAGGGGGAATGTGCTCTGTCATCTGGCCAAGTGACACCTTAATAAAAGGTAGTAGATATCTGTCAATTAGGGCTGTAGAAGTACCTGGCTTATCGTGTAGGACCTAGTCAAGGAGGGGATATGATTTTCTGGTTGGGTGAACAGCCTTACAGGGATGAAAAAGTGATAGGTAGCTAAGTCTGTGTTAGTGAGCTGCTTCTGTATAAGGTCGGGGGTTGTGGTTCTAATTAACTTATATATATACTCTGGTCTTACTTCCTCTAGTAGTCATATTGTAACTTGTGTCACCTATAATCGGGTGCAAGTATATTGTCATTTAGGGGCAAGTCGAGTGTAGGTTTGCAGGGTGTAAGGGTCAGGAGGAAAGCCAGAAGATGTAGTGTGGAGTCAGCTGGTCAGATCTCTGTCAGTGTATCCTGTTGTTAAGTAGTCAGAGCAAACATTTCAAAGCAATATGAGGAACATACTTAGGGAAAAAACATAACTAGGGTGAGACATTACAGTTTATCCTTCATTCAATCAGCAATAAACATAGGGGTAATCATGTCTGATTATATTGGGCACTATCAATGTATATATTGTGTATATTGAATGTTCTATGGTTAGATCGTTAACAGGGAGAGCAAGTACAACTTGTATTTAAAACATAGTACCCAGTGAGGTTATCAGTTCAACTACAAAACTATGGAAATGTGAAAGTACATAGTTCAAGTTAGCATGAAATCTGGATGTCTCACCCATCTTCATCTGTGGCTTTAGGTTCCTTTTAGAAAGCGTGCGTGGGAGAAGCCCACAAAAGTCTCTGGATCGATGCAAAACTGTATTAATAAAGCTGTAAACGGATTCCCTATGTATCTTCAGCTAAGGATAAGTCCCTTGAGTCTAGGGGTCTTTTGGAAGTGGGTGCCGGCCGTTGTGGCAACGGTCTCCAGGTTGGTGCAGAGGCCCTAAGTCCGCTGTTCTCAGCAGGGCCAGGATCACGGTCTCCTAAGTCTCGTGGGAGCAGTTCCCATTTCAGCAAAAGTTCTCTGGCCTGTTGTGGCGTCGTTGCGAGGTATTGTTGGCTGTCTTTGGTGATGAACAGTCGAACTGGGTAGCCCCATCTATATTTAAGGCCTTTATCTCTGAGAATCTTGGTATACGGATGGTAGTGTCTACGAATTTGGAGTGTGTGCGGGGAGAGGTCAGGGTAAATCTGTAGATCAGCATACTTATCTGGTAATGACTTTTCTCTTGCAAGAACTCGGATGATCTTTTCTCGGAATGTGTAATAGTGAAGCTTGGCTATTACATCACGGGGCTTCCCCTCATCTGCAGATCTGGGTCTGACCGCTCTATGTGCTCTGTCAATTAGGGTTTCATTGCCCAGGTCAGCGCCCAGTGTTGCTTTGAACAGGTCTTGCAGGTAAGCATCTAGATCCTGTGGTTGAACAGTCTCTGGGATACCTTTAATTCGAATGTTATTGCGGCGTGACCTGTCTTCCAGGTCCGCTAGCTTTAGTTCTAGGTCTGTTATTTGACCAGCCAAGCATTGGGAGTAACTCAGAAGATTTGTATGATCCACTGCAAGGTCTTCCTGCCTGCGCTCCAGCGCATCTGTTCGCTCTCCAATGCTTCCTATATCCTTTTTAAGGTCAGCATGGGATTTGTCGAATTTTCTTGACAGGGAATCATGGTGGCTTGCTAGTAGTGTTGTGATAGAGTCCATCAGATTGTTAGGGGCACCTTCTATGGATGGTAATCTGGAAACTCTTTTTGTTAAGGTTTTGCCAGGTTGGGTGTCTGACAGGCTCCCAGTATCAGAACCATCATCCTCAGATCTTGCATGAGTCATTCTGGTCGGGTGCTGGAAATGGTCAACGACCGTTCTTTTAGGGGTGGCGTGTGGTTTTTGCTTTCTTTTATGGAGTTGAGACATTATAGGCCTGGGCTCTTAAGTGTGGCCTTAAGCTGTTTTGTTTCTGTGTGCTTGCTTTAGTGGGAATCCGTTTACTTCTAGTATGTTGGTTAGGTGATCATGGGTTGGCGGGGTCATGGGCTGTTGCTAAGGGACTTACATGTTAATGTGTCTTAGAGCCTCTTAGTAAAAAGGAGTATGCTGCAAGTGGACAGCAGGGTCTCAGTTGTTATGGTAACATGGGATGATCTGCAGCCTTGCTTCGAAGTATCTAATCTCTCTCCCAGGGAGTTGCCCCTGCAGGGCGATGTGGGTCAAGGTATTTGGGTTATGACCCGCAGGCAAGAGGGCCGGCGGGAAAGGGGGGAGAGAGATCAAAATCCCAAGCACACAACAGTATCAGCGGACCTCCAGCAGGGGAAAAGGAGAGCGGGTATGACCCGTGGGTATGTGAGCCAACAGGAAAGGGAGAAGAGAGTCTTGTTATCTGATAGAAGATATTATTATGTCATTAACTGTAGTAAATAACACGGGGAATATGATCCACTATTGCCTTTATTAATATACTATATGGACTTCAGCAATTATGATGAGGCACCCCTTTAAATATGAGCTTGATTGTAGATCCTCACTTAATGCACAGTTTATTTCTGTAGCTTTTTTGCGGTGCAATCCTGATAACATAGAATACTGCAGTTCAAATGCAAAAGACAGTCTTTTTTGTTTTGTATAAATCAATCGTGATGTTAGATATCACTAAAAGGAGGATATGTGCATGTTCTTGTCAGTGTATTTCACAATCATCTATTGCTGTTTTAGAATCCCATATGGGGCAGATAAGCTTTGCAGCAGCCGCCTCCTCAATCTGCCTGTACTTTCTTCTCCTCAATTTATAAGAAAACTGATGAAATTATATCCTGTCAGTATCACTTAAAGCACAAGCTCTAGCAGTAATTGGTAAAGTGTGAAAGCCTTAAGTTGCTGTGCTATAATATGAAGCTCAAGTCACTCTTATGTATTCTGGTGGTAGTAAGGGAAATAGCTGTCCCTGTTAGCCACTTGCAGGCCTCAAAGTCTAATGTGGGAGCACAATAAGCTTAGCACTGGGATTATTAATATTGCCAATGTACAGTGGTTATATAAAGGTCTTACCCTCCATGTAGTTCTGAGGATCAGTAGTTATTGATCTTCCTGGGCCAGTGCCGGTTAAATACTTTTCGGTTTTTCTCCCCCGGATAGCCTGAGGTGTGGAGAAATGGCGGATGTTCGCGCCAGAGTTGAAATGGCGCACCTGTGGGCTAACGGGCCTTACTTGCGGTTGTACCGTGTCACCACCGATCGTCAAGCTCAGCCAAAATCTTCAAAATTCTATTTAAATATCCAAAATTCAAATTATACATAATAATGTATATCACATTTCAACAATATATGTATGCTGAACATAAATGTAATATTTCATGTCCATTCAAATACCTCTATATCAACTATAATATGTATTTCTTTTTTGGATTGTGATCCCTAAATATCTAATGATGAAATAAGTATGACTAATGTATGTAAGCTAACAATAATCAACATTCTTCATGTGATTCTTAACTAGCATGCACCAACCTGGATAATGCATGGTCTTTGAAAGTCAATTCAGGGGTAAACAGTTGATCTTCAATAGGTGTCTTATTCATCAGTTCATTAAATAGAGGACTGGGAAATACCATCTAAAAAAGTAAAATCATCTAAGTGTCTGATTGTGATCCCTAAATATATAATTTAGAACTAAATATGACTAATGTATGTAAGCTACTAATATTCAACAGTCTTCACTAGCATGCATTGGTACACCAACCTGGACAATGCATGGTCTTTGAAAGTCAATTCAGGGGTAAACAGTTGATCTTCAATAGGTGTCTTATTCATCAGTTCATTAAATAGAGGACTGGGAAATACCATCTAAAAAAGTACAATCATCTAAGTGTCTGATTGTGATCCCTAAATATATAATTTTGAACTAAATATGACTAATGTATGTAAGCTACTAATATTCAACAGTCTTCACTAGCATGCATTGGTACACCAACCTGGACAATGCATGGTCTTTGAAAGTCAATTCAGGGGTAAACAGTTGATCTTCAATAGGTGTCTTATTCATCAGTTCATTAAATAGAGGACTGGGAAATACCATCTACAAAATAGAAAATCATCTAAGTGTCTCCAATAGGATGTCTCCACAGCCTTATTCTATCAAATAGTTTGCACTTACCATGTGAACATGTCTTTGTATGGTTTTCAAGGTCAGCAGAATTGAAAGATAATGCCAGACATGATCCCATTGGTATACTTCAATTTCAATCTTGGCTTTTTCCCCACTGTCAGTCTGGGCAATCTTCACTGTCAGGCTTCAAATTGTTCCCTTTCAGTCTTTAGATTAAGTCATCTCCCTAATGTAAGAAATATTTTCAAAAAAATTCATACAAGTGTGTGAATCAGTTCTGTACCCCTCTCCCACCCCCCATTTCATAATAAATTTATGTCACTAGCTTACTAAGCCTGTGTATGAACCTGTGTTATTTTCTATCAAGTGTGAAGATGAGTCATATTGAGCAGAACAAACCTCTGTGTGACATTGAACCATAGTCATTCTAGAGTATCCCTTTCTGATTATGTACATTTTAAGTAATGTGTAAACAAAATTATATTTTTTAAAATGTATGCCATATGATGTATTTGTGTACAATTCATGCCAGCAACAGTCCATACATTTCTACTTACCATCTGATGTCCTCTTTAAAAACCAGGTGGCAAAGACTCGCTATAGGACCCAATGCCCAGAGCATCACCTATATGAATAAATTAAACAATTATTCTAACATTTGATCAATCCTAACATGTTTGCACAATTCTCTACTTGTCATTTCCCTAGAGTTCACATCTATTGAAAATACTCCAGTGTAACTTCTATTCTTTACCGTCTAAAGTGGCGGTTGATGACGTCTGCTCTGACATCAAGTCCCTCGTCCTGGAATTCCCCCTCTAGAACAGGATCATCCTCCTCATCTCTGAGGAGGTCTCTGTCCACCGGGACGGCCTGCAGCATCCCAGCCCGCTGTGCAATATTATGCAGGACGCTACAGGCTACAACGATCTTAGCCACCTTCTTTGGGTTGTACTGGAGTGCTCCTCCAGAACGGTCCAGGCACCTGAATCTCATCTTCAGGAGCCCGAACATCCTTTCAACCACCGCCCTGGTTCTCTTATGAGCCCTATTGTAGCGCTCCTCAGACACATCAGTCGGGCTACGCAAGGGGGTAATGAGCCAAGGCCGGCTCATGTACCCAGAATCACCTATAAATTTTGAACAGAACATAATTCAAACAGAATCCTTAAACTAGTATATTCTTTTATAAATATTTTTTTGTACACGATAATCCATGTTAAAAGTTGTCAGAAACATCCAAAAAATAACTTTCTATATTATTCTGTATCTTCCCATTTCAGCTAAGACATGCTACATATGCGTATTTCTCATAAAACAAACCTTGTGTAAAATGCTAACTACATGGTTACATTGCATTCTCTATCTGAGCACTTAAGGTAAGTATGCAAAACAGAATGAGAAGCAGTCTGCCAGGAACGAACAGCAGCATCAATAGCTTGTTCTATGGCCCGGTTGCCACCTGGTAGTAGCTTCTTTCTGCCCAATTGTGCTTTTCACAGAGGAAAACTTTCCTGTAGTATATCAGTCTGATCCCGCCTACATGGTCAGTCCAGCACCGAAATACCAGGCAATTCTCCTCTGAACAAGGAACATGACAACCCCAGACGATCGTTTCGGCCTCCTTTGGGCCTCGTCAGTGAGGTGCAGCCATATCCCTCTAAGCACATTGGGCAAGGAGTCCACGTCTGGTTTCCCCCATCACCCTTAGGGAGACTATCCCCAGGGTCATATTTACATATGCAAAACAGAATGAGAAGCAGTCTGCCAGGAACGAACAGCAGCATCAATAGCTTGTTCTATGGCCCGGTTGCCACCTGGTAGTAGCTTCTTTCTGCCCAATTGTGCTTTTCACAGAGGAAAACTTTCCTGTAGTATATCAGTCTGATCCCGCCTACATGGTCAGTCCAGCACCGAAATACCAGGCAATTCTCCTCTGAACAAGGAACATGACAACCCCAGACGATCGTTTCGGCCTCCTTTGGGCCTCGTCAGTGAGGTGCAGCCATATCCCTCTAAGCACATTGGGCAAGGAGTCCACGTCTGGTTTCCCCCATCACCCTTAGGGAGACTATCCCCAGGGTCATATTTACATATGCAAAACAGAATGAGAAGCAGTCTGCCAGGAACGAACAGCAGCATCAATAGCTTGTTCTATGGCCCGGTTGCCACCTGGTAGTAGCTTCTTTCTGCCCAATTGTGCTTTTCACAGAGGAAAACTTTCCTGTAGTATATCAGTCTGATCCCGCCTACATGGTCAGTCCAGCACCGAAATACCAGGCAATTCTCCTCTGAACAAGGAACATGACAACCCCAGACGATCGTTTCGGCCTCCTTTGGGCCTCGTCAGTGAGGTGCAGCCATATCCCTCTAAGCACATTGGGCAAGGAGTCCACGTCTGGTTTCCCCCATCACCCTTAGGGAGACTATCCCCAGGGTCATATTTACATATGCAAAACAGAATGAGAAGCAGTCTGCCAGGAACGAACAGCAGCATCAATAGCTTGTTCTATGGCCCGGTTGCCACCTGGTAGTAGCTTCTTTCTGCCCAATTGTGCTTTTCACAGAGGAAAACTTTCCTGTAGTATATCAGTCTGATCCCGCCTACATGGTCAGTCCAGCACCGAAATACCAGGCAATTCTCCTCTGAACAAGGAACATGACAACCCCAGACGATCGTTTCGGCCTCCTTTGGGCCTCGTCAGTGAGGTGCAGCCATATCCCTCTAAGCACATTGGGCAAGGAGTCCACGTCTGGTTTCCCCCATCACCCTTAGGGAGACTATCCCCAGGGTCATATTTACATATGCAAAACAGAATGAGAAGCAGTCTGCCAGGAACGAACAGCAGCATCAATAGCTTGTTCTATGGCCCGGTTGCCACCTGGTAGTAGCTTCTTTCTGGCCAATTGTGCTTTTCACAGAGGAAAACTTTCCTGTAGTATATCAGTCTGATCCCGCCTACATGGTCAGTCCAGCACCGAAATACCAGGCAATTCTCCTCTGAACAAGGAACATGACAACCCCAGACGATCGTTTCGGCCTCCTTTGGGCCTCGTCAGTGAGGTGCAGCCATATCCCTCTAAGCACATTGGGCAAGGAGTCCACGTCTGGTTTCCCCCATCACCCTTAGGGAGACTATCCCCAGGGTCATATTTACATATGCAAAACAGAATGAGAAGCAGTCTGCCAGGAACGAACAGCAGCATCAATAGCTTGTTCTATGGCCCGGTTGCCACCTGGTAGTAGCTTCTTTCTGCCCAATTGTGCTTTTCACAGAGGAAAACTTTCCTGTAGTATATCAGTCTGATCCCGCCTACATGGTCAGTCCAGCACCGAAATACCAGGCAATTCTCCTCTGAACAAGGAACATGACAACCCCAGACGATCGTTTCGGCCTCCTTTGGGCCTCGTCAGTGAGGTGCAGCCATATCCCTCTAAGCACATTGGGCAAGGAGTCCACGTCTGGTTTCCCCCATCACCCTTAGGGAGACTATCCCCAGGGTCATATTTACATATGCAAAACAGAATGAGAAGCAGTCTGCCAGGAACGAACAGCAGCATCAATAGCTTGTTCTATGGCCCGGTTGCCACCTGGTAGTAGCTTCTTTCTGCCCAATTGTGCTTTTCACAGAGGAAAACTTTCCTGTAGTATATCAGTCTGATCCCGCCTACATGGTCAGTCCAGCACCGAAATACCAGGCAATTCTCCTCTGAACAAGGAACATGACAACCCCAGACGATCGTTTCGGCCTCCTTTGGGCCTCGTCAGTGAGGTGCAGCCATATCCCTCTAAGCACATTGGGCAAGGAGTCCACGTCTGGTTTCCCCCATCACCCTTAGGGAGACTATCCCCAGGGTCATATTTACATATGCAAAACAGAATGAGAAGCAGTCTGCCAGGAACGAACAGCAGCATCAATAGCTTGTTCTATGGCCCGGTTGCCACCTGGTAGTAGCTTCTTTCTGCCCAATTGTGCTTTTCACAGAGGAAAACTTTCCTGTAGTATATCAGTCTGATCCCGCCTACATGGTCAGTCCAGCACCGAAATACCAGGCAATTCTCCTCTGAACAAGGAACATGACAACCCCAGACGATCGTTTCGGCCTCCTTTGGGCCTCGTCAGTGAGGTGCAGCCATATCCCTCTAAGCACATTGGGCAAGGAGTCCACGTCTGGTTTCCCCCATCACCCTTAGGGAGACTATCCCCAGGGTCATATTTACATATGCAAAACAGAATGAGAAGCAGTCTGCCAGGAACGAACAGCAGCATCAATAGCTTGTTCTATGGCCCGGTTGCCACCTGGTAGTAGCTTCTTTCTGCCCAATTGTGCTTTTCACAGAGGAAAACTTTCCTGTAGTATATCAGTCTGATCCCGCCTACATGGTCAGTCCAGCACCGAAATACCAGGCAATTCTCCTCTGAACAAGGAACATGACAACCCCAGACGATCGTTTCGGCCTCCTTTGGGCCTCGTCAGTGAGGTGCAGCCATATCCCTCTAAGCACATTGGGCAAGGAGTCCACGTCTGGTTTCCCCCATCACCCTTAGGGAGACTATCCCCAGGGTCATATTTACATATGCAAAACAGAATGAGAAGCAGTCTGCCAGGAACGAACAGCAGCATCAATAGCTTGTTCTATGGCCCGGTTGCCACCTGGTAGTAGCTTCTTTCTGCCCAATTGTGCTTTTCACAGAGGAAAACTTTCCTGTAGTATATCAGTCTGATCCCGCCTACATGGTCAGTCCAGCACCGAAATACCAGGCAATTCTCCTCTGAACAAGGAACATGACAACCCCAGACGATCGTTTCGGCCTCCTTTGGGCCTCGTCAGTGAGGTGCAGCCATATCCCTCTAAGCACATTGGGCAAGGAGTCCACGTCTGGTTTCCCCCATCACCCTTAGGGAGACTATCCCCAGGGTCATATTTACATATGCAAAACAGAATGAGAAGCAGTCTGCCAGGAACGAACAGCAGCATCAATAGCTTGTTCTATGGCCCGGTTGCCACCTGGTAGTAGCTTCTTTCTGCCCAATTGTGCTTTTCACAGAGGAAAACTTTCCTGTAGTATATCAGTCTGATCCCGCCTACATGGTCAGTCCAGCACCGAAATACCAGGCAATTCTCCTCTGAACAAGGAACATGACAACCCCAGACGATCGTTTCGGCCTCCTTTGGGCCTCGTCAGTGAGGTGCAGCCATATCCCTCTAAGCACATTGGGCAAGGAGTCCACGTCTGGTTTCCCCCATCACCCTTAGGGAGACTATCCCCAGGGTCATATTTACATATGCAAAACAGAATGAGAAGCAGTCTGCCAGGAACGAACAGCAGCATAAATAGCTTGTTCTATGGCCCGGTTGCCACCTGGTAGTAGCTTCTTTCTGCCCAATTGTGCTTTTCACAGAGGAAAACTTTCCTGTAGTATATCAGTCTGATCCCGCCTACATGGTCAGTCCAGCACCGAAATACCAGGCAATTCTCCTCTGAACAAGGAACATGACAACCCCAGACGATCGTTTCGGCCTCCTTTGGGCCTCGTCAGTGAGGTGCAGCCATATCCCTCTAAGCACATTGGGCAAGGAGTCCACGTCTGGTTTCCCCCATCACCCTTAGGGAGACTATCCCCAGGGTCATATTTACATATGCAAAACAGAATGAGAAGCAGTCTGCCAGGAACGAACAGCAGCATCAATAGCTTGTTCTATGGCCCGGTTGCCACCTGGTAGTAGCTTCTTTCTGCCCAATTGTGCTTTTCACAGAGGAAAACTTTCCTGTAGTATATCAGTCTGATCCCGCCTACATGGTCAGTCCAGCACCGAAATACCAGGCAATTCTCCTCTGAACAAGGAACATGACAACCCCAGACGATCGTTTCGGCCTCCTTTGGGCCTCGTCAGTGAGGTGCAGCCATATCCCTCTAAGCACATTGGGCAAGGAGTCCACGTCTGGTTTCCCCCATCACCCTTAGGGAGACTATCCCCAGGGTCATATTTACATATGCAAAACAGAATGAGAAGCAGTCTGCCAGGAACGAACAGCAGCATCAATAGCTTGTTCTATGGCCCGGTTGCCACCTGGTAGTAGCTTCTTTCTGCCCAATTGTGCTTTTCACAGAGGAAAACTTTCCTGTAGTATATCAGTCTGATCCCGCCTACATGGTCAGTCCAGCACCGAAATACCAGGCAATTCTCCTCTGAACAAGGAACATGACAACCCCAGACGATCGTTTCGGCCTCCTTTGGGCCTCGTCAGTGAGGTGCAGCCATATCCCTCTAAGCACATTGGGCAAGGAGTCCACGTCTGGTTTCCCCCATCACCCTTAGGGAGACTATCCCCAGGGTCATATTTACATATGCAAAACAGAATGAGAAGCAGTCTGCCAGGAACGAACAGCAGCATCAATAGCTTGTTCTATGGCCCGGTTGCCACCTGGTAGTAGCTTCTTTCTGCCCAATTGTGCTTTTCACAGAGGAAAACTTTCCTGTAGTATATCAGTCTGATCCCGCCTACATGGTCAGTCCAGCACCGAAATACCAGGCAATTCTCCTCTGAACAAGGAACATGACAACCCCAGACGATCGTTTCGGCCTCCTTTGGGCCTCGTCAGTGAGGTGCAGCCATATCCCTCTAAGCACATTGGGCAAGGAGTCCACGTCTGGTTTCCCCCATCACCCTTAGGGAGACTATCCCCAGGGTCATATTTACATATGCAAAACAGAATGAGAAGCAGTCTGCCAGGAACGAACAGCAGCATCAATAGCTTGTTCTATGGCCCGGTTGCCACCTGGTAGTAGCTTCTTTCTGCCCAATTGTGCTTTTCACAGAGGAAAACTTTCCTGTAGTATATCAGTCTGATCCCGCCTACATGGTCAGTCCAGCACCGAAATACCAGGCAATTCTCCTCTGAACAAGGAACATGACAACCCCAGACGATCGTAGAGCGCTTCTCTCTTTGTATGCAAATTATTATGACCCTGGGGAAGTCTCCCTATGGGTGATGGGGGAAACCAGACGTGGACTCCTTGCCCGGTGTGCTTAGAGGAATGTGGCTGCACCTCACTGACGAGGCCCATAGGAGGCCGAAACGATCGTCTGGGGTTGTCATGTTCCTTGTTCAGAGGAGAATTGCCTGGTATTTCGGGGCTGGACTGACCTTACTTGGCGGGATCAGACTGATATACTTCAGGAAAGTTTTCTTCTGTGAAAAGCACACTGGTCTAAAAGAGGCTGCTTCCGGGTGGTAAATCGCCATAGAACAAGCCACTGAGCTGTGGTTCGTTCCTGGTAGAGCGCTTCTCTCTTTGTATGCAAATTATTATGACCCTGGGGAAGTCTCCCTATGGGTGATGGGGGAAACCAGACGTGGACTCCTTGCCCGGTGTGCTTAGAGGAATGTGGCTGCACCTCACTGACGAGGCCCATAGGAGGCCGAAACGATCGTCTGGGGTTGTCATGTTCCTTGTTCAGAGGAGAATTGCCTGGTATTTCGGGGCTGGACTGACCTTACTTGGCGGGATCAGACTGATATACTTCAGGAAAGTTTTCTTCTGTGAAAAGCACACTGGTCTAAAAGAGGCTGCTTCCGGGTGGTAAATCGCCATAGAACAAGCCACTGAGCTGTGTTTCGTTCCTGGTAGAGCGCTTCTCTCTTTGTATGCAAATTATTATGACCCTGGGGAAGTCTCCCTATGGGTGATGGGGGAAACCAGACGTGGACTCCTTGCCCGGTGTGCTTAGAGGAATGTGGCTGCACCTCACTGACGAGGCCCATAGGAGGCCGAAACGATCGTCTGGGGTTGTCATGTTCCTTGTTCAGAGGAGAATTGCCTGGTATTTCGGGGCTGGACTGACCTTACTTGGCGGGATCAGACTGATATACTTCAGGAAAGTTTTCTTCTGTGAAAAGCACACTGGTCTAAAAGAGGCTGCTTCCGGGTGGTAAATCGCCATAGAACAAGCCACTGAGCTGTGTTTCGTTCCTGGTAGAGCGCTTCTCTCTTTGTATGCAAATTATTATGACCCTGGGGAAGTCTCCCTATGGGTGATGGGGGAAACCAGACGTGGACTCCTTGCCCGGTGTGCTTAGAGGAATGTGGCTGCACCTCACTGACGAGGCCCATAGGAGGCCGAAACGATCGTCTGGGGTTGTCATGTTCCTTGTTCAGAGGAGAATTGCCTGGTATTTCGGGGCTGGACTGACCTTACTTGGCGGGATCAGACTGATATACTTCAGGAAAGTTTTCTTCTGTGAAAAGCACACTGGTCTAAAAGAGGCTGCTTCCGGGTGGTAAATCGCCATAGAACAAGCCACTGAGCTGTGTTTCGTTCCTGGTAGAGCGCTTCTCTCTTTGTATGCAAATTATTATGACCCTGGGGAAGTCTCCCTATGGGTGATGGGGGAAACCAGACGTGGACTCCTTGCCCGGTGTGCTTAGAGGAATGTGGCTGCACCTCACTGACGAGGCCCATAGGAGGCCGAAACGATCGTCTGGGGTTGTCATGTTCCTTGTTCAGAGGAGAATTGCCTGGTATTTCGGGGCTGGACTGACCTTACTTGGCGGGATCAGACTGATATACTTCAGGAAAGTTTTCTTCTGTGAAAAGCACACTGGTCTAAAAGAGGCTGCTTCCGGGTGGTAAATCGCCATAGAACAAGCCACTGAGCTGTGTTTCGTTCCTGGTAGAGCGCTTCTCTCTTTGTATGCAAATTATTATGACCCTGGGGAAGTCTCCCTATGGGTGATGGGGGAAACCAGACGTGGACTCCTTGCCCGGTGTGCTTAGAGGAATGTGGCTGCACCTCACTGACGAGGCCCATAGGAGGCCGAAACGATCGTCTGGGGTTGTCATGTTCCTTGTTCAGAGGAGAATTGCCTGGTATTTCGGGGCTGGACTGACCTTACTTGGCGGGATCAGACTGATATACTTCAGGAAAGTTTTCTTCTGTGAAAAGCACACTGGTCTAAAAGAGGCTGCTTCCGGGTGGTAAATCGCCATAGAACAAGCCACTGAGCTGTGTTTCGTTCCTGGTAGAGCGCTTCTCTCTTTGTATGCAAATTATTATGACCCTGGGGAAGTCTCCCTATGGGTGATGGGGGAAACCAGACGTGGACTCCTTGCCCGGTGTGCTTAGAGGAATGTGGCTGCACCTCACTGACGAGGCCCATAGGAGGCCGAAACGATCGTCTGGGGTTGTCATGTTCCTTGTTCAGAGGAGAATTGCCTGGTATTTCGGGGCTGGACTGACCTTACTTGGCGGGATCAGACTGATATACTTCAGGAAAGTTTTCTTCTGTGAAAAGCACACTGGTCTAAAAGAGGCTGCTTCCGGGTGGTAAATCGCCATAGAACAAGCCACTGAGCTGTGTTTCGTTCCTGGTAGAGCGCTTCTCTCTTTGTATGCAAATTATTATGACCCTGGGGAAGTCTCCCTATGGGTGATGGGGGAAACCAGACGTGGACTCCTTGCCCGGTGTGCTTAGAGGAATGTGGCTGCACCTCACTGACGAGGCCCATAGGAGGCCGAAACGATCGTCTGGGGTTGTCATGTTCCTTGTTCAGAGGAGAATTGCCTGGTATTTCGGGGCTGGACTGACCTTACTTGGCGGGATCAGACTGATATACTTCAGGAAAGTTTTCTTCTGTGAAAAGCACACTGGTCTAAAAGAGGCTGCTTCCGGGTGGTAAATCGCCATAGAACAAGCCACTGAGCTGTGTTTCGTTCCTGGTAGAGCGCTTCTCTCTTTGTATGCAAATTATTATGACCCTGGGGAAGTCTCCCTATGGGTGATGGGGGAAACCAGACGTGGACTCCTTGCCCGGTGTGCTTAGAGGAATGTGGCTGCACCTCACTGACGAGGCCCATAGGAGGCCGAAACGATCGTCTGGGGTTGTCATGTTCCTTGTTCAGAGGAGAATTGCCTGGTATTTCGGGGCTGGACTGACCTTACTTGGCGGGATCAGACTGATATACTTCAGGAAAGTTTTCTTCTGTGAAAAGCACACTGGTCTAAAAGAGGCTGCTTCCGGGTGGTAAATCGCCATAGAACAAGCCACTGAGCTGTGTTTCGTTCCTGGTAGAGCGCTTCTCTCTTTGTATGCAAATTATTATGACCCTGGGGAAGTCTCCCTATGGGTGATGGGGGAAACCAGACGTGGACTCCTTGCCCGGTGTGCTTAGAGGAATGTGGCTGCACCTCACTGACGAGGCCCATAGGAGGCCGAAACGATCGTCTGGGGTTGTCATGTTCCTTGTTCAGAGGAGAATTGCCTGGTATTTCGGGGCTGGACTGACCTTACTTGGCGGGATCAGACTGATATACTTCAGGAAAGTTTTCTTCTGTGAAAAGCACACTGGTCTAAAAGAGGCTGCTTCCGGGTGGTAAATCGCCATAGAACAAGCCACTGAGCTGTGTTTCGTTCCTGGTAGAGCGCTTCTCTCTTTGTATGCAAATTATTATGACCCTGGGGAAGTCTCCCTATGGGTGATGGGGGAAACCAGACGTGGACTCCTTGCCCGGTGTGCTTAGAGGAATGTGGCTGCACCTCACTGACGAGGCCCATAGGAGGCCGAAACGATCGTCTGGGGTTGTCATGTTCCTTGTTCAGAGGAGAATTGCCTGGTATTTCGGGGCTGGACTGACCTTACTTGGCGGGATCAGACTGATATACTTCAGGAAAGTTTTCTTCTGTGAAAAGCACACTGGTCTAAAAGAGGCTGCTTCCGGGTGGTAAATCGCCATAGAACAAGCCACTGAGCTGTGTTTCGTTCCTGGTAGAGCGCTTCTCTCTTTGTATGCAAATTATTATGACCCTGGGGAAGTCTCCCTATGGGTGATGGGGGAAACCAGACGTGGACTCCTTGCCCGGTGTGCTTAGAGGAATGTGGCTGCACCTCACTGACGAGGCCCATAGGAGGCCGAAACGATCGTCTGGGGTTGTCATGTTCCTTGTTCAGAGGAGAATTGCCTGGTATTTCGGGGCTGGACTGACCTTACTTGGCGGGATCAGACTGATATACTTCAGGAAAGTTTTCTTCTGTGAAAAGCACACTGGTCTAAAAGAGGCTGCTTCCGGGTGGTAAATCGCCATAGAACAAGCCACTGAGCTGTGTTTCGTTCCTGGTAGAGCGCTTCTCTCTTTGTATGCACTTAAGGTAAGACATGCTACATATCTGCATTTAAATAAAACTAGACATTAGCGGAAAGAGACAATGACAGGGTTAAATTGCATTAGATAATATCTTCCCATTTCAGCTAAGACATGCTACATATGCGTATTTCTCATAAAACAAACCTTGTGTAAAATGCTAACTACATGGTTACATTGCATTCTCTATCTGAGCACTTAAGGTAAGACATGCTACATATCTGCATTTAAATAAAACTAGACATTAGCGGAAAGAGACAATGACAGGATTAAATTGCATGAGATAATATCTTCCCATTTCAGCTAAGACATGCTACATATGCGTATTTCTCATAAAACAAACCTTGTGTAAAATGCTAACTACATGGTTACATTGCATTCTCTATCTGAGCACTTAAGGTAAGACATGCTACATATCTGCATTTAAATAAAACTAGACATTAGCGGAAAGAGACAATGACAGGGTTAAATTGCATGAGATAATATCTTCCCATTTCAGCTAAGACATGCTACATATGCGTATTTCTCATAAAACAAACCTTGTGTAAAATGCTAACTACATGGTTACATTGCATTCTCTATCTGAGCACTTAAGGTAAGACATGCTACATATCTGCATTTAAATAAAACTAGACATTAGCGGAAAGAGACAATGACAGGGTTAAATTGCATGAGATAATTTCTTCCCATTTCAGCTAAGACATGCTACATATGCGTATTTCTCATAAAACAAACCTTGTGTAAAATGCTAACTACATGGTTACATTGCATTCTCTATCTGAGCACTTAAGGTAAGACATGCTACATATCTGCATTTAAATAAAAGTAAACATTAGCGTCGGTAAATAACAAATGGTTAAATTGCATCCTATAGCTGAACATGACGCTAATATTTACAAACTACAGGGGCAATTGTCAAACTAATTAACCATGTTGTGCACAAATACTCACCAACGAGATAACCAGGGGGCATTTGTCTTTCCTCAAACTGTCTCCACAGGGACGACAGAGAGAGGATGCGGGCATCATGACAAGCCCCTCCAAAATTCGCATACACATGCATAATCCTCATCCGTGCGTCACAAACATACTGCACGTTGAGGCTATGAAAATGTTTGCGATTTCTGAAGGGCAAGTCATCAATTGGAGCACGCAGCGCAATGTGGGTACAATCTATGGCTCCCAAGACATTGGGCAATTGAGCAATATCAAAGAATTCCCGCTTCAGGCGCCTCCAATCACCATCATTCTGTGGGAATCCTATGTATTGCTTACTGATACGTACCATGGCGTCCAGAAAGTTATCAAACACCACAGAGAATGTACCTTGAGCCAGGCCATGCATGTACAGTTCTCCGGATTGAAAACTCCCGGAGGCCAGGATGTATAGACAGCTTAGCATCTTACTCATGGGGGGAACAGCAGTCCTTATTTGTATACGTGGCTCCAAATGAGGTTTAAGAAGCTCGTAAAGGCCAATGAGCTGTTCGCGATCGAGCCGATACTTATCAAAAACCTCAAAGTCGCTCATGTTTTCCAAGGTGGGTCTCACCCTGTAGACAGGAGGACCTCGAACCAGACGACCCCTTCGTCTCGGTCTGAGCCGCCGAGGCTGCCTGATTCGACCAACAGCTAGTTCGCCAATAGCAGCACCAGCAGCGTCTACCATGTCATCGTCATCCATCTTTCAAAACAGAGTAACAAGGTAAGCACTTGATCTGATGTGGATCACAAGTGATGCTTTGGCCATGTTGTTTGGGGGATTTATAGTACGATTAGTCCAATTGTAGTGAGTTTGTAATGATTGCTGATTGTATTCACCTGTTTGTATGTGAGCGGCGCGAATGCTTTCACAGTGGGCGTTTTTTGGTTGTTTGCTGAAATGTTGTTTTCCAACAATGAATCTCAATGTGAAAGTGTCAAATATCACACATACAGTGCATGTTTGTAATGTTTGTTCATATGCGTAATCAATATTTCTTAAACGCGATCTTATAGTAACAAGCACACGTCCAGGCTAACATGAATGAAAGTGCATAGTTGTGTATAATGTGCATCGAATGTGATCGATCAATGTTGCTGCAATATTGTTTGTAAACGATAAAGTAACATCTGCCATCTGTAGGATTGTATATATATGAGTGATTGCCGAGCAGTAAATATTGTACGCGTCCCTTTCAAATCGCAATAATAATTCCGAACTTCCCGTCTGCCATCTGTAGTATTGTATATATAAGTGATTGCCGAGATGTGAATATTGTATGCGTCCCTTTAAAATCGCAATAATAATTCAGAACTTCCCGTATGCCATCTGTAGTATTGTATATATAAGTGATTGCCGAGATGTCAATATTGTATGCGTCCCATTCAAATGGCACTAATACTGAATAACTTCCGGCTGTCATCTGTAGTATTGTATATATAAGTGATTGCCGAGCAGTCAATATTGTATGCGTCCCTTTCAAAACGCACTAATACTGAATAACTTCCGGCTGTCATCTGTAGTATTGTATATATAAGTGATTGCCGAGATGTCAATATTGTATGCGTCCCTTTCAAATCGCAATAATAATTCCGAACTTCCGGCTGTCATCTGTAGTATTATATATATATAAGTGATTGCCGAGCTGTCAATATTGTATGCGTCCCATTCAAATCTCAATAATACTGAATAACTTCCGGCTGTCATCTGTAGTATTGTATATATAAGTGATTGCCGAGCTGTCAATATTGTATGCGTCCCTTTAAAATCAGCATAATAATTCTGAGCTTCCGGATGTCATCTGTAGTATTGTATATATAAGTGATTGCCGAGCTGTCAATATTGTATGCGTCCCATTCAAATCGCACTAATACTGAATAACTTCCGGATGCCATCTGTAGTATTGTATATAAAGTCATTTGCGATCTGACAATATTTCTTAATTGTCCCATTGAAATTTCCCTAATAATGCTGTTCAAAAGTGTTGTTTACGTATATGTTGTATTGTAGTATTGAGTGTTAAAGTTCCTAAAGGGGCGGTACAGTGGTGAATCTGTGATGTGTATGGTTGAATCTTCTAATGACGTCATGATATTATTAACCTGCCTATGTAGTTCTGAAATCCTCATTGTGTTGTTGTATTGTGCTACATTGTTATTGTGTGCTGAATAAAATATAAATGTGTGCTTTGTGGTTGCGTGATGGGTGATGCGTGTTATGTACATGTACGTATATATTGTGATTGTGTCCCACATATGCTGACTTCTATATAGCGGTGTGGCATTGTTGTTCCTTCCCATAAAGTGACATCTGTAATCTGGTGTAATGATGTTTTTGTTGTAGGTAATTCCTAATGGTTTATTGTGATGGAATCATGATGTTAAAAGTACAGTCAAATCCATATGTTGTGTTTTGTGATTCCTGTAGAGAATGTAATGTGTTTGTCCCCCATCATTTGAATGCACATGTATGAGTGAATGTTAAAAGTAATATATGTGCATCCATGAGTGATCATGTGTTAAGCCTATGTAAATATGCAGTTGCTGCAAGCATATGAGTTGAATAACATAAATGCAATAATAAAGGTAAATGAGAGGTGTTTCCCATTGTGTACTGTTTGTGAATCCAGAAATGTTTAGTGAATTTTATTTTAATTTTAAATGTAATTTTATTGAAATAATAATGTGTTACTAGTGATGTGGATTTGTAGTTGATGTAATCTAAAAGTGTGAAACAATTTTATGGTGTTGTGAATATTCAATAATTAAAAACCATAAGTCCACCATAGGGAAATAGTCATTTCTTAATATATTTATCATAGCTGGGTCTAACGCATGAAATCATGTATTTTCTAGCGCTGGTATTTGGAGTTTTTCAGTCTACGCTATTTGCGTGCGTTAGGGAAATGAGGGTTTCGCGTGCACGAGCACGTCTTCCCAATAGAAGTCAATGGAGGCTCTAAAGATTTCTAATTTTTTTTTCTAAGACTGGTTTTCCTCGTAAAGTGAGTGACGTCATGAGCTTGTGTGAAAAAGTAACTAAATCGTGTTCTTTTTGTAATAAATAAATATTTTGTGTATGTCATGTGGTGTATATTGTTTGCATCGATGAGTGTATGTTTGTGATAATGTTATTAGTTAGATGTAGGTATATGAGGGTCTTTTCCCGTATGTCCATGTAAGTCAATGGGAAAATGGATTTGTGTGGATTTTTTTTCAAACACCCGAGATCTCTCAACTTTAATACTTTGTATTTTGCTGAAAAAATATTAAATATGAAAAATAAATATAGTGTAGTGTTTGTATGAGTGTAAGTGTACTTTGTGTAATATTTTTTTTGTGATTCGTGGATGTTTTTTTTGTCGGTATATGTTTACTATTGGGTCTGAGGTGGCGGTAGAAATGTGAGCGTTAGGTGTATTTTGAGTGGCGGTAAATAAACTCGAAATACCGGAGTGCGTAAGAAACCCGCGTTAGGAGCCTCTAACGCTGGTTTTCACGGCTAACGCCAAACTCCAAATCTAGGCCATAATGTGGTGGTCTCTGACCAGGCACCGGTTGAATTGGTGATATCGCTCAGTGCTTTGGTCTCCAACAAACACACGCTAAGGTTCCCGGGGTATCTTTATACCTCTGATGCTTTTTTAAAGCATTTAACTCAAGCGTGGAACGACTACTACACGGATAACATGGCTCATCAAGATAACCCAGAACTGATTTGGAACACGGCCAAGGCGGTCCTGACAGGAGACATTGTCTCTTACGTAGCCGCACTACGGAGAAAGGGGCAGGCTAAGTTGCAAAAGCTGCAAGAAGCCTTGACGGAGTCTTACCAGGCATATTGTGGTAACCCCTGTCAATCCTCGAAAGATAGATACCTCACCAGTAAAGGTGAATTGGATGTGTTCCTGAACCACCAAGCAGTTGCGCAGCTTCTAAGGTCCAATGCCAAATATTACAGAGAGGGGGATAGATCTGGTAGACTGCTGGCCTCACTAATAAATAGACGGACGGCTCACAGACCGATCGCTGCCATTGAATATGGCAACAAAACGCATAAGACTCCAGAATCCATAGTGGAGGCCTTGGCAAAATTTTATTCGACTCTCTATACTAGTCAAAAGATGCCCCCTCAGGAGATTATCTCGTTCTTTTGGAATGACCTAGATCTACCGCAGATCAAAGATGAGCAACTGATGGCTCTCAATTCCCCTATCTCCTTGGAGGAAGTCTTGAAAACCATTTCCTCTATGTCAAACAGGAAAGCAGCAGGCCCTGATGGCCTCCCCATTGAATTCTTTAAACTACTAAAACCACAGGTTACGCCTACCTTAACTAATTTATTTAACTTATATTATAGAGACTTAGTCTCTCCCCCTAAAACGTTTACAATGGCACATGTGTCCCTGATTCCGAAACCTGGAAAAGATCCTGGCCTCCCTGGGTCATACCGCCCTATCTCCCTCCTCAATTCGGAATAGAAGATACTTATGAAAATCTTGACCGACAGGCTGAAAATAATGTTGTCAGACATTATTCACCCTGATCAAACCGGATTTATGTGCCATAGAACCTCAGTGACTAATGTGCGGAGGGTACTTCAAGCCATGGCGCACTTTGCATCTGGGCCCAAGACTCTAGGAGCGCAAGAGGAATCGGAGGCCTTTCTGCTGTCCTTGGACACAGAGAAGGCCTTCGAAAGAGTTGAATGGGGCCATCTTCTGAACACGCTGCAGCGTTTCAGCTTCTCGGGTTCATTCCTCCACTATATTGGCAATATATACTCAGCCCCATGGATTCAAATCATGGCCAACGGTTTGTTCTCCCCGCGTATCATTCTACATAGGGGCACTCGTCAAGGGTGCTTTCTCTCCCCCCTCCTTTTCAATCTAGCTTTAGAGCCCCTGGCCATTAAGCTACGCAAAGTATACCCGGGTATCGTGATGGGGGAGGAGAGACTACACCTTGCACTCTATGTGGATGAAATGCTTCTATTTATAGAGCACCCAGCAAGTCATGTCCCAAAGATTTTGGCAACAATTGAGGCATTTGGGTCCTTCTCGGGCTACAGCATAAATAAAACCAAATTAGAGATCCTGTGGCTTCGGAGACACCGGGCCCAGTCATTTACCTATCCTTTTCAGGAGGCTAACCCCACTATGACATACTTAGGTATTTAATTATCCACAAATGTCCAAACCCTATACCACACTAATATTACGCAGGTGTGCCGTGACATTGAACGGACTTTAGAAGGATGGAAAAACCTCCCTGTCTCCCTTACGGGACGTGTTAACTTAATAAAAATGGTAATTCTACCACGGATTCTGTACCCTCTTTTGATGGTGCCCTTCTTAATTACTAAGAAGGACATGGCACTATATACCCGGGCCCTCTCGAACTTCTTGTGGAAGGGGGGTAGGCCTAGGATAGCACTCATAAAACTCTACGCGCAGTCTTTGCATGGTGGGTTGGGTTTACCCAATCTAAAACTATACAATTGGGCAGCACTCAATCGCCTCATGCTCGATTGGCAGTTAAAAACTGGACACTTCCATTCCCCTGAATTGGAGAGTCAGGCTCTGGGGGCGTTTGCTCTTTCATTTTTGCCCTATGCCCCATTCAACGACATTCCCACGGCGATTAGGGATAATCTTCTTTATAAAGACGTGCTGAGGGCATGGCGATTAACCCTCGACCATGTTGGTCGCCGGTGCGTGTCCTCGAGAATGATTCTGTTGCGAAATAATATGGGCTTTCCCCCCGGGATTGACACTTCTCCATTTGTCGCGTGGGAGAAAAGGGAATTATGTCTTGTAGGGTACCCCCTGGACCTTTCTAGAAAATGTATAAAATCATTTGCTGAACTACAAACTCAGTTTGGGCTACCGAGAATTCACTTCTATGCTTACCTCCAAATGCGACATTACATTGCCCAGTTGATTAGGGTTGACCCACATTTTTGGGAGCCACACGCTTTTGCTGCAACAATGACCTCATTCAGAATAGCAATTTTACGATCTCAGGGATATACAAAACATTGTTAAGTCAAATTGAAGCTAAAAACGTAATCTTGTTAGAGAACAAGTGGAATGGGAGACTGGAAGGGGAGGACCTGGCAGTGATAATACAACAAAGTATTGGGAATGTTAAAAGGGCGACCTTATCCATGACCCTTAGAGAATCCCAGATTAGAATCATACATAAAGACTATATTATCCCACGGAGGTTATCCAAATGGAATCCCAGGGTGGTGAATGAGTGTAGTAAGTGCAGAATTAGTAACCCAGACTTTCTTCATTACTTCTTCAACTGTCCGCGGGTTAGGCAATTTTGGGGTAGGATTACTTTTTGGATCACTAATGTCATTAAACTCAAGGTCCAGATTGACGTGGAACAGATTTGCTTTTTGGAATGGAGAGAACAGAGTCCCAGACTGGTCCCCCTGCTTACTACTATAATCTTGATAGCTAGGAAGGTTATCTTGAGGGTTTGGATGGAGTGCACCGCCCCTGCCTTTATCATGTTTAAACATACTTTACACAAGCAACTGCTCATAGAGCAATAAGATACTAGGATGGACACTAATAAAAGACTGAAACACTTCATAACTAAATGGCGGGTATATATTACGACATTGAGCTTGGACTCACAAAGACAAGGCTCCTTTTGCAGATACGGAGTTCATGCTCACTGCCTCTCTGAGGGGTGAGTGGGGATTTTTATACCAGACATGGGGTGGTGCGGGTGGAGGGAGAGAGAGAATTGCTATATAAGTTAATAGATTCTGCTTGTCTTTTCTAATCCCTTTTTTTTTCCACAAAGAGCGTGTCTAAGACTTTGGCACTCCGCTCTGATAGATCAGCTATCAACCAGTTGAAAAGTTTAATGTTGTTGGTTGGGTTTTCTTTATGTTAACTATGTTAAATATGTTTGTACAAATCGTCACTCTACAGAAAGTGGAAGGATGTCAAAGATAAAAAAGAAAGGGGACTGAGAAGTTGATTCATGACTTTATTACTACATACATTGTGATGTACCAATGATGATTTTATGTTACTAAGCTTCCATGAATGTATCATTTCAAATTGTACTTGCTAA
The DNA here is from genome assembly GCF_027579735.1 of Bombina bombina. Classification (NCBI taxonomy): domain Eukaryota; kingdom Metazoa; phylum Chordata; class Amphibia; order Anura; family Bombinatoridae; genus Bombina; species Bombina bombina. The sequence continues at coordinate 1,210,639,487 of NC_069500.1, read as the reverse complement.
CCTTCTCTTATCCTCAATAAAAACAGTATTTTAAATGTAATTAACATAGATAGGATTAGTCAGAATTTAGTTAGTAATGGGTTAATGCTTTTACAAGGGCACTGCATTACATCTACATTCAGTCGCTCGTGTCAATCAAAACACCTTTATTGTTAGCAAGACACTTATTATGATTAACTCCCTATAGACTGAGCATGAACAAGTTAAAATATATGTCTATATGTCAGCCAAAATTATAAAGTCTTTTAAGGTAATTCATCTAGATTGTAAGTTCCCACGGGAACAGGGCCCTCAATTCCCCCTGTATTTGTCTTTAAAATTTTGTGTCTTATCGTATTGTTTCTCCACTGTACTGTTATCCTTGTACCCATGGGCAGCGCTGCGGAATCTGTTGGCGCTTTATAAATAAAGAATAATAATAATAATAATAATAATAATAATAATAATTAACATATATAGCATTAGCCTTTCAATTAGGGTATGCTCTAATCTGATTGGTTTAAATGAGTTTAAATTGTGTATAAAAGCTTTGACTTTGTATTAAGCTATTGTTATCTGTTACCTTCAGATCTCAAGGTATGTATTTATCTTGTTGTGATTAATAAAATGATTTATGTCAACTAATATTTGATAGATATGAGTATTAATTTACGGCTAGATTTAGAGTTTTGTCGGTAAAGACCCGCATAGCTAACGCAGCTTTTTTTATTACCGCTGCTTCTAAACAACGCTGGTATTGAGAGTTCTCTGAAGGGCTGCATTAGGCTCCAAAAAGGGAGCTTTATAAGTGAAAAAGAGGGCGCCACATAGCGTGATAACAATAGAGCCCAGCATAACTATTATCCTGCCTCTAAAGGGCCTTATCAACCCCATTCATATCAATCATCCAACTTTCATCACCTTTCAAACAGAGATCAAATGTCCAACATGAATAGAGAACCAAAATCTAGGCACTTCAACACCAAAGATCCCCACAACATGTCCTACCAGTCAGTCCAAGCCTATCAACACAAAGGTGCTTACGTTCCATCATACCAGGGAAACACCTGGAACCCCAATAGCCATCACAGACCTCAGGGTGATTACAATAAGAGACCAGATCACAATGATCGTAGAGACACATCACATCATTACAGACGACCAACCATTGACCCAACAAATAACCAGTTCTGGAATAACAATGACAATCCTCATACTCCAATAACACATTTTGAACAATACGAACACAATAATAGATTTAGCCCACTCATAATGATAGGAGATGGGGAGAGTCGCAGCACTAGCAGTAACCCACCACCTCCTTTTTTAGGGATAGGTCCCAATACAAGAACAGAAAATCTGCCAACAAGGTTGGCAAAAAGACCTCATATACCAGAAAACGAGGCAGGAAGGGCAGAGGCCTTACCGCCAAGAAAGCGGAATTATCCAGATTAAACCAGGGACTATTTAATTTATCATCATACACACTATCTATTGAAGAAAAAAGAGTATTGATAAAAGGCCTGTCTTTTTGTCCACCAAACTCACCAAACATATTTAATTTATTCGTTGATGTAAACAATTTTACACGCAAGTTATCGTTACAGAAATATTTCGCAAATAAAAAATTAAGTAAAGAACAATTACACAGCACAAACCCGCAGGTAATACTAACTGACAATATGCCCTCTGATCACTCAACACCATGTGTCATTGCTAACATTGAAGACATAACTGATCATCTATTCGAAGGATACATACATACCAATGTCAAAAACAAATCCAATTTCAATCCGACCAATATCAACAATAAATACATTGAATTATATCAAAACATGGTCTTAGAGGATTGTGAAAAATTAGTAGAAACAACAGCTAAAAGGACAAACTATTCCTTTCAGAGACATAAAAAAGCATTGTACAGTCTACAGAATAATTCTAATATTGTGATCCGTGACGCTGACAAGGGGGGTGGTATCATTATCCAGGACTACAAAGATTACACAAAAGAAGCAGAGAGAATCTTAGGAGACATTGATTACTATCAAATTTTACCCAGAGATCCCACCCCCCTTTTCAAATTAACATATCAAAAATTAATAGGCAAGGGTGCACTACAGGGTATACTAAATAAAGAAGAAAGAGAATTCCTTAGAACAGACAATCCAAGCATCGCACATTACTACCATCTCCCAAAAATCCATAAGGATAAAAATAACCCTCCCGGACGTCCCATCATAGCCGGGATAGGCAATCTAACATATAATTTATCATTTTACATTGACCAATTTTTACAGAAATATGTAACTACTCTTCCATCTTACATTAGGGACAGCACCCACTTGTTACAATTATTACAAAATCTTACCCTCACAAACAAAAAGAAGCTATGGATCACCTGTGACGTCAGTTCCTTATATTCAAACATCACTCATGATCAGGGATTGACGGCAATTTCTCATTTTTTAGAACTGGATCTTTATTTACCCAAAGAACAAAAACTATATATTTTAGAATGCATCAAGTACATCTTGCAACACAATTATTTTTTATACCTAGATCGTTTCTATCTACAGATCAGGGGGACGGCCATGGGTACCAGGTTCGCCCCAAATTTCGCTAATCTCTTTATGGGATTATTTGAGGAGATATACATCTACCAAGCGAACCTTGGGGAGAACCTGGTATTCTATGGCCGCTACATAGACAACCTCATATTTATTTGGGATGGCTGTACAGAATCAGCAGAATTATTCATTACACGACTTAACAATAATAATATGGGAATCACATTTACAGCCAATATACAATCTGAATCAATAGATTATTTGGATCTGGCACTCAGTTGGGGGCCCAACCAGACCATTATGTCCAAAACTTTTTTTAAAGATGTGGATAGCAACAGCTATTTGGAATACCATAGCAATCACCATAGAAGCTGGATTAACAATGTACCGTACAGTCAGTTCAGACGCATTAGGAGGAACTGTTCAGATTACAACACTTTTCTTGAACAAAGTCAGATTATATACAATAGATTTGTGGAGAGAAACTATCCGGTTCACATTTTAGATAATGCACTCATGAGAACAAAAAGATTGGACAGGAATGATATATTATCCAATAACAATAAAATGAAACAATTATCTAACACACCAACAGACCAGGGAAACATCATGTTCATTACTCAATACAATAATAATTTTCAAAAAATCAATCAAATCATACATAAACACTGGCATGTCATCCAAAGGGATTCTATTTTGAGAAATATAGTACAGGACAAACCAAAGATAGTTTATAGGAGAGCTCCAACCCTGAGAAGCAGATTAGCACCTAGCAAAATTGTCAAACACACCCAACAACAATCCAAGATTATTACAAAATCCAAGAGGGGCATCTTTGGGTTACAGGGAGTATATAAATGCGGAAAAACTGGTTGTAAATCTTGCCAATATATTAAACATGGCACTAAAACCTTCAAGTCCCAGACCACCGGAGAGATACATCCCATTCAGGGATTTTACAATTGCAACACCTCTTTCGTTGTTTACCTGTTAGAGTGCATTTGCGGGCTACAATATATAGGCCGCACCTCCAGGAAGGTCAAAATAAGGTGGGGAGAACACTTTCGCAACTGTAAAAATTGCAAGAAAACAAAAATTAAACAGAGTGTTCCAACCCATTGTCTAGCCAAACATCAAGGCAACCCTCATATTTTCAAATTTATTCCCATAGATTTTATTCCTAGGTCAGCAGACTATAACAGAACTACCAAACTCAGACAACGAGAAACCTTCTGGATTTTTAAGTTAAAAACATTATTTCCTGAAGGCTTAAATGCCAACCTTGATTTAGCAGCATTTAATTAATGTTCAGATATAACAATAATGATACCAACCAATATGACACTTGCAACGGGTTGTCCAAATACCAATTTCTAGATCCAGATTTAGATTAGACTTATAGATATATCACGAATCAATATGATAACCATAATGATCAAAATGACCAGTGATACATCAATTCGGTTTAGGTGTGATCAGATATCAGGATATTACAAAAATTAACATTTTCACATTTTCTGGTAATCTCATTAGCTTATCAATTTAAGACTTATCTTAGCTTATTATAATATTTTTGAAATTATGTTAGTGTGGCATCTGTTTTCAATACACAGGATGACAAATATATTCAATAGGACCACGAAAGATCAACCGTATGTGATTAATAATCCACACGGTGTCACAGATGGACTAGCAAACATATTTTTTTCACTCAAAAGTTCATATACATTTGCCATATGCCCAGTTCGTTTGTTGGCTCAAATTAGAAATTATTATAACCAATGTTCATACGTTGGATTACTATAGTCTAATTCACATGATATATTGTGATTCCAATTTACATAGAACATTTGGAATCATAATATATTCCTAACCAATAGCCTATTATAGGTTATAAAAGCAAAATGTGTCTATATCCCGTGTAAACACTGAAGACTCATATCATAATTTTGAGGTTCTATATAAAATCTACACGGAAACAAATTAATGTTAAAGTAAATATATTAAAACAAAATCAAAATTCAATTATATTTATTCCATTTTTTGCTAAATCTGTAGGGTCAGATTCAATGTATTTCATTCTAGACCTTTTTAAGAACATATATATTTTCACTAATTTTGTTAAATCGTCCTGATTATTCAGACATAGAATTTTGATTTTAACATACAAAAATTGCAAGCAATCTAGTAAGACACATGATGGCTTTGTAAAAACCATAATTAAAAAACGTTGTTATATTTATTTCCATAGCCATGAGGTCCAGATCTTTATTATTATTATTAATATTCATTGGCTACAATTACATACTATTCACCATCTCATTTCTAGTTGGATTCGGTTACTTTTATATTCCCATCACCTCTCACATTACTTACATTCTATCCACCACCACATAGCTTCAAACAACACCACATGTCAGTTTTTAACAAACATCTCTCATTCAAATATGCTTTATATGTTCATCCAATCGTATATACCTATAACTGTTAGGAGCAGTTGCAGTTATTGTTTTATATTTAGCACCATTCATCTCATTATAACCTGTGATAGATACCTTTTATAATTTAGAAACACCCTAGCAACATTTTAACACATTTTGTTAACTACGGTCAGCTCACAGGTTAAGATTTCTCAATCAGTGTTGATAAGATCCACAGGGATTTCTTTGTTACGATTGGTCTACTTTTGAAACTATGACAACTTCCTGTTTTAAACTCACCTGTATTTAAGGTTTCAATGTGTTTAAATTGTATCCATTGTTTTTATGCCTGAGGAAAAGACCAGACATTGGTCTAGAAACGCGTAGCAATTCTTATATGGATTAAAGATTTTAATTCTATCATATGGAAGTTGTCTTACATTTTTATTGATCTAACCTGAAAAGGGTTTTGATTTTAAAAATCCACTGCAGTTTGCAATACTTGGTCTATACAGACGTTTGGTTTACTGCAATCAAGCATCACTGAGATCCACCTGTCTGCTGTTCAGCTGAGGCCACCCAGTGTGCTAACCACTGAGAGTGTTAGTCTGCCTGATAGCACCGGTCACAGAATGGTGCAAAGCCATTTGGTAAGCCTTTTTGAATATTCTGCCTTCTGATTTTACAACAACAGTATCACGCTATGTGGCGCCCTCTTTTTCACTTATAATTTTCAGAAACCTTCACTCCGAGGACCAGAGGAGCTTTGCCGCCTGCACCTTTTATTCCAATTTTTTTGAACTCACTGCCCGATCCCACGGGAACCATATGGTTTGTGCACTAATTTGATTGTTTGGTTCACTAAGCGCACCCCGCTCTGGGTTCCCTTAGGGGTTCCTTGTTTGACTCCAAAAAGGGAGCGTTGAGCCGAATTTACCGTCACTTCAACCCTCAATACCAGCGTTGCTTACGGTAGCGGTAAGCTGGCAAAACGTGCTCGTGCACGATTCCCCCATAGGAAACAATGGGGCAGTTTGGGCTGAAAAAAACCTAACACCTGCAAAAAAGCAGCGTTAAGCTCCCAACGCAGCCCCATTGTTTCCTATGGGGAAACACTTTCTAACTCTACACCTAACACCCTAACATGAACCCAGAGTCTAAACACCCCTAACCTTACACTTATTAACCCCTAATCTGCCGACCCCGCTATCGCTGACACCTGCATTATATTATTAACCCCTAATCTGCCGCTCCGGACATCGCCGCTACCTACATTATCCCTATGAACCCCTAATCTGCTGCCCCCAACATCACCGACACCTACATAATATTTATTAACCCCTAATCTGCGCCCCCCATGTCGCTTCCACCTAACTTCAAGTATTGACCCCTAATCTGCTGACCAGACCTCGCCGCTACTATAATAAATGTATTAACCCCTAAAGCTAAGTCTAACCCTAACCCTTACACCCCCCTAAATTAAATATAATTTTAATCTAACAAAATAAATTAACTCTTATTAACTTAAGTATTCCTATATAAAACTAAATACTTACCTGTAAAATAAACCCTAATATAGCTACAATATAACGAATAATTATATTGTAGCTATTTTAGGATTTATATTTATTTTACAGGCAACTTTGTATTTATTTTAACTAGGTACAATAGCTATTAAATAGTTATTAACTATTTAATAGCTACCTAGTTAAAATAATTACAAAATTAGCTGTAAAATAAATCCTAACCTAAGTTACAATTAAACCTAACACTACACTATCATTAAATTAATTAAATAAATTAGCTACCAATACCTACAATTAGAGAAGGGGTATGTGGGTGGTGGGTTTTAATGTTGGGGGGGTTGTATCTTTTTTTACAGGCAAAAGAGCTGATTACTTTGGGGCATGCCCTGCAAAAAGCCCTTTTAAGGGCTGGTAAAAGAGCTGATTACTTTGTAATGTAGAATAGGGTAGGGACTTTTATTATTTTTTTTATTATTATTTTATTAGGGGGCTTAGATTAGGTGTAATTAGTTTAAAATTCTTGTGATATTTTTTTTATTTTCTGTAATTTAGTGTTTGTTTTTTTTGTAATTTAGTTTAGTTTATTTAATTGTAGGTATTGGTAGCTAATTTATTTAATTAATTTAAGGATAGTGTAGTGTTAGGTTTAATTGTAACTTAGGTTAGGATTTATTTTACAGGTAATTTTGTAATTATTTTAACTAGGTAGCTATTAAATAGTTAATAACTATTTAATAGCTATTGTACCTAGTAAAAATAAATACAAAGTTGCCTGTAAAATAAATATAAATCCTAAAATAGCTACAATATAATTATTCGTTATATTGTAGCTATATTAGGGTTTATTTTACAGGTAAGTATTTAGTTTTAAATAGGAAGACTTTAGTTAATAAGATTTAATTTATTTCATTAGATTAAAATTATATTTAATTTAGGGGGGTGTTAGGGTTAGACTTAGCTTTAGGGGTTAATACATTTATTATAGTAGCGACGAGGTCCGGTCAGCAGATTAGGGGTTAATAAGTGTAGGTAAGGTAGCGGCGACATTGGGGGGGGGCAGATTAGGGGTTAATAAATATTATGTAGGTGTCGGCGATGTTAGAGATAGCAGGTTAGGGGTACATAGGTATAATGTAGGTTGCGGCGGTGTACGGAGCGGCAGATTAGGGGTTAATTGTGTAATGCAGGTGTCAGCGATAGCGGGGGCGGCAGATTAGGGGTTAATAAGTGTAAGGTTAGGGGTGTTTAGACTCGGGGTTCATGTTAGGGTGGTAGGTGCAGACTTAGAAACTTTTTCCACATAGGAAACAATGGGGCTGCGTTATGAGCTGAACGCTGCTTTTTTGCAGGTGTTAGGTTTTTTTTCAGCCCAAACTACCCCAGTGTTTCCTATGGGGGAATCATGCATGAGCACGTTTTTCCAGCTAGCCGCTACCGTAAGCAATGCTGGGGTTAATTGTGTAATGCAGGTGTCAGCGATAGCGGGGGCGGCAGATTAGGGGTTAATAAGTGTAAGGTTAGGGGTGTTTAGACTCGGGGTTCATGTTAGGGTGGTAGGTGCAGACTTAGAAACTTTTTCCACATAGGAAACAATGGGGCTGCGTTATGAGCTGAACGCTGCTTTTTTGCAGGTGTTAGGTTTTTTTTCAGCCCAAACTACCCCAGTGTTTCCTATGGGGGAATCATGCATGAGCACGTTTTTCCAGCTAGCCGCTACCGTAAGCAATGCTGGTATTGAGGGTTGAAGTGGCGGTAAATTCGGCTCAACGCTCCCTTTTTTGGAGTTTTTTTTACAGGCAAACGAGCTGAACTTCTTGGGGCATGCCCCGCAAAGGGCCCTGTTCAGGGCTGGTAAGGTAAAAGAGCTTTGAACTTTAGTAATTTAGAATAGGGTAGGGCATTTTTTTTATTTTGGGGGGCTTTGTTATTTTATTAGGGGGCTTAGAGTAGGTGTAATTAGTATAACCCCTTAACGACTGAGGACGTGCAGGGTACGTCCTCAGAAAAAAGGCAGTTAACGACTGAGAACGTACCCTGCACGTCCTCAGTGTGGAAAGCAGCTGGAAGCGATCCTGATCACTTCCAGCTGTTTTCCGGTTATTGCAGGATGCCTCGATATTGAGGCATCCTGCAATAACATTTTTTACCCCTCCGGTGCAGAGAGAGCCACTCTGTGGCCCTCTCTGCACCGGACATCGATGGCCGCATTCGTTGGTGGGTGGGAGCTGAAGTGGGAGGTGGGTGGGCGGCCATCGATGGCTTCTTGGTCAGAGAGGGGGGGCGGGATCGGGGGCGGTATCGCCGGGGGCGCGCACGGGCGCGCGCGCGTGCACGGGGAGGGAGCGGGTGGGAACCACTTACACTACAGAAACGTTTTTTTGTATTATGGGGAGAAAGGAGGGAAAAAAATCCCTAATTAAAGTCATCTAAGGGATCTGGGAGGGGGTGGGGGATTAGTCTTGGTGGGGGGGGAAGCTACACTGCAGAAAAACCAAAAAATAAAAAAAAATAAAGACATTTTTACATGCAAACTGGGTACTGGCAGACAGCTGCCAGTACCCAAGATGGCCCCCAATAAGGCAGAGGGGGAGGGTTAGAGAGCTGTTTTGGGGGGGGATCAGGGAGGTTGGGGGCTAAGGGGGGGGAATCTTACACAGCAGCATATGTAAATATGCTATATATAAAAAAAGGATACCTTTTATTTTAGTACTGGCAGACTTTCTGCCAGTACTTAAGATGGCGGGGACAATTTTTGGGGTGGGGGAGGAAAGAGAGCTCTTTGGGAGGGATCAGGGGGTCTGATGTGTCAGGTGGGAAGCTGATCTCTACACTAAAGCTAAAATTAACCCTGCAAACTCCATACAAGCTACCTAATTAACCCCTTCATTGCTGGGCATAATTCACGTGTTGTGCGCAGTGGCATTTAGCGGCCTTCTAATTACCAAAAAGCAACACCAAATCCATATATGTCTGCTATTTTTGAACAAAGGAGACCCCAGAGAAGCATTTACAACCATTTGTGCCATAATTGCACAAAATGTTTGTAAATGATTTCAGTGAGAAATCTAAAATTTTGAAAAATTTAACGTTTTTCTTTATTTGATTGCATTTGGCGGTGAAATGGTGGCATGAAATATACCAAAATGGGCGTAGATCAATACTTTGGGTTGTCTACTACACTACACTAAAGCTAAAATTACCCCAAAAAGCTCCCTACATGCTCCCTTATTAACCCCTTCCCTGCTGTGCATAATACACGCATGGTGCGCAGTGGCATTTAGCGGCCTTCTAATTACCAAAAAGCAACGTCAAAGCCATATATGTCTGCTATTTCTGAACAAAGGGGATTCCAGAGAAAAATTTACAACCATTTATGCCATAATTGCACAAGCTGTTTGTAAATAATTTCAGTGAGAATCCTAAAGTTTGTGAAAAAATTTGTGAAAAAGTGAACAATTTTTTTTATTTGATCGCATTTGGTGGTGAAATGGTGGCATGAAATATACCAAAATGGGCCTAGATCAATACTTTGGGATGTGTTCTAAAAAAAAATATATACATGTCAAGGGATATTCAGGTATTCCTGACAGATATCAGGGTTCCAATGTAACTAGCGCTCATTTTGAAAAAAAGTGGTTTGGAAATAGCAAAGTGCTACTTATATATATTGCCCTATAACTTGCAAAAAAAGCAAAGAACGTGTAAACATTGGGTATTTCTAAACTCAGGATAAAATTTAGAAACTATTTAGCATGGGTGTTTTTTGGTGGTTGTAGATGTGTAACAGATTTTGGGGGACAGAAAAAGTGTGTTTTTTTCCATTTTTTCCTCATATTTTATATTTTTTTTATAGTAAATGATAAGATATGATAAAAATAATGGTATCTTTAGAAAGTCCATTTAATGGCGAGAAAAACGGTATATAATATGTGTGGGTACAGTAAAAGAGTAAGAGGAAAATTACAGCTAAACACAAACACTGCAAAAATGTAAAAATAGCCTTGGTCCCAAATGGACAGAAAATGGAAAAGTGCTGTGGTCATTAAGGGGTTAAAATTGTTGTAATATATTTCTAATGTTTGTAAATATTTTTTTATTTTTTGTAACTTAGTTCTTTTTTATTTTTTGTACTTTAGTTAGTTTATTTCATTGTATTTATTTGTAGGAATTGTATTTAATTTATTTATTGATAGTATAGTGTTAGGTTTAATTGAAACTTAGGTTAGGATTTATTTTACAGGTACATTTGTAATTATTTTAACTATTTTAGCTATTGCACCTGGTTAAAATAATTACAAAGTTACCTGTAAAATAAATATAAATCCTAAAATAGCTATAATATAATTATAATTTATATTGTAGCTATATTAGGGTTTATTTTACAGGTAAGTATTTAGTTTTAAATAGGAATACTTTAGTTAATAAGAGTTAATTTATTTCGTTAGATTAAAATTATATTTAATTTAGGGGGGTGTTAGGGTTAGATTTAGCTTTAGGGGTTAATACATTTATTATAGTAGCGGCGAGGTCCGGTCGGCAGATTAGGGGTTAATACTTGAAGTTAGGTGGTGGTGACGTTGGGGGGGGGCAGATTAGGGGTTAATAAATATTATGTAGGTGTCGGCAATGTTAGGGGCAGCAGATTAGGGGTTCATAGGGATAATGTAGGTGGCGGCGATGTGCGGTCGGCAGATTAGGGGTTAAAAATATTTATTATAGTGGTGGCGATGTGGGGAGACCTCGGTTTACGGGTACATAGGTAGTTTATGGGTATTAGTGTACTTTAGAACACTGTAGTTAAGAGCTTTATATTCCGGCGTTAGCCCATAAAGCTCTTAACTACAGCCTTTCCATGGGCGTTAGGAGTCTTGTTGGTAGAGGTGTAATGCTCACTTCAGCCAAGACTCTAAATACCAGCGTTAGGAAGATCCCATCGAAAAGATAGGATACGCAATTGGCGTAAGGGGATCTGCGGTATGGAAAAGTTGCGGCTTGAAAGTGAGCGGTACACCTTTACCTGGCCGACTCTAAATACCAGTGGGCGGCCAAAAGCAGCATTAGGATCCCTTAACGCTGCTTTTGACGGCTAACGCAGAACTCTAAATCTAGGCGTTAATATGTTAGATAACCCAGATTGAATATTTATCTATAGTTAGGGTTTTGTCTAATCAAGGCATATAATATTTATATTAAAGAATAATTCTTACAGCATTTTTTTTGTATCCTTTTATGTGAGAATCATACATACATCTGTTGCTAAACACTCATTTAGTGACAACCCCTAGACTGAGGAATACAACACTTTGGGGGCTCGTCCGGGATTTTTAGACCCTTGGATCACAGTGCTTTCTTAAAGCTGGACTTTGAATGCTGTCTGTGTCTTCTGATGCTAAATAAGTATTTTTTCTTTTTTATCAAATAGAGTTAAATTATGGCTGTGCACACCATAGATTTTGACTTAATTGACACAGATCAGAGATCCACCCGTTTTGTATAATCTCCCTCATGTGTTTCCGGATTGTGTTAAGAAAGGTGGTCCTTTTAAAATGCAAGATGCTTCAGAGCCTGCATTGCATGACTGGTTGAATTATTTAAGTGATATTGTAAATATCAAAGACAAAAGGTCTTTCAGCTACCTTACTGAAATCCTTATGTTTAAATGAGCAGTTACATATAAATTATAATCTGCAGGCATCTCTTTTAGATTCCTTAAATATACACAGCCAGATTACGAGTTTGGCGTTATGAGTGAATAAGCATTGTTATGGCCCATAACGATGCTTTTTCCCTAACGCTGCTATTACAAGTTTTAAAAAATAGAGAGAACAAGAGGGGCACCTCATGTGCATATCAGTATGCTATGTAGTAAAGTAGTAATAGTAAGCCAAGTGGGTACTCACATATGACTATAGCACACTTATGTACTAGTTGGTGCAGGCTGGAATCTAAGGTGTGCCAGGTAACCCTTTACAGTGTGACAAGATGATCTCACAATGATGAAGCTAGTAAGGCTGTTCTCCTCCTCATAGATAAATCCAGAACTGTATAGAAAATAATAAGGAACAGGAGAGGCGCCCCATGTGTATATCAATATATCCATATATATAAAGGCATAAGAAAGAGCCAAATGGGTACTCACAATCGGCCCAAGTACACTTATGTACTAGTAGGAGCTGGCCGGTATCTTCAGGTGTACCAGCTAAACCTCTCCAGATGCAGAGTAGATAGTGCAGGGGGATCCTGTCACCGTATGTGCTGATGGATAGTCAGAAGCATTGTAAAAAACTGCTATAGAAGGTAATAAACCAAAGCTTGCATAAAACAAGTTCAGTTTATTTAAAACAAATATTTGAATATTAAAACAATAAGCAAGCAGTATTAAAATCATGCAACGCGTTTCTCAACCCAGCATGGGTTGTTTCATCAGGCATAGTGAACCTTCTAACTGACAATCCATTTAAACAAGGCTTGGTCCAATGGTGAACCAGGAAACACCTCTAGTGGGTGTTATTAAATATATTATTAATTAGTGTATATCAATCCAATACCCCCAGCATTAAGACAATATATACATATATAAAAAAAAAAGATAATAAATAACAGTGCTTATTGGTATTAACAATATGTATAGTTGTTAAACATGAAAAGCTTTAAATAATTCATTCTCATTTTAACAGACAAAAGGTATAGGTTCCAATGATTGCACACTGCCCGCTTGGATGAAGACTGATGAGGACTTCTGCCGCCTGGATGAGGATGGATGTCCGTTCTTCAAAAACTGTAAATGGATCGTCGGGGTTTGTGTTAGCTTTTTTTTAAGGGTTTATTGGGTGGGTTTTATTTTTAGCTTAGGGTTTTAGGCAATGTAATAGAGCTAAATGCCCTTTTAAGGGCAATGCCCATCCAAATGCTCTTTTTAGGGCAATGGGGAGCTTAGGTTTATTTAGATAGGGTTTTATTTGGGGGGTTTGGTTGTGTGGGTGGTGGGTTTTACTGTTGGGGGTTGTTTGTATTTTTCATACAGGTAAAAGAGCTGATTTCTTTGGGGCAATGCCCCGCAAAAGGCCCTTTTAAGGGCCATTGGCAGTTTAGTGTAGGCTAGGTTTTTTTATTTTGGGGGGCTTTTTTTATTTTGATAGGGCTATTAGATTAGGAGTAAATTGTTTTTATTTTTGATAATTTCTTTTTTTATTTTGTGTAATTTAGTGTTTATTTTTTTTGTAATTTAGATAATTGTATTTTGTTATTTTAAGTTATTTAATTTATTGTAATGTTAGGTGTTAGTGTAAGAGAGGTTAGGTTTTATTTTACAGATAAATTTGTATTTATTTTAACTAGGTAGTTAGTAAATAGTTAATAACTATTTACTAACTAGTCTACCTAGTTAAAATATTTACAAACTTACCTGTGAAAAAAATAACACCTAAGCTAACTACAATGTAACTATTAGTTATATTGTAGCTAGCTTAGGGTTTATTTTACAGGTAAGTAAGTATTTATTTTTAAATAGGAATTATTTAGTTATTAATAGTAAGTTTTATTTAGAATTATTTTAATTATGTTAAAGTTAGGGGGTGTTAGGGTTAGGGTTACGTTAGGGTTAGGGTTAGATTTAGGGTTAGGTTTAGGAGTTAATATATTTATTTAGTGTTAGTGATGTGGGAGGCCAGAGGTTTAGGGGTTAATAACTTTAGTATAGTGTCGGCGGCGACATTGGGGGCGGCAGATTAGGGGTTAATAAGTGTAGGTAGGTGACGGCGACATTGGGGGCGGCAGATTAGGGGTTAACTTTTGTATATTGTCGGCGGCAGATTAGGGGTTAATAAGTGTAGGTAGGTGGCGGCGACATTGGGGGCGGCAGATTAGGGGTTAATAAGTGTAGGTAGGTGGCAGCGACATTGGGGACAGCAGATTAGGGGTTAATAAGTGTAGGTAGGTGTTGGGGGCGGCAGATTAGGGGTTAATAAGTGTAGGTAGGTGGCGGCAATGTCAGGGGCAGCAGATTAGGGGTGTTTAGACTTGGGGTTTATGTTAGGGTGTTAGGTTTAAACATACACATTGATAGACATCAATGGGGCTGCGTTATGGAGCTTTACACTCCACGATTGAAGGTGTTAGGCTTTTTTTAGCCGGCTCTCCCTATTGATGTCTATGGGGAAATCGTTCACGAGCACGTCAAAACACCGCTTGTATTTGGGTGAGGTATGCAGCTCAACTCAACCATATCTCCCACACAAGCCGTTTTATTGCAAACCTGTAATAGCAGCGATATGAAAGGTGAGCGGTGAAAATAACGTACAAGTTATTAGCGAGCCACTCATAACGCAAAACTCGTAATCTGGCTAACAGAAGACAGTAGGAAACTAATGGCTAGATTACGAGTCTTGTGTTAACCTTAAAAAGCAGCGGTGAGTTGTCCCAACGCTGCTTTTCAACGCCCGCTGGTATTACGAGTCAGGCAGGAAAGGGTCTACCGCTCACTTTTTTCTGCGATTTTAGCTTACCGCAAATCCCCTTATGTTAATTGCGTATCCTATCTTTTTAATGGGATTTGCCTAACACCGGTATTACGATTGCCTAAAAAAGTGAGCGGTAGACCCTCTCCTGGCAAGACTCCCACCGCATATAAAAGTCACTAGTTAAGAGTTTTATGGGCTAAGGCCGGAACATAAACCTCTTAACTAAAGTGCTAAAAGTACACTAACACCCATAAACTACCTATTAACCCCTAAAACGAGACCCCCCCACATCGGAAACACTTAAATAAAATGTTTAACCCCTAATCTGCCGACCGGACATCGCCACCACTTTAATAAATGTATTAACCCCTAAACCGCCGCACTTCCGCCTTGCAAACACTAGTTAAATTTTATTAACCCCTAATCTGCCGTCCCTAACCCCCCCTAACTTAAATTTAATTTAAATTGAACTAAATAAATTTACCATAACTAAATAAATTAATCCTATTTAAAACTAAATACTTACCGATAAAATAAACCCTAAGCTAGCTACAATATAACTAATAGTTACATTGTAGCTATCTTAGGATTTATATTTATTTTACAGGCAACTTTGTATTTATTTTAACTAGGTAGAATAGTTATTAAAAAGTTATTCACTATTTAATAACTACCTAGCTAAAATAAGTACAAAAGTACCTGTAAAATAAACCCTAACCTAAGTTACAATTACACCTAACACTACACTATAATTAAACTAACTACCTAAACTACCTACAATTAATTACAATTAAATTAAATAAACTAAATTATGAAGAAAAAAAACTAAATTACAGAAAAAAAATTACAAGAATTTTAAACTAATTACACCTAATCTAATCCCCCTAATAAAATAAAAAAGCCCCCCAAAATAATAAAATTCCCTACCCTATACTAAATTACAAAGAGTCCTTAAAATGGCCTTTTGCGGGGCATTGCCCCAAAGTAATCAGCTCTTTCACCTGTAAAAAAAAATACAATACCCCCAACATTAAAACCCACCACCCACACACCCAACCCTACTCTAAAACCCACCCAATCCCCCCTTAAAAAAGTCTAACACTACCCCCTTGAAGATCACCCTACCTTGAGCCGTCTTCACCCATCCGAGCACAAGTGGTCCTCCAGAGGGTCCGAAGACTTCATCCTATCCGGCCAGAAGAGGACATCCAGACCGGCAGAAGGCTTCATCCAGGCAGCATCTTCTATCTTCATCCTTCCGGAGCAGAGCGGCAATCAGCCAATAGGATTGACCTTGCATTCTATTGGCTGATTGGAACAGCCAATAGAATGTGAGGTCAATCCTATTGGCTGATTGGATCAGCCAATCGGATTGAACCTCAATCCTATTGGCTGATTGCATCAGCCAATAGGATTTTTCCTACCTTAATTCCAATTGGCTGATAGGATTCTATCAGCCAATCTGAATTCAAGGGATGCCATCTTGGATGACGTCACTTAAAGGACCAGTCATTCAGTCATCGGCCGTCGGTTGAAGAGGATGCTCCGCGTTGGATGTCTTGAAGATGGACCCGCTCCGAGAAGGATGAAGATAGAAGATGCCGCCTGGATGAAGCCATCTGCCGGTCTGGATGTCCTCTTCTGGCCAGATAGGATGAAGACTTAGGAACCTCTGGAGGACCACTTGTGCCCAGCTGGGTGAAGACGGTTCAAGGTAGGGTGATCTTAAAGGGGGTAGTGTTATTTTTTTTTAAGGGGGGATTGGGTGGGTTTTAGGGTAGGGTTGAGTGTGTGGGTGGTGGGTTTTAATGTTGGGGGGGGTTATTGTATTTTTTTTACACACACCATTACCGACAAAAACTCGTAATCTCGCTGAAAGTATGTTATCAGCTCATACATGTGGTCTTTTAAATGTACACTTTCTACATTAGAAAATAATAATAGTTCACTTGAAGAAGCGTTTGAATCTTTGCAAAATTTGCAAAAAACCTCTGCAAATGTTAAATTATCTAATAGTACATACGGCAGTGGTATTTTTTTTTTTTTTTTCAAAAGCTTTATTGTCCATTCAACATAAGTTACAAAGATGTAAAACCCAACAAAAAGACAGTAAGCATCATCAGTTCTCAAAAATGTATGAAATAGTAAATTAGGGTAAAGTCGGTAAATTATCAGATCCTGATTGTACAAGTCGACTTCTTTAGAAAAAAGCATTAGGGTAAAGGACACTTTAAAATAGTGCAAAAGGAGGACATATCTGTCCTCAAATTTTCCTAAACCAAAGATTCATGTGGGAAAGGGGGGGGGGGGAGAGGGAGGGAAGAGGGAAGGAAAGGGGAAGGGGAATGAGAAGGGTCAAGTCTCTTATTTGTGTCCTAGTATTATTTCTCGTAGACCTTCAGCACCATTAAACTCAGTCAGTAGTCATAACATTAGGTCTCCAGTCGGTGTCGTGGACGTCTTTCCAGCCGGCCCAAACAAGTTTGAAAAGGTCTGTATTATCGAATTTGTAAAATATGTAATTTTCCATTGTATAAATATATAGGCCATTGTGTTACAGATTTTAGTCCAGCAGGGGGGGGGGCTCCTTTTTCCATGCACAGGCTATAGCGTTTTTAATAGTTGTGAGAAGGTATGTATGAGTGGTGCTTAGGTAAGGTATCTACTCCTAAATGTAGTAGAGCCGTGGATGGTGTTTTGGAAAGGGGAATTCCAAAACTAGACAGAGTCTGGAAGCATATGCTCCATAAGCACTGGATCTTAGGGCACTCCCACCAAATATGCATTGTGGTGCCCCTCTGACCACAATTCCTCCAACAGTCAGGAGACAAGCTCGGGAACATCTTGGCCAACCTAGTGGGGATGTAATACCAGTGGGATAATAGTTTGTAGTAGGTTTTGTATAATGTAATGCAGTGGATAGCCTTCTGAGTAAGTTCTAGGGTACATTCCCAGGTATGGTGGGATACTGAGGCGTCCAGAAGGGACTCCCAGCACTGCAGGTGGGCTGGGGTTTCAGAGGGTGAGGAGTCTGCTAGAAACCAGTAGTGCAGGGATAGTGGTCTGCAAAGTCGATCGCCCCAAGCCCAGATGGACTCCCAAGAGGTCAGTAGATGAGCCGAGCTCGACTTAAATCCCCAACTTATCAGGAAGCTTTTAATTCTATGGAATTCGAAAGGCAAGTATGAGTGGGTTGAGGGTCCAGGAGCAAGCTGAGTAAGCGTTTTAAAAGAGCTCTGAGGGGAAGAGGACCAAAGGTCCGGGACATGGGTAACTCCAAGTTGTGCCCACTTATGTGGGTGAGTATCCTGTAATTCTGAAAGGATTCCGGCCATAGAAGTTATAGGAGAGGGGTACGGGGCTATATGGGTATTATGTCGAAGCTTGTCCCACATGTCTATGCATTCTCTAACCACCGGGTTAATCAAATTTAATTCTCTACGACAGTGTGGAGGAGTCCATATTAAATCATGAAAATGGACACTGTAGGGCAGGGATGCCTGCTCAAGTGATCTCCATTTGGATTGGGATTTTTTTACTCCCCATTTTGCGATATTGGTGAGCATCGCACTCTCGTAATACCGAAGTACAGAGGGGGACGCAAAGTCCCCCGAAATTTTAGGGAGTTGAAGTATTTTGCGCGCCACTCTGGAGGATTTACCTTGCCATATGTATTTTGTTAGTTCGCTTTGGAACTGTAGAAGTATATGTTTAGGGATCTTAATAGGGATTTATTGGGTTTATTGGGTTTATTGGGTGGGTTTTATTTTTAGCTTAGGGTTTTAGGCAATGTAATAGAGCTAAATGCCCTTTTAAGGGCAATGCCCATCCAAATGCTCTTTTTAGGGCAATGGGGAGCTTAGGTTTATTTAGATAGGGTTTTATTTGGGGGGTTTGGTTGTGTGGGTGGTGGGTTTTACTGTTGGGGGTTGTTTGTATTTTTCATACAGGTAAAAGAGCTGATTTCTTTGGGGCAATGCCCCGCAAAAGGCCCTTTTAAGGGCCATTGGCAGTTTAGTGTAGGCTAGGTTTTTTTTATTTTGGGGGGCTTTTTTTATTTTGATAGGGCTATTAGATTAGGAGTAAATTGTTTTTATTTTTGATAATTTCTTTTTTTATTTTGTGTAATTTAGTGTTTATTTTTTTTGTAATTTAGATAATTGTATTTTGTTATTTTAAGTTATTTAATTTATTGTAATGTTTGGTGTTAGTGTAAGAGAGGTTAGGTTTTATTTTACAGATAAATTTGTATTTATTTTAACTAGGTAGTTAGTAAATAGTTAATAACTATTTACTAACTAGTCTACCTAGTTAAAATATTTACAAACTTACCTGTGAAAAAAATAACACCTAAGCTAACTACAATGTAACTATTAGTTATATTGTAGCTAGCTTAGGGTTTATTTTACAGGTAAGTAAGTATTTATTTTTAAATAGGAATTATTTAGTTATTAATAGTAAGTTTTATTTAGAATTATTTTAATTATGTTAAAGTTAGGGGGTGTTAGGGTTAGGGTTACGTTAGGGTTAGGGTTAGACTTAGGGTTAGGTTTAGGAGTTAATATATTTATTTAGTGTTAGTGATGTGGGAGGCCAGAGGTTTAGGGGTTAATAACTTTAGTATAGTGTCAGCGGCGACATTGGGGGCGGCAGATTAGGGGTTAATAAGTGTAGGTAGGTGACGGCGACATTGGGGGCGGCAGATTAGGGGTTAACTTTTGTATATTGTCGGCGGCAGATTAGGGGTTAATAAGTGTAGGTAGGTGGCGGCAACATTGGGGGCGGCAGATTAGGGGTTAATAAGTGTAGGTAGGTGGCAGCGACATTGGGGACAGCAGATTAGGGGTTAATAAGTGTAGGTAGGTGTTGGGGGCAGCAGATTAGGGGTTAATAAGTGTAGGTAGGTGGCGGCAATGTCAGGGGCAGCAGATTAGGGGTGTTTAGACTTGGGGTTTATGTTAGGGTGTTAGGTTTAAACATACACATTGATAGACATCAATGGGGCTGCGTTATGGAGCTTTACTCTCCACGATTGAAGGTGTTAGGCTTTTTTTAGCCGGCTCTCCCTATTGATGTCTATGGGGAAATCGTTCACGAGCACGTCAAAACACCGCTTGTATTTGGGTGAGGTATGCAGCTCAACTCAACCATATCTCCCACACAAGCCGTTTTATTGCAAACCTGTAATAGCAGCGATATGAAAGGTGAGCGGTGAAAATAACGTACAAGTTATTAGCGAGCCACTCATAACGCAAAACTCTAATCTGGCTAACAGAAGACAGTAGGAAACTAATGGCTAGATTACGAGTCTTGTGTTAACCTTAAAAAGCAGCGGTGAGTTGTCCCAACGCTGCTTTTCAACGCCCGCTGGTATTACGAGTCAGGCAGGAAAGGGTCTACCGCTCACTTTTTTCTGCGATTTTAGCTTACCGCAAATCCCCTTATGTTAATTGCGTATCCTATCTTTTTAATGGGATTTGCCTAACACCGGTATTACGATCGCCTAAAAAAGTGAGCGGTAGACCCTCTCCTGGCAAGACTCCCACCACATATAAAAGTCACTAGTTAAGAGTTTTATGGGCTAAGGCCGGAACATAAACCTCTTAACTAAAGTGCTAAAAGTACACTAACACCCATAAACTACCTATTAACCCCTAAACTGAGACCCCCCCACATCGTAAACACTTAAATAAAATGTTTAACCCCTAATCTGCCGACCGGACATCGCCACCACTTTAATAAATGTATTAACCCCTAAACCGCCGCACTTCCGCCTCGCAAACACTAGTTAAATTTTATTAACCCCTAATCTGCCGTCCCTAACCCCCCCTAACTTAAATTTAATTTAAATTGAACTAAATAAATTTACCATAACTAAATAAATTAATCCTATTTAAAACTAAATACTTACCGATAAAATAAACCCTAAGCTAGCTACAATATAACTAATAGTTACATTGTAGCTATCTTAGGATTTATATTTATTTTACAGGCAACTTTGTATTTATTTTAACTAGGTAGAATAGTTATTAAAAAGTTATTCACTATTTAATAACTACCTAGCTAAAAAAAGTACAAAAGTACCTGTAAAATAAACCCTAACCTAAGTTACAATTACACCTAACACTACACTATAATTAAACTAACTACCTAAACTACCTACAATTAATTACAATTAAATTAAATAAACTAAATTATGAAGAAAAAAAAACTAAATTACAGGAAAAAAATTACAAGAATTTTAAACTAATTACACCTAATCTAATCCCCCTAATAAAATAAAAAAGCCCCCCAAAATAATAAAATTCCCTACCCTATACTAAATTACAAAGAGTCCTTAAAATGGCCTTTTGCGGGGCATTGCCCCAAAGTAATCAGCTCTTTCACCTGTAAAAAAAAATACAATACCCCCAACATTAAAACCCACCACCCACACACCCAACCCTACTCTAAAACCCACCCAATCCCCCCTTAAAAAAGTCTAACACTACCCCCTTGAAGATCACCCTACCTTGAGCCGTCTTCACCCATCCGAGCACAAGTGGTCCTCCAGAGGGTCCGAAGACTTCATCCTATCCGGCCAGAAGAGGACATCCAGACCGGCAGAAGGCTTCATCCAGGCAGCATCTTCTATCTTCATCCTTCCGGAGCAGAGCGGCAATCAGCCAATAGGATTGACCTCGCATTCTATTGGCTGATTGGAACAGCCAATAGAATGTGAGGTCAATCCTATTGGCTGATTGGATCAGCCAATCGGATTGAACCTCAATCCTATTGGCTGATTGCATCAGCCAATAGGATTTTTCCTACCTTAATTCCAATTGGCTGATAGGATTCTATCAGCCAATCTGAATTCAAGGGATGCCATCTTGGATGACGTCACTTAAAGGACCAGTCATTCAGTCATCGGCCGTCGGTTGAAGAGGATGCTCCGCGTTGGATGTCTTGAAGATGGACCCGCTCCGAGAAGGATGAAGATAGAAGATGCCGCCTGGATGAAGCCATCTGCCGGTCTGGATGTCCTGTTCTGGCCAGATAGGATGAAGACTTAGGAACCTCTGGAGGACCACTTGTGCCCAGCTGGGTGAAGACGGTTCAAGGTAGGGTGATCTTAAAGGGGGTAGTGTTATTTTTTTTTAAGGGGGGATTGGGTGGGTTTTAGGGTAGGGTTGAGTGTGTGGGTGGTGGGTTTTAATGTTGGGGGGGTTATTGTATTTTTTTTACAGGTGAAAGAGCTGATTACTTTGGGGCAATGCCCCGCAAAAGGCCTTTTTAAGGGCTATTTGTAATTTAGTATAGGGTAGGGAATTTTATTATTTTGGGGGCTTTTTATTTTATTAGGGGGATTAGATTAGGTGTAATTAGTTTAAAATTCTTGTAATTCTTTTTTTTCTGTAATTTAGTGTTTTTTTTTCGTAATTTAGTTTATTTAATTTAATTGTAATTAATTGTAGGTAGTTTAGGTAATTAGTTTAATTATAGTGTAGTGTTAGGTGTAATTGTAACTTAGGTTAGGGTTTATTTTACAGGTACTTTTGTACTTATTTTAAATAGGAAGTTATTAAATAGTTAATAACTATTTAATAATTATTGTACCGAGTTAAAATAAATACAAAGTTGCCTTTAAAATAAATATAAACCCTAAGCTAGCTACAATGTAACTATTAGTTATATTGTAGGTAGCTTAGGGTTTATTTTATAGGTAAGTATTTAGTTTTAAATAGGAATAATTTATTTAATTGTAGTAAATTTATTTAAATTATATTTAAGTTGGGGGGTGTTAGGGTTAGGGTTAGACTTAGGTTTAGGGGTTAATAAATTTAATATAGTTGCGGCGATGTTGGGGGGGTAGATTAGGGGTTAATAAATATAATGTAGGTGTCAGCGATTTTAGGGACAATAGATTAGGGGTTAATAAGTGTAATATTAGGGGTGTTTAGACTCGGGGTTCATGTTAGGGTGTTAGGTGCAGACATAAAATTAATTTCCCCATAGGAAACAATGGGGCTGTGTTAGGAGCTGAACGCTGCTTTTTGCAGGTGTTAGGTTTTTTTTCAGCCAGCTCAGCCCCATTGTTTCCTATGGGGAAATCGTGCACGAGCACGTTTTGCCAGATTACCGCTACCGTAAGCAACGCTGGTATTAAGGTGAGATGTGGAGCTAAATTTTGCTCTACGCTCACTTTTCTGAGGCTAGCACCGGCTTGCAGAAAACCTGTAATACCAGTGTTGTCTTAAGTGAGCGGTAAGAAAAAAAGAAGTGCTAGCACCACACACCATTACCGACAAAAACTCGTAATCTCGCTGAAAGCATGTTATCAGCTCATACATGTGGTCTTTTAAATGTACATTTTCTACATTAGAAAATAATAATACTTCACTTGAAGAAGCGTTTGAATCTTTGCAAAATTTGCAAAAAACCTCTGCAAATGTTAAATTATCTAATAGTACATACGGCAGTGGTATTTTTTTTTTCTTTTTTTTTTTCAAAAGCTTTATTGTCCATTCAACATAAGTTACAAAGATGTAAAACCCAACAAAAAGACAGTAAGCATCATCAGTTCTCAAAAATGTATGAAATAGTAAATTAGGGTAAAGTCGGTAAATTATCAGATCCTGATTGTACAAGTCGACTTCTTTAGAAAAAAGCATTAGGGTAAAGGACACTTTAAAATAGTGCAAAAGGAGGACATATCTGTCCTCAAATTTTCCTAAACCAAAGATTCATGTGGGAAAGGGGGGGGGGAGAGGGAGGGAAGAGGGAAGGAAAGGGGAAGGGGAATGAGAAGGGTCAAGTCTCTTATTTGTGTCCTAGTATTATTTCTCGTAGACCTTCAGCACCATTAAACTCAGTCAGTAGTCATAACATTAGGTCTCCAGTCGGTGTCGTGGACGTCTTTCCAGCCGGCCCAAACAAGTTTGAAAAGGTCTGTATTATCGAATTTGTAAAATATGTAATTTTCCATTGTATAAATATATAGGCCATTGTGTTATAGATTTTAGTCCAGCAGGGGGGGGGGGGGCTCCTTTTTCCATGCACAGGCTATAGCGTTTTTAATAGTTGTGAGAAGGTATGTATGAGTGGTGCTTAGGTAAGGTATGTACTCCTAAATGTAGTAGAGCTGTGGATGGTGTTTTGGAAAGGGGAATTCCAAAACTAGACAGAGTCTGGAAGCATATGCTCCATAAGCACTGGATCTTAGGGCACTCCCACCAAATATGCATTGTGGTGCCCCTCTGACCACAATTCCTCCAACAGTCAGGAGACAAGCTCGGGAACATCTTGGCCAACCTAGTGGGGATGTAATACCAGTGGGATAATAGTTGGTAGTAGGTTTTGTATAATGTAATGCAGTGGATAGCCTTCTGAGTAAGTTCTAGGGTACATTCCCAGGTATGGTGGGATACTGAGGCGTCCAGAAGGGACTCCCAGCACTGCAGGTGGGCTGGGGTTTCAGAGGGTGAGCAGTCTGCTAGAAACCAGTAGTGCAGGGATAGTGGTCTGCAAAGTCGATCGCCCCAAGCCCAGATGGACTCCCAAGAGGTCAGTAGATGAGCCGAGCTCGACTTAAATCCCCAACTTATCAGGAAGCTTTTAATTCTATGGAATTCGAAAGGCAAGTATGAGTGGGTTGAGGGTCCAGGAGCAAGCTGAGTAAGCGTTTTAAAAGAGCTCTGAGGGGAAGAGGACCAAAGGTCCGGGACATGGGTAACTCCAAGTTGTGCCCACTTATGTGGGTGAGTATCTTGTAATCCTGAAAGGATTCCGGCCATAGAAGTTATAGGAGAGGGGTACGGGGCTATATGGGTATTATGTCGAAGCTTGTCCCACATGTCTATGCATTCTCTAACCACCGGGTTAATCAAATTTAATTCTCTACGACAGTGTGGAGGAGTCCATATTAAATCATGAAAATGGACACTGTAGGGCAGGGATGCCTGCTCAAGTGATCTCCATTTGGATTGGGATTTTTTTACTCCCCATTTTGCGATATTGGTGAGCATCGCACTCTCGTAATACCGAAGTACAGAGGGGGACGCAAAGTCCCCCGAAATTTTAGGGAGTTGAAGTATTTTGCGCGCCACTCTGGAGGATTTACCTTGCCATATGTATTTTGTTAGTTCGCTTTGGAACTGTAGAAGTATATGTTTAGGGATCTTAATAGGGAGGCATTGAAATAGGTAGGTAAGTCTAGGCAGGAAAGACATTTTTAGTGCCACTATCCTACCCAAACAGGAGACATGAGTCAAATTCCAATTGCACTTAAGAGAACGAAGCACTGATATAAGAGGTATATAATTATCTCTGATTATCTGGGGGAAGCTTCCGGAGAGCTTAATCCCTTGATGTGTGACTCATTTCTCTGTCCAGGTGAAATCAAATCTGGATTTCAGAGAGGCCAGTTGATCTCCAGGTATGCCCTGTGCATATATTTCTGTATTTAGTAAATTAAGTTTATAAAAAGAATGGACTCCAAAAGAGGCCAAGATATCTATGAGTCTAGGAATAGAGTGGGTAGGGTCCGATGTAAAAATTGTAACATCGTCTGCAAATAAGGCGATTTTGTGCACTGTGCCGAATAAGGTAACTCCTTTAATTTGGGGATCTGTTTTAATTTGTTCTGCCAAAGGTTCTATGGCTAACGCGAACAGTAGGGGAGATAACGGGCAGCCCTGCCTAGTACCATTGGTGACAGGAAACGGAGAGGAGTGAAAGCCAAGTCTGCTTACCGAGGCTGTGGGGCTAGAATAGAGTGCTTTGACTGCAGTTATCGCTTCTTTGGGGAACATAAAGCTCTCAAGTACTTCCCACAAATATTGCCACCTTACTCGGTCAGAGGCCTTCTCGGCATCCAAGGAAATAACCGTAAGGGGCCTGTTAAGTTTGGAAGAGAGACTTTTAATATTAAGCTGCCTACTAGTATTATCTGGGCCTTCTCACTGCGGTACAAACCCTACTTGATCAGAATTGATGACGGATGGTTAAAAAGCTGCAACCCGATTAGCCCATAACTTAGAGTAGAACTTTATATCAGAGTTAATAAGGGATATTGGTCTGTAACTAGTACACAAGGAGGGATCCTTGTTGGGTTTTAAAATAGTAACAATGGTGGCTTCTAGGAATTCCTTTTTAAAGTAGCCTTCTTCCCTAGCAAGATTGTAAAGTCGAAGCAATAGGGGGAAAGTTCCTCACTGAAGATTTTGTAAAAGTGACCTGGAAAACCGTCCGGGCCCGGGGACTTGAAAGACTTCAAGTCTTTGATGACCTTCCGGATTTCCATAAGTGTGAAGGGGAGCATAGAGAGTCATGCTGCTCAGTGGTGAGCGTGGAGAGCTTTAAAGGATCCAGGTAAAGGCGCAAGCTATATAAGGAGGTTGCTCGGAACTATTTATATCATGCAAGTTTGAATAATATTCAGTGAATGCGCCTCCAATTTGTGACATGATTTTAAGGAGGGAGTGTGCAGTGCGTATACTGTGTATACGTGAGATACCTGTCCTATTCCTAATTTTGTTTGCCAGTAGGGTGTCTGCTTTGTTACTTTTATAGTAAAATAACTGCTTGAGTTTAGTTAGATTAAGTTGCGTTCTACGAAGATCAAGTTGGGAGATATGATGCTTGGTGGCTGTGATCTGGCTGGTTAGGGCTGGAGAGGGGGTGCTTCTGTTTTGAGTTTCTAAAGTTTGGAGTTTGAGGTGGGCTTGTGAGAGGGTGAGTCCAGCCTGTTTCTTGAGATGAGCCTGTTTGGTAATCATGAGTCCCCTTATAGTAGCTTTCGCAGCCCCCCATAAGGTGTCATCTCAGACCAGTGAGTTATCGTTGATTTGTATGAAGTGTGTAATATCCCTACGGAATACCTCTCTAAATGGAATGTCTCCTAGTATTTGATGAGGCATACGCCATTGGGCTCTGGCATGTGAGGAGTTTGCTGAGTGGATATCGGCCAACACAGGGTCGTGATCAGACCAGGGGCATAAAGGGATCCAGGATCATGTAACTAGGTTGAGTGAGTCAGCAGTAGAGAATAGGTAGTCAATTCTGGTATATAGTTTATGTGGGTGTGAGAAACGTGTGTAGTCCTTATCTTGTGGATGGATGGCCCTCCAGATGGTGTGGTATCCTATGCAGGACATTAGGTTATGAAACCTGTTAGCTAATAGTTCAGCAGTCGAGTGTGTTTTATCTGTATTGGTAGTCTTCCTGTCAACTCTGTGATCCCAAACCATATTGAAGTCTCCAGCAAGGAGAACTCTACCTTGTTTAACCTGATCGAGCGTGTGTAAGAAATGCTTAAGGCATTTCGGCTGAAGAGTATTGGTTAGATAAATAGAGACTATGGTGTAGACTACATGAATAAGTTTACAGATCAAGATAACATATCGTGCTTGGGGGTCCTTGATGACCTGGATTAATTCATATGCAAGGTGCTTGTGTAGTAGAATCGCAACTCCTCTTGCTTTCTAAATAAAGGGGGCATATTCAACTTGAGTGTAGGACTTGGAGGAAAATCTGAGGGGCTCATTCACTAGCCAGTGCGTTTCCTGTAGGAAAACAATGTCTGGGTTGTGATGTTTCAGTGACAGGGTTAATAACCTGCGCTTATGAGGGGAGTTGAGACCTCTAACATTATGGGTGAGGATGCATACAGGAGGCATGCGTGCGTATTGTGCGGTAAAGGCCTAATCGGTGGTTACTAACTTTCTAACGGGAGTGGGGAGAAGGGAAGAGGATGAGGGGTAGGTGTAGGGAGAGTAGGATAAAATAAACACTAGTAAAGTGTCTGTGGGTGTGGTGGAAGTAATCCACCTCAAGAGAGCCCTAGTGTTGGTTTCTAGTTGGTGGGAGAACACTGTGCTGAAAAGCAGAGGTGATAAGGGCCGAGAGCATCAGACCCGCTCTATACATTATGAACATGTAACTATAACAGATAAACAGGAAACCTCAACGTATACAATTAAAGTTAAATAAAGAACAATGTAAATAGTGCAAATCTGGTGTTTACTGGTGCGATCCAGGAAACAATCCAAAAGAAACAATAAACTTTTAAGGTGCATTGAGTTGCTACTGAGGTCGTAAGGTGCTCAATAAGAATTTAAGTCCCAATTGAGATAGTAAAGTAGCGCCCCCCTGAGATCTATTGACGTCTTGAGGCTGGTGTATCTTAGGGCGTTTTATTCTCTGGTCTTTCGCAGACCAATATGGTCCAGAGGGGCATCATTTAGGGTTGGGAGGTCCTTGTATGGGTGGAGGATCATGCAGTAGGCCCCAAGATGTCAAGAGGGAGAGTCCCTGGGAGGGGGTAGTGAGCACCGTGGTTTGGTTATTCTTGGTGATGAAGAGCCCAGTAGGGTAACCCCACCGGTATCTAATGTTGGTGTTGCACAAGATGGTGGTGACAGGTAGAAACTGCAGGCATTATTGGAGGGTGTGGGCCGAGAGGTCTGGGAGGAGCCAATTTCAGAGATCTCCTTCTTCAGTTCAGACGAACTTCGCTGTATCTCCTGGGTTATGGATCGGGTCTGCATGGCCAACATTTTTTTTTAGCGTGGATTCTGTCATAAAGTGTTGTGATGAGGTAGTAGAGTACGTACTAGATTGAGACTCCTCATCCTGAGAGTCAGGATCACTTAAGTCTCTGTGGGCCTCCATGCTTGGGTCATTTACTGACTGTGTGAAGTGGTCATAAACCATTTTCTTGGACTTGGGGTTAGACGTGAGGTTCTTGCTAGCTGAATGAGGCATTTTGAGAGCAATTGAACCCCAGGAGGGCCAATCTCGAAGGGGACTGTGTCTCAGTAGATGTGCACACAATACCTAGCACTGAGGGGAAAAAAGAGGTTATATCATATAAAGCAGTTACAAATCACAGACTACTAAAATATCTTTAGAGCGGGGCTGAATAACGTGTTTTACTAGACTTTTCTACATTTTAGCTATGACCATTACCCTACCATCGGGGCGTTAAGGACAATTTACACAGCTTACAAATAAACAATGTCACGACTCTATGGTACAAGCCCGCAAAGTGCCACACA
Source organism: Bombina bombina (assembly GCF_027579735.1). Taxonomy (NCBI): domain Eukaryota; kingdom Metazoa; phylum Chordata; class Amphibia; order Anura; family Bombinatoridae; genus Bombina; species Bombina bombina. The sequence continues at coordinate 1,210,610,500 of NC_069500.1, read as the reverse complement.
TCTGCCTAAGGACTCAGCACCCCCGCTTCAGGGAGAAGGGGGATACGACCAAAGGAAGGGGAAAGGGAAGTGGTGGCGACCAACCTGGAAGACCAGGTCGGAAGGGGCAAGGCGGGAGGGCGTAGTCACAGAAGCTCACAAGTTATGATGCAACAAGAGAAATAACAATAGCTTCAACAAAAATTAGTAGCAGACAAGATAGATAAAATGACACATGGCCCGACAGTGTACAATATAAACTGAATCCCTGAAAAAAAGAAGATTATTATGGTTAGGTTAATGACACTACACTTTGGATGGAGTTTCCAAAGACACCTGAGCTGACGCAGCAGCCTCGAAAGATATGAAAAATTATTTAATAGTAAGTCCAGTACAGTTCAAGGGGCTTGCAAACCCAGGGCCCTCCCTGAGGGTCACAGCAGGTGCAACCAAGGTTACATACAGGACCTGGAGTTTATAAAGAGACAATAATCTGAGTAGTGGGTGTAGAAGTCCAATAAAGTGATCAGAAATTAGGTGTGAAGAATCACCTCTTAGGTGCAACTGATGTGGCCTGCTTGGTAGGAGTCAGTTAACATCCAGATAAAGTAGCCCCTCACTTTCACCAGAGACCTTTATGACAATGCTGAGATATAGATGTAACAATGTGAGTGCAATAAGGTAGTACTTATAAATATAAATATCAGCCCTCGTAGGAATATAATGAGTTACATGGGATACCTAGGGCTGAAAATAACACTACCCAAATAAGACAGGGGGAGTGATTTTCATATGCTGTGAATTTAAGTTGCAGAACTGGTCTAAGACCAAATTAGGCTCCTTGAATCCCTGGTGAGGCGTTCTGGAGTTTGGTCACCTCCGTTGCTATAATAAACTTATAGGGCCTAAAATGGGTGCTTCCTTAATAAAAAGGGCTTTCTTAACAACTGCATGGCCCTGCTCAGCAGTTAACAACCCCACAAGTGTGTACCGCCTTCAAGGAGGCCTGTAGCGGGTGGATTACAAATTCAGTGGGGCAGAGGGTAGGTCTATCATACCTGGTTGATCTGGGCTACTAAATTTCTCAATGTTGGCTATTGTGTACCTCGACATCTACTGGGAAGTCCAGGCCTCCACATCAGCTGAGGGAGGCAGAAGAAAGTATGGCGTCATTAGAGTCACTCCGCAGTGGCTAAATCCTCCAAACTGGCCGCCTCTGAGGTTACCTCAGGCACTTGAATCCACTCTGCAACCTTCTCCAGAAGCCCCCAGGAAGTCTCGGTAGTCTTTGGTCCAGGCGCTCGGTTCAGCAGTCTCCCCTTGTAGCCGCGACTCTAGGCAACATGATAGTGACGAGAATCCGACGCCACGTATACTCACAATCAGGCCTCAAAGTGCCTCCAGGCACGAAAGCCCTGACCCTCCGGAGTTCTGAAGGGGCGCACAATCATGTACTCAAAGTGGGTTTCAGGCCCCAAATGCACAGTCCGTAATTAGATTCCAAACTTGCTTGGAGACAATATAAAAAGTCAGAGTGCCCAAAAAATATGATATAGCACAAGTAATATAGGTTAACCAATGAAATAAAAGTTACTATAAACAGGGTTTTTCAATAGAAATCAGTTATTTAGAGCACAATTGTGTGGAGCTCTCATAGAACACGTCTGTTCAGCTTGGCAGTCAGCTCCATCCCCCGGCAGTGGTATTTTTATGTATTGCACTAAACAAAATTGTTTTATTCAAATTGGCACTTCAAATACTGATCTCCCCCATAGTTTACTACAAAATGAGAATTTATTTTTAGACCCTTTGGATGTATATGATACACCATTTGCTCTTCCCCTATACCAAAATAAATATCCTGACTTACCAAGCTCTGAGAATATTCCAGTATTTCCTCTGACACGCCCACCTGCCTTGAATGAGGTAATCGCAGCTGAAAAGTTAAAATCTCTAATTGCCCATTATGATAAAATTTCTAAAGAATTTGATGATATGGAGATTGCTTTGCATAAGTAAAGAGGGACTTTAGGATAGGAAATCAATGTTAAATCAAACTTAGAGTGTAAATTAAAATCTCTATCTTAGAGATTTATCTCTAAATCTGCTGAGTTTTATAACCTGAGAAATGTTTCTAATGCTAAATTAGGAAGGACTGACCGATTTGTAAAGGAACTTACTGATAACAATGAACAGCTGCTCTTTGCTCCCTTTTCACAGTTGATTGACAGCTGCTGTAAAAAGAATGTTGCTGTGACATGGGTTTTTAAGTTACAAACTAATCCTTTACTTTACTTCTCTTCCTAATGATTTTTGTAGTCTATATCAGGAACAACAAAGTTATTTTAACATTTGTTTTTCTTAGACTTCTATGGTTTGTATATATGTAAATGTGCATGCTATGCAATATAAGTTGTGTAAAAACTAACGGCTAGATTTAGAGTTGGGCGGTAGCCGTCAAAACCAGCGTTAGAGGCTCCTAACGCTGGTTTTTACCGCCCTCTGGTATTTGGAGTCAGTCAGGAAAGGGTCTAACGCTCACTTTCCAGCCGCGACTTTTCCATACCGCAGATCCCCTTACGTCAATTGCGTATCCTATCTTTTCAATGGGATCTTTCTAACGCCGGTATTTAGAGTCGTGGCTGAAGTGAGCATTAGAAATCTAACGACAAAACTCCAGCCGCAAAAAAAAGTCAGTATTTAAGAGCTTTCTGGGCTAATGCCGGTTTATAAAGCTCTTAACTACTGTGCTCTAAAGTACACTAACACCCATAAACTACCTATGTACCCCTAAACCGAGGTCCCCCCACATCGCCGCCACTCTATTAAATTTTTTAACCCCTAATCTGCCGCTCCGTACACAGCCGCCAGCTACATTATGCCTATGTACCCCTAATCTGCTGCCCCAAACACCGCTGACCCCTATATTATATTTATTAACCCCTAATATGCCGCCCCAAACGTCGCCGCTACCTACCTACACTTATTAACCCCTAATCTGCCGACCGGACCACGCCGCTATTATAATAAAGTTATTAACCCCTAATCCGCCTCACTCCCGCCTCAATAACCCTATAATAAATAGTATTAACCCCTAATCTGCCCTCCCTAACATCGCCGACACCTAACTTCAAGTATTAACCCCTAATCTGCCGATCGTAGCTCACCGCTACTCTAATAAATTTTTTAACCCCTTAAGCTAATTCTAACCCTAACCCTAACACCCCCCTAAGTTAAATATAATTTAAATCTAACTAAATAAATTAATTCTTATTAAATAAATTATTCCTATTTAAATCTAAATACTTACCTGTAAAATAAACCCTAATATAGCTACAATATAAATTATAATTATATTGTAGCTATTTTAGGATTAATATTTATTTTACATTCAACTTTGTATTTATTTTAACCAGGTACAATAGCTATTAAATAGTTAAGAACTATTTAATAGTTACCTAGTTAAAATAATTACAAAATTACCTGTAAAATAAATCCTAACCTAAGTTACAATTAAACCTAACACTACACTATCAATAAATAAATTAAATAAACTACCTACAATTATCTACAATTAAACCTAACACTACACTATCAATAAATAAATTAAATAAAATACCTACAAATAAATACAATGAAATAAACTAACTAAAGTACAAAAAATAAAAAAGAACTAAGTTACAAAAAATAAAAAAATATTTACAAACATTAGAAAAATATTACAACAATTTTAAACTAATTACACTACTCTAAGCCCCCTAATAAAATAACAAAGACCCCCAAAATAAAAAAATGCCCTACCCTATTCTAAATTAAACAGTTCAAAGCTCTTTTACCTTACCAGCCCTGGACAGGGCCCTTTGCGGGGCATGCCCCAAAGAATTCAACTCTTTTGCCTGTAAAAAAACCACATACAATACCCCCCCCAACATTACAACCCACCACCCAAATACCCCTAATCTAACCCAAACCCCCCTTAAATAAACCTAACACTAAGCCCCTGAAGATCTCCCTACCTCACCGGGTCCCGATCTGTCCAGAAGAGGGTCCGAAGTCTTGATCCAAGCCCAAGCGGGGGGCTGAAGAGTGACGTCCATCCTCGGGCTGAAGTCTGGATCCAAGCGGCGGCTGAAGAAATCCATCATTGGGCTGAAGTCGGAAGTCCATCATCGGGATGAAGTCTTCTATCAAGCAGCATCTTCAATCTTCTTTCTTCCGCAGCGGAGCGGAGCCATCTTCTTCCCAGCCGACGCGGATCCATCCTCTTCTAATGACGCCTACTAGCCGAATGACGGTTCCTTTAATGACGTCATCCAAGATGGCGTCCGTCGAATTCCGAATCGGAATTAAGGTAGGAAAATTCTGATTGGCTGATGGAATCAGCCAATCAGATTCAAGTTCAATCCGATTGGCTGATCCGATCAGCTAATCAGATTGAGCTCGCAATCTATTGGCTGTTCCGATCAGCCAATAGAATGCGAGCTCAATCTGATTGGCTGATTCCATCAGCCAATCAGAATTTTCCTACCTTAATTCCGATTGGCTGATAGAATCCTATCAGCCAATCGGAATTCGGCGGACGCCATCTTGAATGACGTCATTTAAAGGAACCATCATTCGGCTAGTAGGCGTCATTAGAAGAGGATGGATCCGCGTCGGCTGGGAAGAATATGGCTCCGCTCTGCTCCTGAAGAAAGAAGATTGAAGATGCTGCTTGATAGAAGACTTCATCCCGATGATGGACTTCCGACTTCAGCCCGATGATGGATTTCGTCAGCCGCCGCTTGGATCCAGACTTCAGCCCGAGGATGGACGTCACTCTTCAGCCCCCCGCTTGGGCTTGGATCAAGACTTCGGACCCTCTTCTGGACAGATCGGGACCCGATGAGGTGAAGACAAGGTAGGGAGATCTTCAGGGGCTTAGTGTTAGGTTTATTTAAGGGGGTTTGGGTTAGATTAGGGGTATGTGGGTGGTGGGTTGTAATGTTGGGGGGGGTATTGTATGTGTTTTTTTTACAGGCAAAAGAGCTGAATTCTTTGGGGCATTCCCCGCAAAGGGCCCTGTTCAGGGCAGGTAAGGTAAAAGAGCTTTGAACTTTTTTAATTTAGAATAGGGTAGGGCATTTTTTTATTTTGGGGGGCTTTGTTATTTTATTAGGGGGCTTAGAGTAGGTGTAATTAGTTTAAAATTGTTGTAATATTTTTCAAATGTTTGTAAATATTTTTTTATTTTTTGTAACTTAGTTCTTTTTTATTTTTTGTACTTTAGTTAGTTTATTTCATTGTATTTATTTTTATATCTTGTATTTAATTAATTTATTGATAGTGTAGTGTTAGGTTTAATTGTAGATAATTGTAGGTATTGTATTTAATTAATTTATTGATAGTGTAGTGTTAGGTTTAATTGTAACTTAGGTTAGGATTTATTTTACAGGTAATTTTGTAATTATTTTAACTATTTTAGCTATTAAATAGTTCTTAACTATTTAATAGCTATTGTACCTGGTTAAAATAAATACAAAGTTGCCTGTAAAATAAATATTAATCCTAAAATAGCTACAATATAATTATTAGTTATATTGTAGCTATATTAGGGTTTATTTTACAGGTAAGTATTTAGATTTAAATAGGAATAATTTATTTAATAAGAGTTAATTTATTTTGTTAGAATAAAATTATATTTAACTTAGGGGGGTGTTAGGGTTAGGGTTAGAATTAGCTTTAGGGGTTAAAAAATTTATTAGAGTAGCGGTGAGCTCCGATCGGCATATTCGGGGTTAATACTTGAAGTTAGGTGTCGGCGATGTTAGGGAGGGCAGATTAGGGGTTAATACTATTTATTATAGGGTTATTGAGGCCGGAGTGAGGCAGATTAGGGGTTAATAACTTTATTATAGTAGCAGTGCGGTCCGCTCGGCAGATTAGGGGTTAATAAGTGTAGGCAGGTGGAGGCAATGTTGAGGGGGGAAGATTAGGGGTTAATAAATATAATATAGGGGTCGGCGGTATTAGGCGCAGCAGATTAGGGGTACATAGCTATAATGTAGCTTGCGGTGTTGTACGGAGTGACAGATTAGGGGTTAATAATAATATGCAGGGATCAGCGATAGCGGGGGCAGCAGATTAGGGGTTAATAAGTGTAAGGTTAGGGGTGTTTAGACTCGGGGTACATGTTAGAGTGTGAGGTGCAGACGTAGGCAGTGTTTCCCCATAAAAAACAATGGGGCTGCGTTAGGAGCTGAACGCTGCTTTTTTGCAGGTGTTAGTTTTTTTTCAGCTCAAACAGCCCCATTGTTTTTTTGGGGGGAATCGTGCACGAGCACGTTTTTGAAGCTGGCCGTGTCCGTAAGCAACTCTGGTATCTAGAGTTGCAGTGGCGGTAAATATGCCTGTACGCTCCCTTTTTGGAGCCTAACGCAGCCATTCTGTGAACTCTAAATACCAGCGGTGTTTAAAAGGTGCGGAAGAAAAAAGCACGTGTAGCTAACGCACCCCTTTGGCCGCAGAACTCTAAATCTAGCCGTAAGAAAGCATGAATGATGAAAAACGGCACATAGTTTATTTTTGAAAAAATAGTTTCTTTTTCATATCTATATATATTTACAGTATATAAAATACTTGTGAATCTTCAGTCTGTTTACACCACTATAAAGGATCAAAACAACCAGTTTTGGGAACAGTTTATTTATTTCAAAACAATTCTAAAATCTAAGACTACCTCATATTATGCCTGTTATATTTATCCTTATAGCTTTCATATAAATTAATTTGTCTAAGAAAATACATATATATAAATATATATATATATATATATATATATATATATATATAATTTTAGTTTTTAATATATTTTCTTGGACCATACGATTGCCTGAAATATTTAAGCCATATTATATTTTTTATTATATTATTCCCTCATAGTTTTTTCCAACCATTTAATATGTTTTCTTTAAAAGCATGTGCATGTTGTTTTTTGACTATAATGTTTATCTGTTTTTACTTTTCTAATATGTTTCCCAAATAATTCATAATAAAGTAAGGAGTATACCACATCGTCTTGTCCTTTCACCTTAAAGAACTATTTATCATATTTCACATCCTTCTGTTTCTCCTCAGTTTGTTGCACTTTTTGTTGCTAGTGTGAAAAAGTTTGATTATTTACAAGAATGGCATATTAATGATTCTCATCTTATCCTTCCAGGATATGGTGGCGTACCCCATACAGGAAAGAACATCTCTCTCCTATGCAGTATTGATTTACTTTCTTATTCTGCAGGAATTCTACATGATGATAAACAAGTTCCTTTGGTTATGTCAGATAATATTGTATATTGTGATACAAGTAGCACAGCAGATTTCTCTAATATTTATTACCTACCTGCTACTTTATTAGTGAACCATTTGAATCCTTTTGATTCTGTAGGATTATGGCAATGTATGGACCATGGTATTCCCCAAATTTCTGTTCATATTATTTTATTTGTACATACTACTACTTCACTTCCTATGTCTGAACCTATACCTACCTCCTTAGATAAACCTTTTCATGAAGGTGATCCTATTTAGGTACATTTAGATTCTGTGACACAAGTTCCTTATGATGTTGAATATTATTTAGTTACTTGGCATCTTGAATTGTCAAGGTGGATAGTTTCTACACAATATTGAAACTGTACTCCTTTTGTGTCTGTACGAGAAAAAACATTCCAATGGTGGTTTCATGAAAGTTTACTGCAAAATGTTTCTCTTCAATCTAATCATAGACCTAGGAGAGATGTACTTGCTACTGGCTTGGGGGCATATGGTAGTATGATTGGCTCTACTGCACAAATACATTCTGAAATATTAAGATATAAATGAGCAAATCTTGCCTCTCATGCAGCTACAGGCTTAGATACTCAATATGGAATTAACAATAATATTGCTAATCTCCGGCAATATCAAACTTATGTTATGGTGGATATTACTAATATTTTTAAAGATACATTTAATGTTTAGTAAATTAATTATATAATTTTACACATGAAACAGCCTGGGCTATGTTATGCTCTCAAGTACAATCTTATCTATCTACTGACTTAAAAAATCAGCTTCAGAGTTTATGGTCTGGAAAGTGGACAGCTTCTTTAAGTTTAGTTGCATCTAAGTCAGTCACTAATTTTGCCATGTCACATATTTTATGGTGGGAAGTAATTTTATTTGACTGCACCACTGAATTTTGTATGATTCATACATTAATTCCTTGGTCTGGTAAAGATACTATTATTTATCGCTTAGTGACAATTGGTCTTCCTACTAATGGTTCATTATTGTTTCCGGTATTGTCACATCAATGGGTGTCACATAACATAGATAAGTCAAAATGGACACTTATTAATGTATCATTGTACCAACATGAAAGAGTGTGATTAAAAAGCAAACTACAATTGTTAAAGTGATTATTGCCAAGTGTCATATCTAATTCCTATATTTATTAACAATACATACTCAAAAAAAATGTGACACTTCACTTGACTGAAAATAGATGTGACAAGTTACATTAAATTATACTATCAACCTTCCTTGTGTATATTAATTTACTTAAAGAGTAATAAACGTGAAAGTTTTAACAGAACATATTTGAATATAAGTGATTCCAATTAGATATTCTCATATACGGACCACTATACTCATTAAAATATTTTATCAATTGTGCTCATCTCTATCCAGATACGAAAAATAGATCATATAGATCCAGCATGAAAATACATAACAATTCTATAATAATTCTAAAATATATATATAAAAACAGATTATTTATACTAGTAATAAGGTGCACCTTATTCAAAATCTAATGCGCATAGAATAAATTTATTGGTAAAATGTGTGTAAAAAAATTGTTTTTTTACATTGAGTATATATTCACAATAAAAATATTTATGTATATAATAAGCAGCAAAAGTGTTCAATTTGTAGTAGGTTGCCCAGTATTCTCTTGCAATAGATACGTCTCTTTGTTGCAAAAAAAGGACTGCCCCCTGTTTGATATTCTTTTAAATCACTAGTAGCAGAGAAAGTCTCAGGAATAGTTCAAATGCAGAGTATTTTAACAAAGATCTTTTGGCAAATACCAGTTCTACAAGTAAGCTGTATCTTCAACAGACAATTATATTGTAATATTACAAAGGTTGTCTACTCATCACAGTCCGAAAGCTTATATTTATATTGCACATTCTCCAATCTTACCATTCTCATGTATCACTCTTGTCAGTCTCGGCATTTACACTGCCACTTTCTGATGTGTAGGAATCACGTGTCTGTATTTTTACCCAATCTGGAGGTCAGATTACCGGCACTTGTAGTAGATTCCTCGGTGTCGAATGATAAGAGCAATAGTAACAATTTTCGGAATTGCAACATCGAAAATATTCTTTTTACTCAGAGCGCTCATGAGTTTCATACACTATAGGATTATGGGTAGGGGAGTGACACTTAACAGCTTTGCTGTGGTGCTCTTTGCCTCCTCCTGCTGGCCAGGAGTCATATTCCCATTAGTAATTGAATGACGTGGTGAACTCTCCATATCCAGAAAGAAAGAAATTTATCAGGTAAGCATAAATTTTGTTTTTTTATAAATGTATTTTTAGGAGCTAGCTCTCTTAGGTATGCTGCCCATATAACATCCTGTTAGGATGTTAAATCCTTTTTATATTCCTTTATTAATTTGTTAGGAATTTAATATTGAATAGAACTAAATTTCGTATTGGGAGTGAACCTCCTTAAAAGTTATCACTACAAACAGAGTTGGAAGGTAGTAACTGATTAAGTTGGCCTTAAGTCTCGCAGCATTGCGGTCACATGACATAGTCACATTACAAGTTTCCACCAATCACGCCCTTCCAATATCGGACCAGGTGTTTAGCTGCATTCTATTTAATTTGGGTAAATGAACTCATCACAATTCCCTCTGAGATGAAGAAGGAGAACACCTTAGAAATGTGTTGGGGAATGATAGATGTGACTACCCAGCTCTTCTTCTCCCTTTATTGTCACGGTAGAGACTGTAAATACAGAAGAGCCTGCTTATATCATTTGAAAAACATACCTCATACTGTTTGAGGGTTTTCTTGTGAGTGCATGATTTTATCTGTGTGTTATGCGTTTTTATTAAAATGTACTTCACTATCTCTGCGGTATTGTTGTTTTAAATTTTGACACACGCAAACTGGAGAGGTGACAGATATACAGACAGAGACAGGCTTCTACTGTACTTCAGGAGTGCTACAGAGACAAAACTTCCTTGGGATTTCATGAAGCAAGTGCATTGGCATAAGATAGCCACGGGAGCACTCTCAAACCTTCCACAAAGCAGCTACTTACCTCATATGGATTGAGGTAACCTTAAGTAAGCGTATATCTTTTGGGGTTGTTACCCCAACCTACACTTTCTTCAATATTTAGATTTTTTTAGATTGGTTCTTTGCAGCACTGAACTTCAAACTTTTGATATGTATATATATATATATATATATATATATATATATATATATATATATATATATACATATGTGTGAAGAAGAGCACTCTCAGGATTTTTGCAGACTGAACATCCAGTATATCCTATTGTTTATACCATTCCCAAGATACACAAAGATTTGAATAATCCCCCGAGACAACCTATAGTATCTGCAGGATATTGTTAAAGGCACTGAAGCATTTCTGTTGGACTCTATTCCATTGATTCAACTTCTCCATAATAGAACATTTCCAGCACAATGTATTCTAGTTACCCTTGATGTCATTATCCTCTACACCATAATTCCACACGATCTGGGTGTGGAGGCAATCAGACAGGCTCTACTATCAAGTACCACTTACGACGGTCCTCCAATCGAGACATTATTGGACTGGCTGCTATGTCTCATACATAACTATTTCAGGTTTGATGAGTCATACTATTTACAACTAGTAGGCACGGCTATGGGGTCAAGTTTGGCCCCGTCATGTGCCAACCTGTTTATTGCGTGGTTTGAGAGACAATATATTTTTTCTGATAAGAACCCTAGGCCTAGATTTGGAGTTTGGCGGTAGAAGGGCTGTTAATGCTGCGCGGGCTTTTTTCTGGCCGCACCATAAAATTAACTCTGGTATTGAGAGTTCAAAAAAATGCTGCGTTAGGCTCCAAAAAAGGAGCGTAGAGCATTTTTACCGCAAATGCAACTCTCGATACCAGAGTTGCTTACGGACGCGGCCAGCCTCAAAAACGTGCTCGTGCACGATTCCCCCATAGGAAACAATGGGGCTGTTTGAGCTGAAAAAAAACCTAACACCTGCAAAAAAGCCGCGTTCAGCTCCTAACGCAGCCCCATTGTTTCCTATGGGGAAACACTTCCTACGTCTGCACCTAACACCCTAACATGTACCCCGAGTCTAAACACCCCTAACCTTACACTTATTAACCCCTAATCTGCCGCCCCCGCTATCGCTGACCCCTGCATATTATTATTAACCCCTAATCTGCCCTCCCTAACATCGCCGACATCTAACTTCAATTATTAACCCCTAATCTGACGACCGGAGCTCATCGCTACTATAATAAATGTATTAACCCCTAAGGCTAAGTCTAACCCTAACACTAACACCCCCCTAACTTAAATATAATTTACATCTAACGAAATTAATTAACTCTTATTAAATAATTTATTCCTATTTAAAGCTAAATACTTACCTGTAAAATAAATCCTAATATAGCTACAATATAAATTATAATTACATTGTAGCTATTTTAGGATTAATATTTATTTTACAGGCAACTTTGTAATTATTTTAACCAGGTACAATAGCTATTAAATAGTTAAGAACTATTTAATAGTTACCTAGTTAAAATAATTACAAAATTACCTGTAAAATAAATCCTAACCTAAGTTATAATTAAACCTAACACTACCCTATCAATAAATTAATTAAATAAACTACCTACAATTACCTACAATTAACCTAACACTACACTATCAATAAATAAATTAAATACAATTGCTACAAATAACTACAATTACATAAACTAACTAAAGTACAAAAAATAAAAAAGAACTAAGTTACAAAAAATAAAAAAATATTTACAAACATAAGAAAAATATTACAACAATTTTAAACTAATTACACCTACTCTAAGCCCCCTAATAAAATAACAAAGACCCCCAAAATAACAAAATGCCCTACCCTATTCTAAATTAATAAATTTAAAAGCTCTTTTACCTTACCAGCCCTGAATAGGGCCCTTTGCGGGGCATGCCCCAAGAAAATCAGCTCTTTTGCCTGTAAAAAAATACATACAATACAACCCCCCAAACTTTACAACCCACCACCCACATACCCCTAATCTAACCCAAACCCCCCTTAAATAAACCTAACACTAAGCCCCTGAAGATCTTCCTACCTTGTCTTCACCATCCAGGTATCACCGATCCGTCCTGGCATCCGGTGCTGAAGAGGTCCAGAAGAGGCTCCAAAGTCTTCCTCCTATCCGGCAAAAAGAGGACATCCGGACCGGCAAATATCTTCTCTAAGCGGCATCTTCGATCTTCTTGCATCCGGTGCGGAGCGGGTCCATCTTGAAGCAGCCGACGCGGATCCATCCTCTTCTTCCGTTGTCTCCCGACGAATGACGGTTCCTTTAAGGGACGTCATCCAAGATGGCGTCCCTTGAATTCCGATTGGCTGATAGGATTCTATCAGCCAATCGGAATTAAGGTAGGAATATTCTGATTGGCTGATGGAATCAGCCAATCAGAATCAAGTTCAATCCGATTGGCTGATCCAATCAGCCAATCAGATTGAGCTCGCATTCTATTGGCTGTTCCGATCAGCCAATAGAATGCGAGCTCAATCTGATTGGCTGATTGGATCAGCCAATAGGATTGAACTTGATTCTGATTGGCTGATTCCATCAGCCAATCAGAATTTTCCTACCTTAATTCCGATTGGCTGATAGAATCCTATCAGCCAATCGGAATTCAAGGGACGCCATCTTGGATGACGTCCCTTAAAGGAACCGTCATTCGTCGGGAGACAACGGAAGAAGAGGATGGATCCGCGTCGGCTGCTTCAAGATGGACCCGCTCCGCACCGGATGCAAGAAGATCGAAGATGCCGCTTGGAGAAGATGTTTGCCGGTCCGGATGTCCTCTTCTTGCCGGATAGGAGGAAGACTTTGGAGCCTCTTCTGGACCTCTTCAGCACCGGATGCCAGGACGGATCGGTGATACCTGGATGGTGAAGACAAGGTAGGAAGATCTTCAGGGGCTTAGTGTTAGGTTTATTTAAGGGGGGTTTGGGTTAGATTAGGGGTATGTGGGTGGTGGGTTGTAATGTTGGGGGGGGGTATTGTATGTATTTTTTTACAGGCAAAAGAGCTGATTTTCTTGGGGCATGCCCCGCAAAGGGCCCTGTTCAGGGCCGGTAAGGTAAAAGAGCTTTTAACTTTAGTAATTTAGAATAGGGTAGGGCATTTTGTTATTTTGGGGGTCTTTGTTATTTTATTAGGGGGCTTAGAGTAGGTGTAATTAGTTTAAAATTGTTGTAATATTTTTCTTATGTTTGTAAATATTTTTTTATTTTTTGTAACTTAGTTCTTTTTTATTTTTTGTACTTTAGTTAGTTTATGTAATTGTAGTTATTTGTAGCAATTGTATTTAATTTATTTATTGATAGTGTAGTGTTAGGTTAATTGTAGGTAATTGTAGGTAGTTTATTTAATTTATTTATTGATAGGGTAGTGTTAGGTTTAATTATAACTTAGGTTAGGATTTATTTTACAGGTAATTTTGTAATTATTTTAACTAGGTAACTATTAAATAGTTCTTAACTATTTAATAGCTATTGTACCTGGTTAAAATAATTACAAAGTTGCCTGTAAAATAAATATTAATCCTAAAATAGCTATAATATAATTATAATTTATATTGTAGCTATATTAGGATTTATTTTACAGGTAAGTATTTAGCTTTAAATAGTAATAAGTTATTTAATAAGAGTTAATTAATTTCGTTAGATTTAAATTATATTTAAGTTAGGGGGGTGTTAGTGTTAGTGTTAGACTTAGCTTTAGGGGTTAATACATTTATTAGAATAGCGGTGAGGTCCGGTCGGCAGATTAGGGGTTAATAATTGAAGTTAGGTGTCGGCGATGTTAGGGAGGGCAGATTAGGGGTTAATACTATTTATGATAGGGTTAGTGAGGCGGGTTAGGGGGTTAATAACTTTATTATAGTAGTGGTGCGGTCCGCTCGGCAGATTAGGGGTTAATAAGTGTAGGCAGGTGTCGGCGACGTTGAGGGGGGCAGATTAGGGGTTAATAAGTATAATACAGGGGTCGGCGGTGTTAGGGGCAGCAGATTAGGGGTACATAAGTATAACGTAGGTGGCGGTCGGCAGATTAGGGGTTAAAAAATGTTAATCGAGTGGCGGCGATGTGGGGGGACCTCGGTTTAGGGGTACATAGGTAGTTTATGGGTGTTAGTGTACTTTAGGGTACAGTAGTTAAGAGCTTTATGAACCGGCGTTAGCCCAGAAAGCTCTTAACTCCTGCTTTTTTCAGGCGGCTGGAGTTTTGTCGTTAGAGCTCTAACGCTCACTTCAGAAACGACTCTAAATACCGGCGTTAGAAAGATCCCATTGAAAAGATAGGATACGCAAATGGCGTAGGGGGATCTGCGGTATGGAAAAGTCGTGGCTGAAAAGTGAGCGTTAGACCCTTTAATCACTGACTCCAAATACCGGCGGTAGCCTAAAACCAGCGTTAGGAGCCTCTAACTCTGGTTTTCACGGCTAACGCCAAACTCTAAATCTAGCCGCTAATGTCCTACTTTATCATATGTATATTGATGATCTTTTTGTGATATGGGGTGGCTCTCAACAGGAACTCTCTGAGTGGATTCAGTTTCTCAATAATGCAGAAGAATCAATATCTCTAAAAAGTGATAGTGATGAATCTAGGATTGATTTTCTGGATTTATGCATCTTTAAGTGTGACACTAAAGGGGATTTTGTTTTTCAAACCACCCTCTTCTCTAAACCTACGGATCACAATATTCTTCTTCAATGTAGCAGTTTCCACCCTATACAGTTAAAGAGGGGCATCATTAAGTCTCAATTTTTGAGAGCAATCCAGAACAATTCTGATCCTGTGCTTAAACTGACACAACTGCATGAAATGAAAAACAAGTTTATGGAAAGAGGCTATAGCTTGAATATGGTCACTGAAATAATGAATGAGGTGAGCCACTTAGATCAAACTGCTCTAATCCAAAGGAAACAGAATTCTGAAAATGAAAAGCGTGATACATGTATCAACTTCATCACTAGTTACACTCCTGTCACCAAGCAAATTGGGAATGTCCTCAAGAAAAATTGGCATTTAAAGAAGTGCCTCCACCTAGAGTGGTACACAGGAGTGGACGCAGTTTAAGAACACTATTGATGAAAACTGACCCCTGGTGCAATGAGAAGATGTGGTTAGCCAAACTAAAACTGGCTGCTTTAAATGAGACAGATGCATGACTTGCAGCTCACTATTGACTGGCCCTAAGTTTCATCATCCTAACTCCATGAAAACATTTTTGATTAGGCACTTGCACGTCCCAATTTGTGGTATATTTTCTCACTTGCCCATGTGGTCGATACTATGTAGGAAAGACTAGCAAGACCTTCCGAGAACGAATGGCGAATCATAAGAGTGCCATTAGGGCTGCCTTCAAAGATGCACATTCTGATTAGCCTGTTGCCCGACATTTTCTGGAATTGAAACATCCTATAGCCACACTAAGGGTGATGCTCATAGATATGGTGGTCCCCCTGAGGAGGGGTGGTGATAGGCATAGGGAATTGCTTCGCTGTGAGACCAGATGAATCTTTAGGTTGAACACTCTTCGTCCTCATGGTTTGAATGTCCATCTTGATTATTCACTGTTCTATTGATCGTTGTAATGTATTCTTTCCTTGTCTGATAGATACTCTACCTTCCATTGAGAACCACCCTGCCATATTATTTGGTTTAACCCGAGCGACAGACATCATAATACAATATGTTAAAGGTTTAAGCTGATTATCATTTTTTGTTTTATTAAGTTTTGTTGTTAATACACTGTTGTTCTCACATTGCCCTATTTATACTCCAATTTTTGTTGTGAACCACCCGCATCATACTACTATGGTTAGCCTGAATGTTAGTATTTTCCTACAGATAACTGGTCTGCCTTATGTGACCGACTGTTGTCCAACTTCGGCTATTTGGTTTATATATACAGAAGAGTAGTTGGCAAATTTTTAATATACATGCTCAAATTCTATTGGGGATCTTGTGTGGTATAGTATTGTACATTAAAGGTGGTACTGCTACATCAAATTTGATGTATGCAGAAAATTTAGCCACCTTGTGTGGGTTCTTATGACCGTGTGATAAACAGCTGATTTGTTGTTGAACTGGTCAAGTCCACTAGTAAATCATGTGGATGTATGCAGGTTTGTTTATTTGCGGCTGGGTTGGTGACTTTCCTATAAGGGTTTATTACTAGTAGATGTACTTGTGGTACATATGCTTATGCCTGTGTGTCCCTGTGTTGGATTGTCATGGTTACGGTTTTCTTTTGTGATCAGCTGTTTTGGCTGCAAAATAATTAATTACTGCTGAGTTCTGACCAATTGACATGTCTTTTACACTATATAAGGCTACATAGGTGGTTTACTCATTATGAGCACATTTCCTATTCTGGGAGCACGGCTACATCGCCGACTAAAGGTAAGAGCTGCAGCTTTGTGGCTTTTTACTATTTTTTGTTTATACTCTGTTTCTTTTTTTTTCTAGTGTTGTTTCTACATTTTCTGTTTGCATCTATGCTACATAGTGGTTTGTTTTCCATATGTTACCGAATTGGAATATTACAGTCGGCTCTTCCCGCTTGTTGTTGTACTGGGGTTTAGTTCCAGGTTTGAATTAGTTATGTTTCGCAATAAGTTAGTACCAAGTAAGCTTGTTTTCAGCTGTTTTTTTAATTATAGTTTGCTTAGTCCCTGGAACGGGTTTATACTATGATTGACTAACTGAATGTTAGCCCTTTATTTGTTTACAATTCTGGCTTAGTTTTACACTTGTAACGGCTGTGTTTTTCTAACATGCGCATATGTTATTGTTTTCTAACTTTTGGCATTTATGGGTCGTGTTTTTTTTTTTTTAAAGAAAATTTTTATTGAGATAAATAATACAGAGGGTACAGCATAAAAAACATTTGTAAACCGTTTTGTAGTGACAAAATGACTGGTTGAAGTGGCAGGAGTGACCATTAATGTAAAGAATCTGAGCATACATTGACAAATGGGGGTCACCAAAGAAAACATAACATTATATCCTCTGGGCTTTACAAAATATTCTGCATTTTTCTTTTATTTTGTTACTATGAAGAACACCTCATAATATAAGTTTAAGCAAATAAGTGACCAAACCAGAAGGGTCTGGAAGAAAGAGAGAGAAAAGATAGAAGAGAAAGGGAAAAAAAAAAAAAAAACGGGGGGGGGGGGGGGGGTTTGGAACGGGGGGGAAGGGGACTCGGGGCATGCGCTTAGGCGGAAAGGAACAGCAGGCTGAGGTCTAAGACAGGAGGGAACTCGGACCAACCAGAACTATATGGTTCCATTCCAGTATGCCAACAGGAGCTCATGTTGGTCGAGTTTGTGATTTCTTAAGTAATGATATCTGATATCTATCAAGCAACAACAACTTATTCACCTGCTGCCGCCACTCTAGTACAGTGGGGACTGTTCGTGATTTCCAATACTTTGGTACAATTTTCTTAGCAGCCGTCAACATGAGGAGCAGCAGCGCTTGTTTGCCCTGGCCAACTAATTGGGGCAGAGAGCAGAATAACAGGATTTCCGGTGTTAAAGGAATTGTATGGGTCGTGTTTTAAGCATGTTGTGTTCTCACACATAGGTAGTTAGCGTTGTCCAGTTATACAGATACAAGTGTTGAGTACCAGTAGTGGCTGTTTCTCTGATCAGCTGCACAGCTCTGGATCGTTAGGTGCTTGAAACATTGTATATCACCTGGTAATTAGATTCAGTATCTGCTTCTATTTTCCTGCAGTAATGGCTTATATTGTGGTACAACTCAGGCCTTTCTTAATGGTCATATTTGTGGATATCTACACATTTGTGATGAATTACATTAATTTCTGTTTTGTTTTGCTCCTCTATATGTACTTACTAAACACTCTAGAAAGTATTCATAGCCTGCCATTTGGCTTGCATGTATATTGAGTCATATTATGCTGTCTGTCATCCGCATTTGCTTACTGGCATATTTCTTTAGCGAGGATTCAGGATTTGATGGTCCTGACTCTCTTAGTGATACAAAGTGTAGGATCGCTGTTGTGGGTTAACATCTCTTTTATTTCTAAGCCTGGTCATTATATTGCCATTACAATGTGTTGTATTAAAGTTTCCTTTTGTCTGACTGATCCAGCTTAGCAATTAGGTACTAAACGAGTTTGTCACTTGAGCTTTGGATTTTGCTATTGTGATTGGGTGGTCTGTGTGTCCTCTCAGTTTGATTGAGTTATAGTGTATCCTTCAATGATTTTAACTTAGTGCAGTCATGGTGTTGGGTGTTTGTCATCACTGTTTATATTATATTGTGTTAGTGTTTTCTTTTCTTTGTATTTTTTCTAGATTAACTTTGTCCTGAAGAAGGCTCATATGTGAAACGTCGACACCGATGTACTATTTATGACAGGTTTTGATTTGTCAAAATAAATACATTTATTGTCTTTCTAAAAATCCTGAGAGTGCCCTTCTTCACACATATGTATACAAGATTCCTTGAGGATTGCACCCAGGTTGTCAACACATTGCCTAGGTTGGAATGCTGGGCCACTTGCTAATTGATCGTACATATATATATATATATATATGTGTGTGTGTGTGTGTGTGTGTGTGTGTGTTTGTGTACATATGTATTTATGTATTTATATGTGTATATATGTATTTACAGGCATATATACACATATAAACACCTAAATACATATGTATACATGTATAAACATATATAGAAGTGCATTTACAGTCAAATAGATTAAAACATGTAAAAGCATATTTATGCAATATTCATATTTAAAGAGACACTGAACCCAAATTTTTTCTTTCGTGATTCAGATAGAGCATGCAATTTTAAGCAACTTTTTAATTTACTCCTATTATCAATTTTTCTTCTTGCTATCTTTATTTGATAAAGAAGGCATCTAAGCTTTCTTCTTGGTTCAGACTCTGGACAGCACTTTTTTATTGGTGGATGAATTTATCCACCAATCAGCAAGGACAACTCAGGTTCTTCACCAAAAATGGGCCGGCATCTAAACTTACATTCTTGCATTTCAAATAAAGATACCAAGAGAATAAATACATTTTGATAATAGGAGTAAATTAGAAAGTTACTTAAAATGTCATGCTCTATCGGAATCACGAAAGAAAAAATTTGGGTTCAGTGTCCCTTTAATAAACTTATATATTGTGTATTTAATGTAAATATTTCACATTTTAATGTTATTCACATAGCAGAATAGGGTTTATGTATTTTTAAATAAATATTCCTATATATATATATATATATATATATATATATATGTAACAGAAACAGATGCACTCTCAGGACTTCCACAAACTTCTTTAATGGAACGTTTTCGGGGTTCATCAGCATCAACTTACAAACAAACATATCACAATTTATAGTGTTTCAATACAACACCTCACCAATCCAGTGTTACTCCAAAAATGCGCAAAATATCGAGTGTGGAACGCATCTTGCTAGTACCTACCGGAAGTGATGTTATCTCACTTCCGGTTTCACGGCAATACAATGTGAGACTTACAAGCAGTGTTGTATGTAATGCTGTCATATATTAACTCTTACACAGAAGATATATAGTGTGTATCAAGTAAATAAGTGCTGAAATGCCTTCTGATATATTCAGGATTTGCCTTAAATCGCCGTAATATTGGCACTGATCGGCATTTTCAAGTGTCAGCGTGTATATACATCGTCATAGCAACGGTAGCTATGGTTATAATAAACAATACGTTGTGTCTTAACACTGTGTTAACACTGTGACAATCATATACATGTGACAGTGAGTGATAAACCTTCTCGGTCACTTTCATGCATAAAAAACAACAATTCATGTACACAAATAAAATATACAATTAAATACAAAAAAATGTGATGGTACTTGCTGTACTTGTTATCAACTCATACAATGATGTAGAATGGCTGCAAATCGTAAGGGGGCTCTTTACTAACTGTATACCCCCAGGATCTGTATGCAGAGACATATAATTGTAATGATGTTTTCCAGTGGAAATATGGACAGGTAGATAATGTACTATAGTTGATTGAGTACAAATCTATTTACCATTAACCCCAAGACTGTTAAGGTATTAGTGCATCAATTCAACTGTATTTTTATGGCCATGTATAAATACTGAGCCCAATAGAGATATTCTCCTAATTATATTGTGAATTCTCACAGAGGCATAACTTATTAAGCTGAGACTGGGGAAAGGCTATGTGATTACATCAATATTGGCAATCCAATCTTTAGGTGGATGCCCCACTATGTCTCATAGATATTCATTATCATATGTTAAAGTAATGCTTGGTAATGTATGGGAATATATCTTAAATACATCTAATAAATGTTACTCCTCAACACACAAATTCAGAAAGGTAAGAAAGGCCAGCTTGTAGGTGACCAAGGTAAAGATAGTCCCTCTAGTGACTTATTCATGTCGAGGATTGATGAGATGAAAACCCCGCAATAAGGTCTAAGGTGCATACAAAGTTGCAAGAAAAAGTATGTGAACTCTTTGGAAGGATATGGATTTCTGCACAAATTGGTCATAAAATGTGATCTGATCATCATCTAAGTCACAACAATAGACAATCACAGTCTGCTTAAACTAATAACACACAAAGAATGAAATGTTGCCATGTTTTTATTGAAAACAACATGTAAACATTCACAGTGCAGGTGGAAAAAGTATGTGAACCCCTAGACTAATGACATCTCCAAGAGCTAATTGGAGTGAGATGTCAGCCAACTGGAGTCCAATCAATGAGATGAGATTGGAGGTGTTGGTTACAGCTACTCTGCCCTATAAAAAAACACACACCAGTTCTGGGTTTGCTTTTCACAAGAAGCATTGCCTGATGTGAATGATGCCTGGCACAAAAGAGCTCTCAGAAGACCTACAATTAAGAATTGTTGACTTGCATAAAGCTGGAAAGGGTTATAAAAGTATCTCCAAAAGCCTTGCTGTTCATCAGTCCACAGTAAGACAAATTGTCTTTAAATGGAGAAAGTTCAGCACTGCTGCTACTCTCCCTAGAAGTGGCCGTCCTGTAAAGATGACTGCAAGAGCACAGCGCAGACTGCTCATTGAGGTGAAGAAGAATCCTAGAGTGTCAGCTAAAGACTTACAAAAGTCACTGACAAATGCTAACATCCCTGTTAGCGAATCTACAATACGTAAAACACTAAACAAGAATGGATTTCATGGGAGGATACCACAGAGGAAGCCACTGCTGTCCAAACAAAACATTGCTGCACGTTTACAGTTTGCACAAGAGCAGCTGGATGTTCCACAGCAGTACTGGCAAAATATTCTGTGGACAGATGAAACCAAAGTTGAGTTGTTTGGAAGAAACACACAACACTATGTGTGGCGAAAAAGATGCACATCCCACCAACATCAAAACCTCATCCCAACTGTGAAGTATGGTGGTGGGGGCATCATGGTTTAGGGCTGCTTTGCTGCATCAGGGCCTGGACGGATTGCTATCATGGAAGGAAAAATGAATTCCCAAGTTTATCAAGACATTTTGCAGGAGAACTTAAGGCCATCTGTCTACCAGCTGAAGTTCAACAGAAGATGGGTGTTGCAACAGGACAATAACCCAAACCATAGAAGTAAATCAACAACAGAATGGCTTAAACAGAAGAAAATACGCCTTCTGAAGTGGCCCAGTCAGAGTCAGGACCTCAACCCGATTGAGATGCTGTGGCATGACCTCAAGAAAGCGATTCACACCAGACATCCCAAGAATATTGCTGAACTGAAACAGTTCTGTAAAGAGGAATGGTCAAGAATTACTCCTGACCGTTGTGCACGTCTGATCTGCAACTACAGGAAACGTTTGGTTGAAGTTATTGCTGCCAAAGGAGGTTCAACCAGTTATTAAATCCAAGGGTTCACATACTTTTTCCACCTGCACTGTGAATGTTTACATGGTGTGTTCAATAAAAACATGGCAACATTTCATTCTTTGTGTGTTATTAGTTTAAGCAGACTGTGATTGTCTATTGTTGTGACTTAGATGATGATCAGATCACATTTTATGACCAATTTGTGCAGGAATCCATATCATTCCAAAGGGTTCACATACTTTTTCTTGCAACTGAATATATATATATAAATATATATATATATATATATATATATATATATATATATATACAGGTGGCCCTCGTTTTACAACGGTTCAATTTACACCGTTTTTATTGAAAACAACATGTAAACATTCACAGTGCAGGTGGAAAAAGTATGTGAACCCCTAGACTAATGACATCTCCAAGAGCTAATTGGACTGAGATGTAAGCCAACTGGAGTCCAATCAATGAGATGAGATTGGAGGTGTTGGTTACAGCTACCCTGCCCTATAAAAAACACACACCAGTTCTGGGTTTGCTTTTCACAAGAAGCATTGCCTGATGTGAATGATGCCTGGCACAAAAGAGCTCTCAGAAGACCTACAATTAAGAATTGTTGACTTGCATAAAGCTGGAAAGGGTTATAAAAGTATCTCCAAAAGCCTTGCTGTTCATCAGTCCACAGTAAGACAAATTGTCTATAAATGGAGAAAGTTCAGCACTGCTGCTACTCTCCCTAGAAGTGGCCGTCCTGTAAAGATGACTGCAAGAGCACAGCGCAGACTGCTCATTGAGGTGAAGAAGAATCCTAGAGTGTCAGCTAAAGACTTACAAAAGTCACTGGCAAATGCTAACATCCCTGTTAGCGAATCTACAATACGTAAAACACTAAACAAGAATGGATTTCATGGGAGGATACCACAGAGGAAGCCACTGCTGTCCAAACAAAACATTGCTGCACGTTTACAGTTTGCACAAGAGCAGCTGGATGTTCCACAGCAGTACTGGCAAAATATTCTGTGGACAGATGAAACCAAAGTTGAGTTGTTTGGAAGAAACACACAACACTTTGGCCTAGATTTGGAGTTCGGCGGTAGCCATCAAAACCAGCGTTAGAGGCTCCTAACGCTGGTTTTGGGTGCCCGCTGGTATTTGGAGTGAGTGATTAAAGGGTCTAACGCTCACTTTTCAGCCGTGACTTTTCCATACCGCAGATCCCCCTACGCCATTTGCGTAGCCTATCTTTTCAATGGGATCTTTCTAACGCTGGTATTTAGAGTCGTTTCTGAAGTGAGCGTTAGAGCTCTAACGACAAGATTCCAGCCGCCTGAAAATAGCAGGAGTTAAGAGCTTTCTGGCTAACGCCGGTTTATAAAGCTCTTAACTACTGTACCCTAAAGTACACTAACACCCATAAACTACCTATGTACCCCTAAACCGAGCTCCCCCCACATCGCCGCCACTCGATTAAAATTTTTAACCCCTAATCTGCCGACCGCCACCTACGTTATACTTATGTACCCCTAATCTGCTACCCCTAACACCACCGACCCCTATATTATATTTATTAACCCCTAACCTGCCCCCCACAACATCGCCGCCAGCTACTTAAAATAATTAACCCCTAATCTTCCGACCGCAAAGCGCCGCCACCTACGTTATCCCTATGTACCCCTAATCTGCTACCCCTAACACCGCCGACCCCTATATTATATTTATTAACCCCTAATCTGCCCCCCACAACGTCGCCGACACCTGCCTACACTTATTAACTCCTAATCTGCCGAGCGGACCTGAGCGCTACTATAATAAAGTTATTAACCCCTAATCCGCCTCACTAACCCTATCATAAATAGTATTAACCCCTAATCTGCCCTCCCTAACATCGCCGACACCTACCTTCAATTATTAACCCCTAATCTTCCGATCGGAGCTCACCGCTATTCTAATAAATGTATTAACCCCTAAAGCTAAGTCTAACCCTAACACTAACACCCCCCTAAGTTAAATATAATTTTTATCTAACAAAATAAATTAACTCTTATTAAATAAATTATTCCTATTTAAAGCTAAATACTTACCTGTAAAATAAACCCTAATATAGCTACAATATAAATTATAATTATATTATAGCTATTTTAGGATTAATATTTATTTTACAGGCAACTTGGTAATTATTTTAACCAGGTACAATAGCTATTAAATAGTTAATAACTATTTAATAGTTACCTAGTTAAAATAATAACAAATTTACCTGTAAAATAAATCCTAACCTAAGATATAATTAAACCTAACACTACCCTATCAATAAAATAATTAAATAAACTACCTACAATTACCTACAATTAACCTAACACTACACTATCAATAAATTAATTAAACACAATTCCTACAAATAAATACAATTAAATAAACTAGCTAAAGTACAAAAAATAAAAAAGAACTAAGTTACAGAAAATAAAAAAATATTTACAAACATAAGAAAAATATTACAACAATTTTAAACTAATTACACCTACTCTAAGCCCCCTAATAAAATAACAAAGCCCCCCAAAATAAAAAATACCCTACCCTATTCTAAATTAAAAAAGTTACAAGCTCTTTTACCTTACCAGCCCTGAACAGGGCCCTTTGCGGGGCATGCCCCAAGAATTTCAGCTCTTTTGCCTGTAAAAAAAACATACAATACCCCCCCCCAACATTACAACCCACCACCCACATACCCCTAATCTAACCCAAACCCCCCTTAAATAAACCTAACACTAAGCCCCTGAAGATCTTCCTACCTTGTCTTCACCATCCAGGTATCACCGATCCGTCCTGGCTCCAAGATCTTCATCCAACCCAAGCGGGGGTTGGCGATCCATAATCCGGTGCTGAAGAGGTCCAGAAGAGGCTCCAAAGTCTTCCTCCTATCCGGCAAGAAGAGGACATCCGGACCGGCAAACATCTTCTCCAAGCGGCATCTTCGATCTTCTTCCATCCGGAGCGAAGTGGCAGGATCCTGAAGACCTCCAGCGCGGAACATCCATCCGGACCGACGACTGAACGACGAATGACTGTTCCTTTAAGGGACGTCATCCAAGATGGCGTCCCTCGAATTCCGATTGGCTGATAGGATTCTATCAGCCAATCGGAATTAAGGTAGGAATTTTCTGATTGGCTGATGGTGATACCTGGATGGTGAAGACAAGGTAGGAAGATCTTCAGGGGCTTAGTGTTAGGTTTAT
Source organism: Bombina bombina (assembly GCF_027579735.1). Lineage (NCBI taxonomy): Eukaryota > Metazoa > Chordata > Amphibia > Anura > Bombinatoridae > Bombina > Bombina bombina. The sequence goes on along the minus strand of NC_069500.1, from coordinate 1,210,585,059 downwards.
TTAAGGGGGGTTTGGGTTAGATTAGGGGTATGTGGGTGGTGGGTTGTAATGTTGGGGGGGGGGTATTGTATGGTTTTTTTTACAGGCAAAAGAGCTGAAATTCTTGGGGCATGCCCCGCAAAGGGCCCTGTTCAGGGCTGGTAAGGTAAAAGAGCTTGTAACTTTTTTAATTTAGAATAGGGTAGGGAATTTTTTATTTTGGGGGGCTTTGTTATTTTATTAGGGGGCTTAGAGTAGGTGTAATTAGTTTAAAATTGTTGTAATATTTTTCTTATGTTTGTAAATATTTTTTTATTTTCTGTAACTTAGTTCTTTTTTATTTTTTGTACTTTAGCTAGTTTATTTAATTGTATTTATTTGTAGGAATTGTGTTTAATTAATTTATTGATAGTGTAGTGTTAGGTTAATTGTAGGTAATTGTAGGTAGTTTATTTAATTATTTTATTGATAGGGTAGTGTTAGGTTTAATTATATCTTAGGTTAGGATTTATTTTACAGGTAAATTTGTTATTATTTTAACTAGGTAACTATTAAATAGTTATTAACTATTTAATAGCTATTGTACCTGGTTAAAATAATTACAAAGTTGCCTGTAAAAAAAATATTAATCCTAAAATAGCTATAATATAATTATAATTTATATTGTAGCTATATTAGGTTTTATTTTACAGGTAAGTATTTAGCTTTAAATAGGAATCATTTATTTAATAAGAGTTAATTTATTTTGTTAGATAAAAATTATATTTAACTTAGGGGGGTGTTAGTGTTAGGGTTAGACTTAGCTTTAGGGGTTAATCCATTTATTAGAATAGCGGTGAGCTCCGATCGGAAGATTAGGGGTTAATAATTGAAGGTAGGTGTCGGCGATGTTAGGGAGGGCAGATTAGGGGTTAATACTATTTATGATAGGGTTAGTGAGGCGGATTAGGGGTTAATAACTTTATTATAGTAGCGCTCAGGTCCGCTCGGCAGATTAGGGGTTAATAAGTGTAGGCAGGTGTCGGCGACGTTGAGGGGGGCAGATTAGGGGTTAATAAATATAATATAGGGGTCGGCGATGTTAGGGCAGCAGATTAGGGGTACATAGGGATAACGTAGGTTGCGGCGGTTTACGGAGCGGCAGATTAGGGGTTTAAAAAAATATGCAGGGGTCAGCGATAGTGGGGGCGGCAGATTAGGGGTTAATAAGTGTAAGGTTAGGGGTGTTTAGACTCGGGGTACATGTTAGAGTGTTAGGTGCAGACGTAGGAAGTGTTTCCCCATAGGAAACAATGGGGCTGCGTTAGGAGCTGAACGCTGCTTTTTTGCAGGTGTTAGGTTTTTTTTCAGCTCAAACAGCCCCATTGTTTCCTATGGGGGAATCGTGCACGAGCACGTTTTTGAGGCCGGCCGCGTCCGTAAGCAACTCTGGTATCGAGAGTTGCATTTGCGGTAAAAATGCTCTACGCTCCTTTTTTGGAGCCTAACGCAGCATTTGTTTGAACTCTCGATACCAGAGTTAAATTTATGGTGCGGCCAGAAAAAAGCCCGCGGAGCGTTAACAGCCCTTTTACCGCCGAACTCCAAATCTAGGCCTTTGTGTGGCGAAAAAGATGCACATCCCACCAACATCAAAACCTCATCCCAACTGTGAAGTATGGTGGTGGGGGCATCATGGTTTGGGGCTGCTTTGCTGCATCAGGGCCTGGACGGATTGCTATCATCGAAGGAAAAATGAATTCCCAAGTTTATCAAGACATTTTGCAGGAGAACTTAAGGCCATCTGTCTACCAGCTGAAGTTCAACAGAAGATGGGTGTTGCAACAGGACAATGACCCAAACCATAGAAGTAAATCAACAACAGAATGGCTTAAACAGAAGAAAATACGCCTTCTGAAGTGGCCCAGTCAGAGTCAGGACCTCTGTGGTGACATTTTATCACTGGAATATTCACTTAGCTGTTAATGGGATCCCTTCCCCCAGGTACACCTTTCTCTCTGAACTATAGACACTCCCATTGGGCTTTTTGAGTGGCATTTGATAAGCCACTCCCTTTTGAATTGGGTTATAAAATATTGTAACACCAGAGCCTCGGCCTCTCTCTTTTGTATCCTGGGCATGCTGTAAAGATGGATGATGTTGGACACAGAGAATCTGGCTAAGTATTTCTGGGATAATATTCTGTGTAGCACAATTGGGGTTAGTTTAGAAAAGTTGCCCTGTATCTTAAAATGTGGACTGTATCTGTAAAATAGATTGATATATATATACCTGTAAATATTTATCTTATTATTAACATATATTGATTCCTAAATAAACTGTTTGACAAATAATGGAGGATCCTCATATAGTTTATTTTCACAAGTTATCTGTGTTGGTTTTAGTGGTTTCACCATAGAGATTTAGTATATTATATTTAGTATAAAGTAGAGATATTTTAAATTAATAGATAACCACATTTTGGCGACCACGAAGTTGTAGACGAATCCATATGCCATTTAGTTTTGCAGGAATCAAATGAATGTTGATTTATTTTAAATTTAACTGCAGTAAATGTAGATTTTGGTGTTTTATAGCAAAGTCTTTGTATGTAGTACTTTATTTAAAAAGCGCAAATAGTGGTTGGTTTCAAAGGCCTGTTTGTTTCTCAAGAAAAGCATGGCTTTAAAAAACCTGTATTTCTGGTCTGTATAAATTAGCATTTTGCATAGGGGAAGGCCTGTTTTGTAGCCTGCTAAATCTTAAATAACCCCCACAGCGTCTCTTTGTGTTGAAAAGAGATTTTTAAAAAAAAGCATGTGATAAGAGGCAACCCTAAAAGGCTTAGAAATCAGCATATGAGCCTACCTATGTTTGGCTTCAACTTAGAATACCAAGAGAAAAAAGCAGGTTTGATGATGGAAGTAAATTGTGAAGTTGATTATACTAGACTGTCCCTTTAACTCTTGTATATTTCTTGTTTTTGGAAACTGGATACTTTTATTGTTGAGCCAGTTTTCTATCAGTTTTCTAATGAATTTTAGAGACATGTGTTGTGTTGGTCCCATCTAAATGTTTTTAAAAACAAAAGCTTTACAGTACTATGTAATAGCTGCCAACAGTAAGTTTTTTTTTATTACATCTTTTAAAAGAGAACAATATTTAATTTTTTAATTTTGTTCTGCTTAATTTCTGTTTAGTCTGGTTTTTCATTGCCCTATAGAGATGATAATTCCTTGCATTTGGTGCAGTTAAAATAGTCTGGCAAACTATGCTGTGAGAGACACACTATTCTAAGTCTGTTCCCCAGATTTAAAATAAAGAATAATGAGCAGTGGTTAGAAAAACTTAACTATACTACCACCTCTGCTGGAATGCTGACCTGCTTATAAACAGATCTAATTACTACCATTTCTACATGGCTTAACTGCTATGTCCTTTGTTGTGTAAAATTAGCATCTCAATGGTATCTTGTACATCCTGTGTTAACATTTAAAAAAAAAAAAAAACTACTATGCTGTGAGAGACACACTATTCTAGTATATAATATATATAGAATTTTTTTTTATTATTATTTTAGTTCTAACGGCTATCTGTTAAAAATGTCTGGAAAAAACTATATTTCACAGGAAATCTGTGATTACTTTAACAATTACATTCATAAATATAATGGTCCATTCCTCATCCCAGAAGCTAAAAACAAGTGTGAAAGTGTTTTAGATATACTAACACAGGTATTAACTCTTAAAAAGATGAATAATAATAAAAGAAAATGTATGATAGCACAGGCAGTGATTTCAACTATAAAGAGATTAACGGACATTATTGGAGAACTTACAGAGCAAAATAAAGACCTTAAATTAAAGTTAGATAACACACAGACTGACAGAGATTGTATTAAGCTTTCTGCTTTAACTAACACCATACAGATCAGTAAATTACAACGAAAATTTAAATCAACAGAACACATCAGTAACGAATACTCAAACAAAATTACTGAGTTACAGATGAAAATTGAACAAAAAGAAAAAATAATTAGTGATATTTCTGGGAACAATGCAGATAGTGATAACTTACTGCCACAAAGGAAAGAGCCAAAACAATTAGTAAAACAAGATAAAATGCAAATGGGCCCCACTAAAAACCCAAGTTCTGTTCCAATTGCCCCTGTCATAATTTCTGAGAATTTTAACAACCTGAAAGTTCCTACAGGTTTTTCAAATCAGACTAGGCCAATGACTGTAGCAGATAAAGACATTTTTAAGAAATGGTGGGGCACAATCCCCACAAACAGCTTTAATAACTTTTCACATTGGTTTCACAAGGGAACTGAAAAAGCCATAAAATTAGGTATGAGCATGCCGGAATGGACCGAATTGCTTCAAGATGCCATGGGCCCCTATGCCAACAGGTTATTAGGATTTAATTCAAGTATATGTGATCAGGCTGGCAGGATAGCTAAAACCTTTTTCAATTTTACTAGTCTAGAGAAAGAGATTAGTGAAATTACCATGAGACCACTAGATGGGCCATTTGAAGTAGCAAAAAGAGATTTATTTTGGTGTGTACTGCGCCAGCCACAGACCCAAATGGTCTGGGGGTCACCAGCTCATATACAGAGGGTACTTGAAGCTCTCCCCAGAAAATGTCAGGAGTTTGTAAAGCTGTATGATCCAAACTCCACAAACCTACATATGTTGCTCACTAGAGCTGAGAAGTGGTGGAATTATCACCCATACACCATTAAGGCAAATTCTGCAGTGAAGCAGTCAATGGAGAATAATCTGAATATTCACAGGCAGGAATCAGAGAGGGGTAATAGAAGGAATGTTTGTGGATATCAGAATAGTAGAGCAACAAATACAGGAAACTGGAGAGACAGGAATTTAAATGGTGATATTAACAGAGGAGAAAATTGGAGGCTGAGGTCAAATGAGATAAACAATAAGGCCAACTTAAGTTATTGGGAACTCAAACAAAAAAACAGGCGAATGAGAGATCAAATTGGGTTTCTAAAGAAGCAACTGACAGAGCTGGAGGGCTCAAATTAAATCATTCATTTTTTTTTTATAAGCATATTTGTTTGCAGTACATTTGTATCGTGTAATATGTACTTTAGTTTTAAGTTCAATTAATAATTTTAAGTGTTTTTCATTATTAAGTTTTAAATACCAATATTAAGAATGTATAGTTAATTGATGCATTCTCTTTCTAAAAAAACAATAACAGATACCTCCATTGTGATTAGTTTTGGGAGGCCACATGCAATACCATTTCTATGTAAACTGTCTGAAGTCTTATCTTGCAGGAAGAAAACCAATGAAGATAGAAGGCTTCTCACCTTTCCTTCCAGTTTTTCCCCAATAACACACATTATAGATTGTTGTTTTTCAGGTGTCTTCAGGACTGATCTTACCATGAAGCTATGATGGTGGCGTTGGACAAATTAAATAAGTATAATGTATCACAACGGAGATGTAAAATGGTGCATTAGGCCAAAATAATTATATATATATAATCATATAAATCAAGCAACATAAGTTAAGTAAGGGTGCGAGTGGGATGATGCAATAACAGAGGCACTTTCCAACTTAAAGTTAATAACTGTGAATGTGGTTTCTACTGCAGATGGAGTGTTGTAGTGTGAAGTAAATATATGCCCGGTTTTAATCTTTTTTTCATTCCTTTGAGGGTCTTGGAAAAAAACAAAGTGGTTCAAAGAGAGAGATTTGGTAAAGCAAAAGCAAGGACCAGATGCCAAAAGCAAGGACCAGATGCCAAAAGATGACAACAAAGAACTTCAGTGAACCATTATAACTTTTGTTTTACAGGCACAATTCACACTTTCTTAATAAAGATTTTACTACACACATACCCATCTAGTGTACCCACACTCACACACTCATACATGAACTTTTACCAATATTTAAGACCATTGTATAAATGTTGCTAATGGGGTTTAGCATAGGATTTTGTGTTTCTATGTATAATTTTAAATTATTTTTTTTCTAATGAATTGTATAAAGTTAGATTAGGAATTGACAGTCCTAGGAAAGTACAGAAGAGCTCATATCGCCGAGGGAATTATTCCGAAGGGATGGTGGGAGAATTTCTCCTGTAAGGTTTTCGCTCCCACTGTGTTCTTCTGTACTAGTGGGGATAACTAGAAAACGGGGCAACATAGGAGAAGAAAAAGTGAGGGAATGTGGTGACATTTTATCACTGGAATATTCACTTAGCTGTTAATGGGATCCCTTCCCCCAGGTACACCTTTCTCTCTGAACTATAGACACTCCCATTGGTCTTTTTGAGTGGCATTTGATAAGCCACTCCCTTTTGAATTGGGTTATAAAATATTGTAACACCAGAGCCTCGGCCTCTCTCTTTTGTATCCTGGGCATGCTGTAAAGATGGATGATGTTGGACACAGAGAATCTGGCTAAGTATTTCTGGGATAATATTCTGTGTAGCACAATTGGGGTTAGTTTAGAAAAGTTGTCCTGTATCTTAAAATGTGGACTGTATCTGTAAAATAGATTGATATATATATACCTGTAAATATTTATCTTATTATTAACATATATTGATTCCTAAATAAACTGTTTGACAAATAATGGAGGATCCTCATATAGTTTATTTTCACAATTTATCTGTGTTGGTTTTAGTGGTTTCACAATAGAGATTTAGTATATTATATTTAGTAGAAAGTAGAGATATTTTAAATTAATAGATAACCACAACCTCAACCCGATTGAGATGCTGTGGCATGACCTTAAGAAAGCGATTCACACCAGACATCCCAAGAATATTGCTGAACGGAAACAGTTCTGTAAAGAGGAATGGTCAAGAATTACTCCTGACCGTTGTGCACGTCTGATCTGCAACTACAGGAAACGTTTGGTTGAAGTTATTGCTGCCAAAGGAGGTTCAACCAGTTATTAAATCCAAGGGTTCACATACTTTTTCCACCTGCACTGTGAATGTTTACATGGTGTGTTCAATAAAAACATGGCAACATTTCATTCTTTGTGTGTTATTAGTTTAAGCAGACTGTGATTGTCTATTGTTGTGACTTAGATGATGATCAGATCACATTTTATGACCAATTTGTGCAGGAATCCATATCATTCCAAAGGGTTCACATACTTTTTCTTGCAACTGTATATATATATATATATATATATATATATATATATATATATATATATATATATACAGGTGGCCCTCGTTTTACAACGGTTCAATTTACACCGTTTCAGAATAACAACCTTTTTTTCCAGTCATGTGACTGCTATTGAAAAGCATTGAGAAGCAGTGCATTTATTAAAATAGCCAGTAGGTGAAGTTTTCCGCTTGTGTTGCAGCAAAGCCAAGCAAGCTGAAATTAATCAATTTAACCAGACCTGAGCTATCGAGCAGATTTCAAAGGAACAAGATCTTCCTGTCTATAAATCAGTTCAGATTGAAATGCATAGAAAGAACTGTTTGCAGAAAAATGCAAGTGAAGTCTGTGTTGTGTGATTATTTTATTAGGTTTATAATGCTGTTTAGCAAATGTTTTTGTTCATTTAACTTAGTTTAATTATATATTCTGTGTTGTGTGATTATTTTATTAGGTTTATAATGCTGTTTAGCATTTAAAGTCTTCATTTCAAAGCTTTAAAAATAATATATTAAGTGTTGCTTATGACCATTTTGAGAGGGGCCTGGAACCTAACTCCCTCACTTCCCATTGACTTACATTATAAACTGGGTTTCAATTTACAACTATTTCGATTTACAACCATTCCTTCTGGAACCTAACCCCGGCGTAAACTGAGGGCTACCTGTATATATATATATATATATATATATATATATATATATATATATATATATATATATATAAAAAAATATATATATATATATATATAAAATATATATATATATATATATATATATATACACACACACAGAAAACATGCAGTAAGTCAGCTAGCCCAATTTAGTAAAGAATAGATAAACCCCTGATACTAAAGTAGTTATATCAGGGGGTGCACAGGAGCATTAACAATTAATCTAATCAATATAAAGAGGAGGAAAGGAAGGGAAAGGGAACAAGGGGACAGGGAAGGGGAAGGAATAGGGGTACAGAATGCTCTATGCCAACACAAATCATTTACACTAAATAAGGATTATAAGCCCTCCTGATGAGTGTCAGACCAGTGTCACTAGGAAATAAGGAGCCCCTCCTAATCTATAAGCATAAGAATCACCAGTCATAGTTGTATGCAAAAAAACACATATCAATTTTAATATATCAACAATATATAAGAACAAGTTATATATATAATAAAAATAGCAATAGCAAGAACAGCCTTACTACCAATGGCCATTGGGAATAATTGAGATAATGTGCACAGTGTCCATAGAGAACAATCAATATTTGGTCAATAGGTCTTAAAAGTCTCAAAAATATCAAAAATATGCAGCAAGTATATCCAGAGATAGAGTACAGTATTCAGACTGTGTTGTATAGGAAACAGCAGCCTAGACTCGAGCCGTATCCTCATACATGATCCAATACAATGTGTCCACTATTGGATCACATATCAGGATACGGCTCGAGTCTACCCTGTAACTTACCGGAATAGAACGGGTGAGACCAGTCCATTGTACTTGTCTGCACTGTGGGTCCCTTGAGCGAGGGCTATCCCTCAGGAGGTAGCACCCTGCATCAAGCACCTTTTGGTTATACATGAGAACTGTTACCACGCTTTGTAACGCCAAATGACTGAACTTTGACTCACTACTTCATCCGCTTGCCATTTTGCTATGCCATATTGCAACATTGCTTTGCTTCATCCATTGCTTAGCATTACACCTCTTCATACAATCACTGCTGCTGTTTCCTATACAACACAGTCTGAATACTGTACTCTAGCTCTGGATATACTTGCTGCATATTTTTGATGTTTTTGAGACTGACTTGTCTTTTAAGATCTATTGACCAAATATTGATTGTTCTCTATGGACACTGTGCACATTATCTCAATTATTCCCAATGGCCATTGGTAGTTAGGCTTTTCTTGCTTTTGCTATTTTTATTATATATTTAACTTGTTCTTATATATTGTTGATATATTAAAATTGATATGTGTTTTTTTGCATACACCTATAACTGGTGATTCTTATGCTTATAGATTAGGAGGGGCTCCTTATTTCCTAGTGACACTGGTCTGACACTCATCAGGAGGTCTTATAATCTTTATTTAGTGTAAATGATTTGTGCTGGCATAGAGCATTCTGTACCCCTTTTCCTTCCCCTTCCCTGTCCCCTTTTCCCTTTCCCTTCCTTTGCTCCTCTTTATATTGATTATATATATATATACAAAACGATGAAAAAGGCACTCCCTGGTGGTAGTATAAAATATAACGTTTAATTTAATCCATTAAAAAGCATAAAGTTTCAGGAACATTGCGTTCCCTTTGTTAAATGTCGGATACAGCAATGCAGTAAATACAAAGCGATATACCAATCCCAATAACCCATCACCTTAAATACCCACAAGTGAAGTTTTCAGAATGCTGAGCCGCAGTTGCGGCCCACGTGCAGTGTCGAGAGGTGATGACGTCATCAGCGTGTGTCACACCTTGACGCACATTCTCAAAGGGGACGTAAGGAAGACCTGTCAAATACCCAACCAATAGGAAAAATGCTGGTCTCCTGTCAAAACATACAAAATAGTCATTAACCAAAGAAGGGCACAATAATTCTATTACAGTAAGTAAAATACCAACTATTAATAAACGCCAAATAGGGGAATACACTGCGTGGAGACTAATTAAAAGCAAATAAAACCAAATTAAAAGAATGTCAAAATAAGCGTTATATAGACAAATATATACCTATGTTCAAAAACGTATATGAAATGGTGTCATGAAAAATATTTTATATATATATCAATAACAGCTATATATAGCTGTTATTGATATATATATATATTTTTCATGACACCATTTCATATACGTTTTTGAACATAGGTATATATATATATATATATATATATATATATATATATATATATATAAAAGCTCCTAATCTACGTGACAAAGTAGTACACAGTCATTTTAAATACAACAAACCAAAGGGAAATTGGCTATCAAATTACAAACAAAAGAATGGTAATTTTGTATGTGGGAAGTGTAGTATATGCACAAATATACAAAAAGGAGACACTCTTTATGACTATTACAATTATAGGCATTCTATAAATGTACATATCACATGTAGGAGTGAGGGTGTGATATACATGATCTCTTGTTCTTGCCCGGTTTCCTATATTGGGAAAACTTATAGAGAACTCTGTGAAAGGATTAAAGAACATAAGAGGGATATTATAAATAAAAACTTAGATGACAGCAGTGTAGCCAGACATTTCTACCAATACCCTAATAGCTCTGTATCCTCATTTAAAGTCAGTGGCTTAGAACTAATAGATCTACAAAATAGAGGTGGAGATCTAGACCAAAGATTATTGCAATCTGAGTGTAAGTGGATTTTTAATATAAATAGTCTTACTCCAGGAGGTCTTAATGAGGAAATTAATTATGCTCCTTTTATCCCAAAATAGATTTAATGACAAATTTCAGCATTTGAACCGAACTGATTGGCGGTGTCAGTCAATGTATATAATGATGTAAATATGTATCATAATAACATTAGATACTTTAAGAAAGGAAAAAAAGACAAAAATGGTCTTTAACAAAGGGTTATTATAAGCGTTTTTGATATAGGTATATTTCATATTAATTGATTCACATATCTGCATTTTCTATGTGTTTATATTACTTTCCTTTTTATAGGAAGATAGACATTAAATAGGTAGTGCCCTTTCTTAATCGCTACATCTGGGTATTTTATACACAGTACATTGTGTGACATATAGGTAGTTGAATAAATATCAAATAAATGGCAAATATGTTGATATGATTTTTACTCGATATTACAATGAAATGGTTGTAACAGATGCATCACTGTGGGAGGAGAAAAGTTTACCCAGGCCTCCCATACAATGGGTATAAATTTCCGGGAGGAAGGATTTTTCAGCAGAACTGTTATGTCATGAAGAAGCCGCACCAGAACTTCCTGGCAGCGAAAAGCATGTAACTTGTTTCCAACACTACTCGGGGTGGCTTGCCCGAGTTAACAGAGGATCTGTTGTGCCGTGACTGGGCCCCTGAAGGGGAGACAGCTGTCGCACTTACCTGCATTGGAAGAAACGATCATTGCAACGGAGGTCACGCTGATAAAAGCATAAATCAAGTGGTATCAAGTGGTATCGCAAAAGTCGAGGAGGTGGTGAGAGTGTATATGGGACCCTTAAATGGAAGTATAACTTTCAGTAGGATTATCCCTAAACCACCGCTAACTGTGAACCCGTACATGAAATGCTATATGTATATCAATGACCGCATTTGCATGAACTGCTTTCAAATAATGTACAGCTGTCTGTGACTACAGGAGTGTGTCTTGAGGAAACCTGCTGATATATTTAGGCATGAATGGATGTTTCCAACTAATATATGGCTTTGCTTGCACCTAACTAGCTAACAATAGCAATTGCATGAACTGCTTAAATTTCGCTATTATCTACATTGCTGCATCTCAGTGAAAAATAACAACTGGGCAATACTGCAATTTGCGATGCTTGGACTGCCTTGCTACAGTCAGTAACATGCATGAACTGCTTTAACTCATCAGTGACCATATATCATACTGTAAATTGGATTGTCTATTTATAGTGTCATATACAACCACAGGACCACATTAACCTGTCTTTCACTATATTGTCTGTTGTTTATACCTCTAATATATATTGGATTCAGTAATGGTATAAATTGGATAGATATTTAGTTTTTCCCTATGGCCATAGGTCTGTTCTATGTAATCTTATTTTAATTTAATTTAGGGTATTATCAGTATGCCTTTTTTACTCTAGATGTAGGTGATTAATAAAGTGTTATATTTTCTAACCAGAAATGCGCATGTGTGAATCCTTGTTGTGTACCTGGTTTCGTTTGTCTCCTTGGTGCTATACTTTCCATGTATAGATTGTATTAGAATAGGATAGTGCTGGCTAAGGAATCCTTGTATTTTTCGGATCTTTTTTCGTTAACTTGTATTTTCATGCTTTTTTCTGAGATATTTGTAATTTTCAGATTCCTCCTTGCACCCTTTGACTCATATATAAGTAGTCTTAGGTTATTCTATCATTAATTGATTAAATCAGGTGTTCTTAGAGCTGGTCTGACTGGACTATTGGAATATAATATATATACCTATGTATATACATAGGTATATACATAGGTATATATTGTTCGGCTTTAGAGGTAGATTTATCACAGATCAAGCGGACATGATTAGCTGTAGCAAATCATGTCCATTCAACCTCGCTAAATGCCGACAGCATATCGTGTCGGCATTTAACATTGCATAAGCATTTCTTGTGAAATGCTTGTGCAATGTGGCCCCCTGCACACTTGCAGCCTATTTCTAGCAGGGGTTATCAATCATCCCGATCATATAGGATCGAGATTATTTCAGTTCGCCACCTAGAAGGTGGTGGATAATTTAAGGAGCAGCGGTCTTACGACTGCTGATTCTTAACTTCCGTTTCAGGCGAGCCTGAAGCGATGGTTGTAGAACGCAGCATCAGCTGCATAATAAATCTACCCCATGTGCTTATTGCATTGCTTTGCCATATGCTATAATGGCGCAGCAGGATTCTGTCCCTAAATCTACCCAAGAAACTGAGTCTCTTGAACACATTTCTACTATTACTAGGAGTGCTTATTGTAAGATAGCTGAAGTGCCTTCTCCAGCTTATTTATGTGGCTCATGTTTAGATTTGTTAATGCAGTCAGACCAATCTAATGTTGTTTCTCCAGGTACTAATGCCCCATACTGTTTGTTCATTACAGGATAATGCTGATGTAGTGCCTCCTCCCATAAATTTTTTTTATCAAGGCTGTAGCTCTGAAGCATTGCCTGCTCTCCCATTTTCAAACAAGCATAAAAGGTCAGTTCAGATTTTACCTTCTGCAAGTGCTATGTGCCCTGAGACCAGGGATACTGTTTTGTCTTCAGATGGTGAAGCTTCCTCTGGTAATGGGGATTCCTCATCTAATGTTGAATGTGACATTTCGGATATATTAGGAGGGATAAAGGATTTAAGGCATTTAAGCCTAGTGCTGAATTAGACACTATGTGGATAATAAAGAGTAAAAAATTATTTAAACACTTTAAAAACAGACATAAAAATGGGCATGTGTGGTCAGACAGGGCGTGAGGATGCCCACAATTATCAGTATATGGCATGCAATGTAGGGTGTGGCAAATTCATTCAATGCATACAGGTCTATGCGCTCAAAGGCGTCCTTTTACCTGCGTACTGCTGGGATTGAACCCAGTCAGCCGATTGCTATCTTAAAGCCCTATATCTTAATCGCATACCAAGCACATCAAAGTGAAGAAATAAATCATACTGGTATCATACTGTTTAAGCATACCATGCACATCAAAGTGAAGAAATATAACATACTTGTATCATACTATTTGACACTTGCATACAAAACTTCAATCTAAAGTCGCTAATTAATATGTTATAGCATATGCTGTATGTCTATACCCAGACATCCACACTCATAAATGTTGCTAAATTCACTCTCAGTGTATAGTCTCTTACTGAGATAGTTGGTTCAAACAACCATATAATTAGAACATTCGTTCATAGTCAGTGAATACTATGCGGGTGTAAAAATTATCTTTCTATTCAGTGTAGCGTTATAGATAGTAGTTAAGTACTGGCAGTTGACTATGTCAAATTATTTAAACTCAGTCGCGGCTGTTCAACGATACCAAAACCGCTACAGTTTGTCTATTATTTCCATTAATTATTGGTGATACAAAGTATCTTAAACAGCTATTGTTTGTCGAGGGTTCAGGGGCCCCCACGCTCGTGTCTAGGCCATGCCCACCAATGTGACATTTCCTCTTTTTTGTTTAAAGTTGAACATATTTGTTCTCTTTTAAAGGAGGTCTTAATTAATTTTGGAGGTTAAAGATTATAAAGTTTCTAATGATAAGCCTTGCAATTGTTTAAATTCAGCTTTTTAAGACTTGTTAATTTCCCTGAGGTTTTTCCTGTGCTTGATGCTGTCTTTAACATGATCTGTAGGGAATGGTCTAAGCCAAGTAATTATTTTACTCCTTCTGCAAGGTTTAAAAATGTATATCCTTTACCTGCTGCTAATTTAGATTTATGGGAAACAGTTTCCAAGGTGGATGGCACCATTTCCACTCTGGCTAATCATACTACTTTTCCTTTGGAAGACAGTACTTCTTTTAAGGACCCTATAGACAGAAAGTTAGAATCTTTTCATATAAGGGCCTTTTTACATGCAGGTTATATTCTCAGAACAGCTATTGCTATTGCTGCTGCTTCTTCTTAATGGTTGTCTAGTCTCTCAGAGCAGTATTCTAATGACTCTGTAAGTGCAAATCTATTGGGTTTGCTTCAGAGTGACAATTCTTTTATTTGTGATGCAGTTTTTGATATTGTGAAGATTAATGTCAAAGGCATGTCTTTGGCAGTCCTTGCCAGGCAGGTCTTGTGGCTTAAATCCTGGTCTGCGGATTTGGTGTCTAAATCTAGATTATTGTCTCTTTCTTTTCAGAGAAAGGAGTTATTTGGTTATGATTTAGATTCTATTTTTTCTACTGTTACTGGAGGTAAAAGGTGTTTTCTTCCTCAAGGCAGAAAGTCTAGAGGGAAATCCAAAGCTTCTAATCATTTTCGTTTCTTTTGTCAGAATAAATAACAGAAACATGACTCCTTTGCTCAAAACCAAGGTTCCTCTGGTTCAGTCTGGAGACCTAATGCTAACTGGAACAAGTCAAAACAGGTTAAGAAATCTATCCCTAATACCAAAACGTCATGGAGGTGTAGCCCCTGATCAAGATGCTTTGGTAGGGGCAGATTAAGCCTCTTTCTGGAGGCTTGGTTCCCGTCTGTTCCATATGCCTTTGTTCTGTATATTGTTTCTCAGGGATATTGAATAGGATTGAGAACAATGCCTTCTAGAGGATGTTTTTTCTGCTTAATGTTCCAAGGAATCATGTAAAAGCTCAAGCTTTACTTCATTCTGTCTCAGATCTGGAAGATATGGGGGTGATTCTTCTAGTTCCTTTGCAGGAACAGGTGATGGGATTTTATTCAAATCTCTTCATTGTTCCAAAGAAGGAAGGTACTTTCAGGCCACTTTTAGATCTAATGGCACTGAACAGGTTTGTAAGAATTCCATCTTTAAGAATGGAATCTATCCGGACTATTCTGCCTTTTGTTCAGCAAGGTCAATTTATGACCGCAATAGATTTAAAGGATGATTAATTTCATATTCCTATTCACAGAAATCATTTCCAGTTTCAGAGGTTTGACTTTCTGGACAGGCATTTTCAGTTTGTTGCTCCCCCATTTGGTCTGGCTAAAGCTCCAAGAATATTCACAAAGACTAGAATGATAAAGATAAAATGTGCCTCATAGGATAGACCAGCTGAACACAGATATTGAAAAGGTTACAGAAGATAATCCTACTCACATGCAGGAAAGCACCCAACAGTGCACAACAAGCAGGCTGGACTCTCCCGCAGACTCACTTCCAGCACAGGTATGCAGCACACCTTGGAAAGAAACACACCACCCGTAATACCTCAGGATACCAGTGGCAATGGACCCGCTAACTTCAGTTTTCAAGATGCACAGGCAGGGCACTGTCTTCTCGCACAAGAGTAAGGAAATGAGCAGCAAAAGTTTTAATAAAATACATTTAGTAAAACATAAATAGCAATGCGTTTCTCGATAAAAACTCTGCTGCTTTTTAAAAAACATACTAGCCAATCTTAAATTGAGGCAGTAAAAGTCACCGCCTCCATTAGCGTCATAGGATCAGCGTTATATACAAACATTAAAAATAACAATTAGTCTTTTGTTATTACATTGTATCATTCTTTGCCTATATTTGCCATGTTTTTTAATTCTTCGGCCCGGATTAAGGAGGTTGTGTGTATATGTCTTTTTGAGACAGGCATGCAACTTGGAATACTCGCTTGTATATAGCACACCTCTGGGTTCGTGCTGCACAATTCAATAGGGGTTAATTCTATGATAAGGTAATTCATTATTATATAATTTTAGACAAGATTTTCAAATTGTTGTTATATTGTCACACTATATGAGACAAATTGTTATTTTTATGTTTGTATATAATGCTGATCCTATGACCCTAATGGGGGGTGGTGACTTTTACTGCCTCGCAGTTCCCTGGAAATGATAGAGGTATCTCAGATTCTTTCTTGGTCTAGTCTCTACAATTAATATTCCAAAAGTGAACTGCTGGGAGGCACACTTTCTCAGTTATCAATCGCTACATTCAGGTGCGGTCCAGGGATCCTCAGGCAGAGTTAGTGGATGCTCTAGTAGTTCTTTGGTATTTTCAGCCTGCTTATCTGTTTTCACTTCTGGTTCTGTAATCCTGATTGCCCTAGCTTTTCTTTGCAGAACTTGGCATGCGGATCTTGTTCAGATGTACAGTTTCCATCCTTGGCCTCTTTCTCTGAGGTCAGATCTTCTGTCCCAAGATCCATTTTTTTTTTCATCCAGATCTCAAGTGTCTGAACCTGATAGCATGGATGTTGAATGCTTATTCCTTAGACATATGGGTTTCTCTGATTCTGTAATTGAAACCCTGATTCAGGCTCATATTCTTGTAAATATTAAAATGTATCACAAGGTCTGGAAGGCCTTTATTTTTTTGTATAAATCATGTTTTTTCCTGGCACTCTTTTAGAATTCATAGGATTCTCCAGTTTATGCAGGATGGTCTAGATTAGGTCTTATCTGCCAGTTCTCTGAAGGGGCAAATTTCTGCTCTTTTTTTTGTTCCACAGAAATATTGCTAATCTTCATAATGTTCATAGTTTGTTTCAGGCTCTGTTTCATATTAAACCTGTTATCAAGCCTATTTCTCCTCCATGGAATCTTAACCTTGTGTGGTGTTAAGAGTTTTTCAGTCTCCTCCTTTTGAACCTATGCATAAATTGAAGATTAAAATAGTTTCTTTGAAAGTGTTCTTTCTTTCTTCTATTTCTTCTGATAGAAGAGTCTCTGAGTTATCTGCTGTGATCCTCCTTATCTGATTTTTCATCAGGATAAGGCTGTTTTATGGATGTCATTTAATTGTTTGCGTAAGGTTGTTTCTTTAGACAATATTAGCTGAGAGATTTTTGTTCCTTCTTTGTATCCTAATCCTAAAAATACTTCTGAAAGATCTTTGAATTATTTCGATGTAGTTAGGACATTTAAATATTACATTGATGCTACTAAGGATTTTAGACAAACTTCCAGTTTGTTTGTTCTTTTTTCTGGTCATAGGAAGGGTCAGAAGACATCTACTGTTTCTTTAGCCTCTTGGCTGAAACTTTTGATTTACAAGGCTTACTTGAAGGCAGGAAAGTCTCCACCACAGCGGATTACTAATCATTCTACTAGGTCAGTTGCCACTTCTTGGGCTTTCAAGAATTAGGCTTCAGTTAATCAAACTTGCAAAGCAGCTACTTGGTCTTCCTTTCATACTTTTACTGAATTCTACCATTTTGATGCTTTTACTTTTTCTGAAGCAGACTTTTGTAAGGTTTCTCAGATAGTTGTCTGTTTTGCCTGTTTGCTTATTTTAAGTGCATTCAAAAGAACATTTTTTATTGGGTTGTGGATAAACGAAAAAAGATGTTTTAAAAACCCTGTTATTATTCGTGATCTCCACAGCTTGGGTATTAGTTCCCAAGAGTAAAGGATTGTGAACACTCACCACCTGTATACAAGAAAACATTATATATGATTACCTAATAAATTAATTTATTTCATTGTGGTGAAAGTCCACAAGACCCTTCTTTCTTGTGGGTTTTTCTTCAGCATATCTTTTTTTCCCCTGCTCATTTTGTTGCTATTATTGCTTTTTCTTATTTCACTTGCTTGGCTATACATTAGACTGAGGTATGAGGTGGGAGGGGTTTTATAGAACTCTTGGGGTTTGGGAATCTTTGCCTCCTCCTAGTAGTAGAGAAGAGTAATTATCTAAAGTAAAGGATCGTGGACTCTCTCCACCATGAAAAAAAATAATTTATCAGGTAAGTACAAATTATGTTACCTATCTATTTATCTATCTATCTCCTATCTATCGATCGATCTATCTATCTATCTATCTATCTATCTATCTATCTATCTATCAATAACATCAAATGCTTAAGCATAAATTCTATTCAATTTAGAATGAAACTCTTTTTTGGCTTCTTTTTCTACTACAGTCTTTACATCCACATGACCAATAACAGGAAAGAAAGAGATGTTATGTCTGCTGTAAATTAATTTTTTGCGTATGTTTTTTTTAGATATGATTACAACAGAGATTCATATTTCCTGAGGATAATTCACATATCTGGGTAAATTAGCAGTAATGCACTCATTTTAGGCAATGACTGGCCTTTTAGTTTTTATATAGAGATGCTGCTTCAGAAGAAAGTAAAAAGCATTTTCTCAGGTGAATTATTTTTTTGAAATAAATGTTGTCCTTTCTAATCTTATAAATTCTAAAGCTTACATTTTTTATTTTTTTATTTATTACATTTATATACCACCACATATCAAAAGCATTAAACCCCACATGAGTACGATATTCAAAGCTCTCCTGTTAAAATAATTATATAACCTTTTTATTCTTCTGAAACATCCAAATATTTGCCCAAGTATCTTGAAAAGACGTAAATCCTTATCTATTAACATATAATACAATTGTACTACTGTCTCTTTTTGCACCACATTCCTCAGATATCTAATCAAAGGTGGATCTATTACTATCCAATTTTTACAATTTCATTTTCTTGTGGGGTATTAGAAAAAAAGGCACTAAAAAGTGCCTTTACATTGCGGTCTATGGGGACTTTGTTAAAACTGTTTATATCTATGTATATGCTTATATACATATATATGTATGTATTAATATGTGTATATACACCTACAAACACATAAATATATATGTATATACTCATATACATATATATTTTCAATTTGCTGCACATTGCTGCGTGACTTACCCTCTTTTCTGCGCTTAGGTACTGTGCCATGTAATACAGCATCAGAACAATGCTCCAATTGGAGCCTATGGAAGCGCTCTCTCGTGAGTGCAAAGCTTCCATGAAATGCAAATGTGAGGTCGCGTTCGCATTGCGGGTCACTTCTAATACCAGCGCATAATTACGAGTGGAAAAGTAGAAAAATCCACAGCACCTGAATGAATTTTCAATGCTTTATTTGAACATCTTTATCCCATACAGGTACAAAGCAGGTAGGCAGCAACGTTTCGGGATATTATCCCTTAATCATGATTAAGGGATAATATCCCAAAACGTTGCTGCCTACCTGCTTTGTACCTGTATGGGATAAAGATGTTCAAATAAAGCATTGAAAATTCATTCAGGTGCTGTGGATTTTTCTACTTTTCTACATATTATAGAGGTTGACAGTCCCTCTTACCACCTGCACCTGTGATACTGTGGAGCTGTACACTGTTTGTGCATAATTACGAGTGGAGAGCAAATATTATTTCCCAGTAAAATTGTCACCTATCTAGATGATTTTGATAATAAAGAAAAAACTTATCTTTAACCCAGTGCATTTTTCGTGCTTATTCAGAGAAAGAGATATTTCTTATAAACAAATTATCTCAGAATTAAATTTTTTAATGTGATTCAGTACAGCTTTCCTTTTAACTGTTGAATGTATGTCACCGAAATTCCAAGAAGCAACTTTCTCCATTTCTCCATATGTAACAGAGGATTAACCTCAACATAACCATAAATGAACAATAATCTGTAAAAATATTTAGGAAAAAACACATACCCCCCCCCCTTATTTTTGCAAATCAAGAATTCCACAGCACCGTATGCATATAAAGATTTAATAAAAGTGCACACCTGTGTTTGCAAGGTATATATATATATAGCCCTTTCCATTCAAACACCTTGTCATATACCATAAAACTTTTAACCCTTATAAAAAATGTTTAATTAATATTTGTATTAATATTTTTATCAGATAGTGTATATATATATATATATATATATATATGAGTGTGTATATATTTATGTTGTGCTTGGTGCATATATATATATATAGCAAGCTTCAACAAAACCAACCAGATTTTCTTCAAAGCAATTTAGTCAAATTTATTGACGTTTCAGGGAACAAAACTCCCCTTCTTCAGAACACAAATAACACACACAACCCGTGCTTAAATAGAGTGAAACACAAACAGGTACCTCCTTCTTCCTGTAAAAAAGGCACCAAACTGACATCATTTCCTGTTTAGGTTAATGTGACCCTGGAAGTTTACAACATCCACTTCCGGGTTTTTACAACAATCTTTATACATACAACAATTGTGAACAAAAAAGGGGGGGGATCACTTGTGTCTCCAGTACCCTGTGTATTTAAATAATTCACCATTAATAAACCTACTTCTACATTGTATGTTAAAGCACAATTTACAATGTACCTTGTTCCATATATTTCTTATATGACGTATAGTGTGTGTAATGCTTCACTATTCGTGTTATTTATACTTATACCAGAAGTTACGTCACTTCCTCTTCCGGTTGCACTGGAACTCTACCATCGTGACATCACTTCCGTGGCAAATATTTACAATATCACATGTGCAATACGGTGTCAGTGTTTATACAACAAATAAACCTAAACCATAACGATGACAGACAACAATTAGAACAGCCAGTAAGAATATACCAACAAACATTATGTGATCAACCATTTTACATGTCAGAAAAAAGCGAACAATACAACAGTAAGTTAATACTCAGAGGATCGGTAGCCGGGTCACTTCTCTTAATCCACGTATATAATACTTTTTACAAAGAGGGGGTTTAGTGCATATCTATATATATATACATCCTTCTTTGTTACAGATAGTAATCAATATGTCACATTAACACCCATCACTATAGCAATATTATTGGGAATGGTGCATATCTTGTAATATCATTTCACTGTCATGTTGTTAGAGTCACTTCTAAGGGTGGGGGACTCAATACTGGTCTAGGGCGTACCGTGGCGATGGCACAAACTATCACTAATCCGCGTCATCGCCCACACCTACAAAAGACAATGGCCGGTGGTGCATCCCCCATCCAAAGACGAGAGGAGCACCACCAGTCAGTCCCCATCCACAACCATCCAGTGCCCCATCCCAATAGTGACCAATTTCAAGGATATATTATGTTAATGCACCAAAATCAGGCACAGAGTTCAGTCCCTTAGGAATTATGGTATCCAGCCTGTACATCCATTCCGCTTCCCTTTTGAGAAGCAGCTTATTTCTGTCTCCACCTCATGGTAATTTAGGGATATGATCAATGAGAATCACTTTAATTGAAGATCAAGGGTGTTTTGCCACCAACTAGTGGCGTGCCACCAGTTGATTGTATTCTCCTTTCTTTATGGCCTGTTTTATAGCCATTCGATAGTTGGCCATTCTTTCTCTGATCGTCCCCTGGGTCTTCCCAACATAGTGTAAACCACATGGGCATATCAACTTAAAGACAACGTGGGTAGTTGTGCACATTATGGAGTGATTCATGGTGTACTTCTGATTGCCATGTGGATGGTTAAATATTTTTATAGCTATCATTCCATTGCAGTTGGTGCAATTAGGGCACCGGAAGCAGCCCTTTCGTGTTACCTTCATATCATCATCTGAGTAACACTTTATGGCATCTGAAATGACCAAAAGGTCCCTGAGATTCGTATTGTGTCTGTAGCCTACAATGGGGTTAGTGTTCTTGACAAATTTTAGCTTAGGATCCGAGAGTAGGATGTGCCAGTGTTCTTTCATGGATTGTCCAACCTTGGAAGTGTTGAGGGCAAAAGTAGTGATAAAAATAATGTTGTTCTCAGTATTTTTTGGTCTTGTTTTCTTTCGCAATAGTGTCTCTTGTGTGACATCTTTAACTTGTTCCTTCACTGTGTCCAGGTAAGTCGGTGAGTATCCACTCTTCATGAATCTATTTTGCATCTCTTGCACTTGCAACTCCTCCTTCTCTCTGCTAGAATTATTCCTTATCACTCTGATGAATTGTGATTTTATGATACCTCTGACCAGGGAAGAGGGGTGGCAGCTATTAGACAAAAGTAAGGAGTTCCGGTCTGTGGGTTTAGAATACAAGGTTGTTTCAAGTCCCATCTGACCCTTTACACTAAGTAGGTCCAAGAATTCAATTTGTATATCACTGTACAACATCTTAAACCTCACGGTTGTGTCAGTATTATTGAATTCATGGAACCACTGCTGTAAACTTTCAACACTCCCTCTCCAAATAAGTAGAATGTCGTCGATGTACCTCTTGTAAAACAATACCTGAGGTACATCCTTTGACCATAGAAATTTATTTTCAAAACCTGCCATAAATAGATTGGCATAAGATGGGGCCATATTAGACCCCATCGCCGTGCCCGCTGCCTGAAGAAAAAAGTATTTCTCGAATTTAAAATAATTTTTAGTTAAGCAGAATTCAGTCAATTGAACCACAAATTCTATGGGTGGGCCCACATATTTATCATAAGCCACCAACTGTTCCCTCATAGTGTCTAGGCCAGCCTGATGGTGCTCCTCTCGTCTTTGGATGGGGGATGCACCACCGGCCATTGTCTTTGGTAGGTGTGGGCGATGACACGGATTAGTGATAGTTTGCATGATCGCCACAGTACCCCCTAGATCAATATTGAGTCCCCCACCCTTATAAGTGACTCTAAGACATGACAGTGAAATGATATTAAGAGAAATGCACCATTGCCAATAATATTGCAATAGTGATGGGTGGTAATGTGACATATTGATTGCTATCTGTAACAAAGAATGATGAATATATATAGATATGCACTAAACCACCTCTTTGTAAAAAGTATTATATACGTGGATTAAGAGAAGTGACCTGGCTACCGATCCGCTGAGTATTAACTTACCGTTGTATTGTTCGCTTTTTTCTGACATTTAAAATGGTTGATTATGTAATGTTTGTTGGTATATTCTTACTGGCTGTTCTAATTGTCGTCTGTCATCATTATGGTTTAGGTTTATTTGTTGTATAAACACTGACACCACATTGCATGTGTGATATTGTAAATATTTGCCACGGAAGCGATGTCAGGGTGCAACCAGAACCGGAAGTGACGTAACTTCTGGTATAAGTTTAAATAAACATGTATAGAGACGCATTACACACACTATACGTCATATAAGAAATATATGGAACAAGGTACATTGTAAATTGTGCTTTAACATACAATGTAGAAGTAGGTTTATTAATGGTGAATTATTTTAATACACAGGCCACTGGAGACATGATTGATCCCCCTCTTTTTTGTTCACAATTGTTGTACGTATAAAGATTGTTGTAATAACCCAGAAGTGGATGCTGTAAACTTCCAGGGTCACATTAACCTAAACAGGAAATGATGTCAGTTTGGTGCCTTTTTTACAGGAAGAAGGAGGTACCTGTTTGTGTTTCACTCTATTTAAGCATGGTTTGTGTGTGTTATTTGTGTTCTGAAGAAAGGGAGTTTTGTTCCCCGAAACGTCAAAAAATTTGACTAAATTGTTTTGAAGAAAACCTGGTTTGCCTCATATTTTTTTGAGGTTTGCTGTCTGTACACACAGGGACTGGGTGGTTGACCCAAGGAGGGCGGATTCACATCTTGGATTGCTATATATATATATATCTTACACTTTACTCTCTTCTCTCTAACTAAAACCTGACGCAAATTGTAAGTTAGAATGCGCTCAGGCAAACTCATAGCTTTTGACTTCTAATACACAGTAAGCTAGCATGGTCACGATATTGGTTATCTCAACCAAGGCTAACAAAAGTGCGCCCCTTGCAATCTAGCCCTCAGTGTTTAGAGCTTTATCACTATCCTGGCCTACATAGCAGATAAAAAGACACTCTGTGGATATCAACAGCTCCAAAATAGGGCAATTCTATCATCACACTACTTGCACATGACTCACCACTGCACCCCCTGATAAAATTCACAATCCATTAAATTTGTAGGCCAGAAAAAAAGTAATTAATGAAGAATCAATCTGCTATAACCTTAATGCAATAAATTTGACGCATAAAGTTAGCTGCTCTACTTGTCCAGCAGCCTTTCACAGAATGTAAGGGGGTAGCTGAGACACCACTTATGCCTTCAGATAGCGCTGATATCTGAATGCTATCATTGGCCAAGCACCTCGGATGCAAGCAATTGCTCCTCTACTCTGGCTTTCAAAATCTTTCATTTTTATAAAATTGTGGAAATAATAATAAAGATGCTCCTAATATGTATAAAATTTTTTTTTTATTGAGGTTTGAATAAAAGCATACAAACATAATAGCATAATGGAACATAATTGCAGTACCTAATGCATAACATAGTCCACAAGAAGAAAAAAAAGTGCATTAAATAGCATTCCCGACAAACTAAGAACCTTCCAATGCACTCAGGAGACCACTTTTGGACCTCGTATACTTAGAGACACTACAATAACCGAAGTCAGCCTGACATAAAGGTAACCACTCATGGAAAGGCAGTGTAATAAGATGCAGTTTAAGCAAATTAAACAGAGCTGGCATAAAACTTAAAAAAACTAGACACAAGGCTCAAGAGATAAGCTATCATAAAGTCTAGTTCTCCACACTTAGAGATCATTAAACTGCCAAATTCAATTCTGAATAAAGAAGTAAACAAACATTAACATGTGTCTCTCAAGTCCCATACTGCAGGTGCACATTTAACCCTCACACCAAAATACTATGTCCTCTATTACAAGCACAGGGAGGGCAGTCCATTGTCAGCAGTGAGTAATACCAGTGCATGCTAATGTGCGCTGGTATTACGAGTAAAGCGCTCATGAGCACACGCTCCATAGGCTCCAATGGGAGTCTCGTTTTGATGTTGTCAAAGAGGGCATCAGGACCTCATGCAAAGAAGGGGTAAGTAGTGCAGCGATGGCAGCATATTTCTATATATATATATATATATGTATTTGACTATATACATATATATATATTTATGTGTTAATATGTGCATATACATATATTAACACATAAATATATGTGTATTTAGTCATAAACATATATATTTACTTTGAACACACAGTTCCTATAGACTGAATGTAAAGGTACTTGTATATGTATATACACATATTAACATTCAGTATCTCACAAAAGTGAGCTGCTCCTTAACTCATACGCCACCTCTGAGGCTGCGTATAGCAATCTGCCTGATCATGTACAATCGGGCTGATTGAAACCCCCTGCTAGCGAACGATTGGCCGCAAATCTGCAGGGGGCGGCATTGCACCAGCAGTTCACAAAAACTGCTGGTGCAATGATAAATGCTGACAGCGTATGCTGTCGGCATTTATAGATGTGCGGCGGACATGGTTCGCTATAGCGGATCATGTCTGTCCGCACAATGATAAATGGACCCCATAACTTTAGTTTTTGTTGTGTATATTATTATTATTATTATTAATAAACATACATACTTTTATTGTTAAAAACAAAAATACCAGCAAATTGCCATAATAAAATAAGTGACACAAAGTGTGGACATTTTTCATTAGGGCTTGCGATATTGTGGTTTTAAAAAATCATCAGATAACTTACACTGTCAATATCTATATAACAAACAATGCATAAGTTACACAAGCCAGACAAACAACATTTAAAATGAAATATATTTTCTGCACAGAACAATGACCCAAAACACTTATGGATTACATAGAGGTTTAATTGCTACTACATGACACATCCAGTAATTGTAACTCAATAATAGACAGAATTCAGAAATAAAAAGAATAGTTCACTGCCAATGTCACCGTGTATGTGCACAAAACTTGTCCAATGGCACAAAGAAAAGAAGTAACTACAAATATTTTGCAACACTAGGGACTCCCACACATAAGCTCTGATTTTAAGTGCTGACTGGGAGACAGCCGATAAGGGAAAATGTATGACTTTTACTTTACAGCGCATTGGCTAGTGGTTAGTATAAACATCAGCAGCTAGATGTGCTGCAAGTATCCCCATGCCTCTGACTTCCATTATTCAGCAGCAGAAGTGGGGTCGGTGTTCACAGTGTCACATACAAATTCACGTTAGAGCACTGAGAGTATAACGCAGCTCATCTTTCATCCCAGAAACCCACACACATTGAAATTATATGTCCTGATTAAATGTGCTAGTTCAGGTGCTCCATCAAATGTAACCAGGACATATATTTTAATTTGTGGGGGTCTGGGATCCCTAAACATAGGAGCCATTTCTTACCTGGTTCCAGGCAGCTCTGTCTAAAGCCTACCACTGCATACCTCTATTAAACAGTGCCTGATTCAAAACAGCAGCGGCATCTAGTAGCTGCTCCAGCTCCACCCACTCTCACATTCCTGACTCCTCTGCAAAAGCCTGCGTGCAGTGGATGTTAACTGGCTTTGCACAGGTAATATAATTTAAATATATGCCACCTGAAATGTAATAAAAAGTGGAGGATAAGCTTCCTGTGCCCAAGTCATCCACTGCACACTTGAAAAATAAATATGTAAAATAACAATAAAATTTTTTTAAAAAGCTTAGTGCATGATACAGTAATGGGGGGCTCTTTAAGATGGCGGGCCATGGACAAGGGCTAAATTGCCCAATTTGTCAGTCCTCTCCTGGGCTCAATAGGCAGAAGCTTATTAGCAGAAGGGGACTTCCTGCATTTTTTAATCAGCTCTCTACTTTGTTGCCAATCATAATTTGGCTCAGGGAACACTCACTGTAATTTTAAATGAATGCCTTGCTCAACATGAGTCACCTTTAAATAGGATTCCCTCAAAATGAAGATGCCTGACATGAACTCAAGAAGGACTTCTTTGCAATTGCTTGCAAGCCAAATGTGTTTGGAGTGCACTCATATTGGCTTGCAGCCTCTGTTGGATAAGGCAGTTAAGGTTGTGGTGACAGTTTGAGGACAGAAGGTTTCACCCATGGATGGCTGGTTGGTAAATACTAATGCATACATGCATACACTTATGTACAATGGGGAGGGCAGTGTTGCACTTTTACATTAAAAGCACGCATACATATGTGTTCATAATTAGATAGGATTGTAGTTCCATTTTTACCTTACATTCTAAAGGTCTATAACAAGTTTTCTTTAACTCTATGTCTTTCTTGCTCCCCTTGTGTTTTGCTATATTTACCATATACTATAGCATGTGCTAGCCTTCAAGACACAACACAACATGGGGTCAAGAAATCGATACTGTGTGATTGGGACTGACTCTATTAACTGTTATGTACAATAATTTAACATAAATCATATTAATTATCAATCTAAAATCTCAATAGATGATGCGGGTTACATACTTAAAATTTGGCTCATCACACCTTTTCATAACCCTGACACTTCAAATACATATCAGGACCAGGACTGCGATGGAGCGACTTACACTACAGCCCTAGTGTATATACACATATGAAGACCTAAACATATATATATATATATGTATATATATATATATATATATATATATATATAATCATATATTTATATATACAATTTGCTTCCTTTGCTGCGCGACTTACCCCTTTCGCTGTGCTAGTTCTCATGCCATGTTTGACATCATGAGAACAAGGCTCCCATTGAAGCCTATGGAAGTGTTCTCTTGTGAGCATTGCAGCTAAACTTGTAATGCCACTAGTAATCTAACACCTAGTCAATTAGAACTCTAACCAGGACCTGGAGAACTCATGATTGTGTTTTTCTTGCAGGCTAATATACCATTCATAATACTGGGATTGTTCCTCTCTAGATCTGGCAAAATTTTCATCTAGACACCTAACTATGTCATCCTCAGGTGTTAGTGGAGGCAACTGAGGCTTCGGGTGTGGTATATATGCATCAGCAGGGGAGGAATCACAAGAAACAGCATGAGGGGACAGACAACGTGAGGCTGAACTGGATTCCTTCTGTTAAGCAGTGGTGGTGTGCTCCGAGGATGAGTGGCATGATTCTTCTGCCACCAATGTAGAGGTTGCTTCGGGTGATGGGCACCGATCTGAGGTCCATTGGGCGCCACGTGAATGGCCAGCATAGTAAGAGTCACTCTCAGAGCTGTGACTTGAGTATTGACGGGTCGATGTTGGATGTGTTTCCTGCTCCTATGTAGCCCTGTCCACTGATGAGAATAAATAAATTTTTAGTTCAACATATTTGGCATGGAAATCCTCATCAAATTTTATGTATTATGTCTAATTTCATATAAAATGTAAGCTTAGGAGCCGGCGCATTTTTGGATCAGCACCTGGGTAGCACTTGCTGATTGGTGGCTACATTTCAGGCATCAATCAGAAAGTGCTACCCAGGTGCTGAACCACAAATGGGTCTGCTCCTATGCTTACATTCTTGCTTTTCCAAATAAAGATACCAAGAGAACAAAAAAATTGATAATAAAAATAAATTAGAAAGTTGCTTAAAATTGCATGCTCTATCTGAATCATGAAAGTTTAATTTTTTTTTTTTTTTTTTTATATTCTTTTTATTGAAGACAAAGAAAAAAAAGCAATAATGTTACATGCATATTATCTCGAAGCCATATAAACATGAGAATATACAGGAATGTAAAATTATACATATGCTAGATCTGTAGGAATGTTTATAATACACAAGCTTGCCAATGAAATGCTTCAAAATTCTCAAAGTAAATTAAATATGAACAGTAATTATGGCATATCTTTCACAATATGTAAATAGCGAATGGTCTTCATGTGTCTTCCTTATTTTTTTTTTTATAACACAGCAAAACAAGTTTTTGTAATATATAAGTAGTGTGATTAATTTGAAAATACTAAACTTAAAACTTGTAACTCAATTTGTAAGTGGAGCTTAACTGTTTCGCTTAACTAGGTAGGAGAAATAGAGTCAATTTTACGTAGAGTGAAAAGCTACACATAGAAAATAGATGGGGTAAGTTGCGGTACTAGTTAGAAAGACCGCATAGGTAGGCCTCCTTACCTAGGAGGTACATTATAAGATAGTGGCGTGATATGATATGGGGGGGAGGAGGTGGGAATTTAAATAAAATTAGATGAGCAAACAAACTACGATAGATCAAAGTATTATATCTATGCGGGGGACTAGGTGTGTATGGGCTAGGGCTGAGTTCTGCTCACTGAGACCCAAGAGTCTAAGCTAACGCAGGTTACAAGGGTTATGCAGCGCCAGTATTAAGTATGCGGGCAAGAAAATATGTAGCTAGAAGCTAGCGCAGGACCAGCCTACGCCAGTAAACAGGATGTCTTGGTATAATAGTAATCTGCGCATAAAACAGGCATTTATACATCAAGTAAAATCAATATTGAGATCACATATGTTAGTCGTGATTATACAACAGTTGTAAATGGAATATTGGAAACATGGCTAAAGCTCTACCATAAACGCAGTTATAAACAGTACTCAAGTGCAGTAATTTGTATTCTGATGGAAAACTATGTCCAAAATTATGCTATAGAGCCATAAATTTATAAGATATAGGCGTCCCGCCGCCCCGGCCGCAGGCAGCGGAACGTCACATACATAGACTGCAGACATAGAATTATGATATGATGAGGCGTTTAAAATATATTTATAGTATGGTAGGTGCAAATAAACAATAGGGGGTTTATATATGTAGTGCAATAAGCATGAAGAGGCAGAAGTTTGTTTAGTATAAGAGTCAAATTATCAAAATAGCACCCCATCATGACAGTATCTGATTGCAAGCAACATAGTACTTTTGCTGCATATGCAAACTATTATGATCTATATAACACATTTAAAGCAGTATATGTATAAAATCACAAAAATCGTAGAGATACATAGAGCTTAGCCAAACAAGCCTAGAGCCCTTAAAGGTACAACCAAATAATGTAATAACTTCCTCAGTGTATGCAACGTGAGTCTGTCCATGCTCTATCAACACATAAGCGACTTTTATACATGAATCTGGAACTATATAACTACAGGCAATTAAACATATTAATATTAATAAAGCCATGGATCTGTATAACTAACATGCAAGATAAATAGCAAGTAAAAAGTTGCATATGGTGCTAAAGAAACTGCATTATGATAAGATCGAGGTTGAGTCAAAAGGTAATTGCATGCTCAGCCAAAATAAATATATGTGCACACGGCTAAATATCACTAAGTAAACCAGCTATTAAGCCGATTAAACCCTCTAGTAAGTACGGTAAAAAAAGTAAAGGGCAAACCTGAACTGGGAAATATAGTTAACTTGGGATTACAAAAAAGTGTCTTTGATCTAGTCTCAGAATCTTGAATCATGCAGCCTTACAATGCGGTAGCTAATAGGGTAGATTTAACCCACTCCTTCTTCATAGAGCATACTTGGGAGACTGATATAAGCGGGCAGTCCTGGATCCCATAGTGTCTTCAGGCATGCAGGTAGATCTCTTAGGCTAGCACAGGTAGCGCAGAAAACGATCTGGAGAAGCGCTTCTGACCTTGCATTATGTAGAACTGTCCCATATAAAGGCCCTTGCCCAATGCTGGATGGAAGTAGTTGCGGAACCTGTGGAAGTGGCTCTGACACTGGCCAGGGGCATCCCCCGGTCGTGATACTGCGGTCCGCATCCTCAGGTATTGCATAAGCTCGGCCAACACTGCTTAGAGATCGCAGACAGTTTGTGACAGAATCTTTGTCGCCCAATTTCGCCGCTGCCATGCTGAGCGTTACTGTCAGGTGTATCCCTTCCAGAGAGGTCCGTACTTGATGCGGAGGGGATGTCAGAGTTAGCGATCCCATGCCTTTCCCATACTCCAAGACATCTTGGGAAGTGTGTGAGGGAGCAACATGCGCTGTGGGAGAGGTAGCTGTCTGACGAGGCTTCACTATTGCTTGGCACCCAAACACACCTCTAAAACCATCTAAAAGGGTATGCATCTGCTCCAGTATGCTCCCCGCATCCTCCATAGCTAGACAGGACAGTAGGTCCCTAAGTTAGGGATTAAAGATGATAGTCTTTGGCTGATTCTGCACTCGCGCTGGTTAGGCCGCAAAATGGCTACCTCAGATCGCATGTACAGCGTGGATCACACTCGGGTTATGGAGGTCCGTTTTTATAGGTTTACTCACTCCTAGATTAGTTGCTGAGAGCAGCTGCAGTTTCTGGTCGTTTCTAATGGCTGTTAAGATTCATAAGAGATCACAGACGGCCGCAAAACTTGATTTTTATTTATAATATGTTCAGAGCTGTGGAGATGTGCGACCGTCTTGCTTCAAGGTTGGCTCCGCCCCCATGAAAGTTTAATTTTGACTAGACTATTCCTTTAACAAAATAATTAGTAATGAGTAAATATAAAACAAAAATACGACACAGTATGTAACTTTTTTAATTTAAATGAAACTTAGTTTTCATTTTTGATATTGTTTATGAACATCTTATCATGATATGCTATACTTTTTAAATGCTAAAGTGCAATGATAATTTGCTTTTTTAAAAGGTGTAATGATGTCATTGTTTTGTTTTCTCTTACTATTATGTTAGAAAGCAATTTGATGTCCATACAATAAGTGTTGTGGCGCACATACTCAATCTCATGCCCTTCTTTGAAACCCTTTCCACTCTTTTGCAATTTTCCTTTTGAACTCCCATTTGCAGTCCTGGTAGTTCAACGCTATTCCTTCTATTCCTCTCTGCATTGATGGAACTATCGGCCTTTTGCATATGCACCTTACCAGGTCTCTTTACTCTCTATGGAGTATTCTCCTCCCTAGTCCTGCCTCCACTTTGTGATGCAGAGGCAGAGGGTTATTCTCTGGACTGTATTTATCCCTTTCTATGCACATGCCCTTGCCTAATCGGCCCAGCCTGTGACTCCTACTCCTGGTTGGAGCTTGGGCCCCTGCTCTCTCTGTTCCTTCTGCTGTCCCTCGTCCCCCCTGCTTTCTCTCTCCTATCTCCTATCCCTCTCCTCTCCTGTCTCCACTACTCTCTCCTGTCCCTCGCCTCTCCTGTCTCCGCTCCTCTCTCCTGTCCCCTCCCCTGTGCTCTGCCCCTGTCCCTGCCTCCCCTCCCCTCAATACATATGACAACGTTTTTGTGCACAAATGAAATAAAGAACTAAATAGAAAAGTTCCCAAACTGTTAAAGGTTTTATAGAATATGGCTAGTGGTAAAGGTGGGGTTTTTTTGAAGAAAATTTTCTGAATAATAACCAATGGGAAGCGAAACTTGTGCTCTACAAACATTTTATCAATGATATCTTTATGATATGGAAGGGAGACAAAGAACTACTCAAATTCTTTCTAGAGGATCTTAATTCAAATAATCTAGGTATAAGTTTCACTCATGAGTCTATCAAGTACCTAATATATTTCTTAGATATAGAGGTAGAAATGGTTGAAAATCAAATCAAAACTAGAACATATTTTTAAAACATTGATTCCAACAACTATATTCATTACGAGAGCTGTCATCTAGACTGTTGAAAGTCCAATATTCCTAAAAGCCACTTTTTAGAGAAATAGTTAAACACATAGATAGAGACACCCACCCTCTGATTGGAACAACCAATAGAATGCAAGCTCAATCCTATTGGCTGATTGGATCAGCCAATAGGATTGAAGCTCAATCCTATTGGCTGATTGCATCAGCCAATAGGATTTTTTCACCTTTAATTCCGATTGGCTGATAGAATTCTATCAGCCAATTGGAATTCAATGGACGCCATCTTGGATGACGTCACTTAAAGGAACCTTCATTCGGGAAGAAGACTTCTATTGAAGAGGATGCTCTTGAAGATGGAGACGCTCCGCGTCGGAAGGATGAAGATAGAAGATGCTGTATAGATGAAGACTTCTGCCCGTCTAGAGAACCACTTCTGCTGACTTGGATGAAGACTTCTCCCGGCTTCGTTGAGGACTTCTTGACGCTTGGATGAAGACTTCTCCCGGCTTCGTTGAGGATGGATGTCCAGTCTTCAAAACTGTAAGTGGATCTTTGGGGGTTAGTGTTAGGCTTTTTAAAGGGTGTATTGGGTGGGTTTTATTTTTAGCTTAGGGTTTGGGCAATTGAAAAAGAGCTAAATGCCCTTTTAAGGGCAATGCCCATACAAATGCCCATTTCAGGGCAATGGGGAGCTTAGGTTTTTTTTAGTTAGGATTTTATATGGGGGGTTGGTTGTGTGGTTTGTGGGTTTTACCGTTGGGGGGGTGTGTGTATTTTTTTTTTACAAGTAAAAGAGCTGATTTCTTTGGGGCAATTCCCTGTAAAAGGTCCTTTTAAGGGCTATTGGTAGTTTTATTTAGGCTAGGTGTTTTTTTATTTTGAGGGGGCTTTTTATTTTTATAGGGCTGTTAGATTGGGTGTAATTAGTTTAAATATCTGATAATGTCTTTTTTTATTTTGTGTAATTTAGTGGTTGTTTTTTGTAATTTAGGTAATTTTATTTAATTTAGGTAATTTATTTAATTGTAGTGTAAGGTTAGGTGTTAGTGTACCTCAGTTTAGGTTTTATTTTACAGGTAAATTTGTATTTATTTTAGCTAGGAAGTTAGTAAATAGTTAATAACTATTTAGTAACTATTCTACCAAGGTAAAATAAAAACAAACTTGCCTGTAAAATAAAAATAAACCCTAAGCTAGATATAATGTAACTATTAGTTATATTGTAGCTAGCTTAGGGTTTATTTTATAGGTAAGTATTTAGTTTTAAATAGGAATTATTTAGGTTATGATAGTAAGTTTTATTTAAATTTATTTTAATTATATTTAAGTTACGGGGTGTTAGGTTTAGGGTTAGACTTAGGTTTAGGGGTTAATAAATTTAGTATAGTGGCGGCGACATTGGGGACGGCAAATAAGGGGTTAATAAATGTAGGTAGGTGGCAGCGATGTTAGGGGTTAATAATATTTAACTCGTGTTCGCAATGTGGGAGTGTGGCAGTTTAAGGGTTAATATGTTTATTATAGTGGCGGCGATGGGGGCGGCATATTAGGTGTTAATAATAATAACTAGTATTTATATAGCGCCTTTCTCCCAGTGGGACTCAAAGCGCTTGCTCTCGGAATTCACCAAATCGGCAGCTGAATAGTAATAGTTGTTATTATTACCCAATTTAATGGTACTCATTTTATCGACCTCGGAAGGATGAAGGGCTGAGTCGGCCCTGCCGGGATTCGAACCTGTGACCTTGGATCTTTTAAAAAGGTTTTTTGTTGTAGTCAGGGCATTTACCAACTGAGCTACCTCACCGGCCTAATAAGTGTAGGTAGGTTGCAGCGAAATTGTGGGTGGGAGATTAGGGGTTAATAAATATAATGTAGGTGTCGGCGATGTTGGGGGCAGCAGATTAGGGGTTAATAAGTATAATGTAGGTGTTGACGATGTCGGAGGTGGCAGATTAGGGGTTAATAAGTGTAAGATTAGGGGTGTTTAGACTCGGGGTTCATGTTAGGGTGTTAGGTGTAAACATAAATTTTGTTTCCCCATAGGAATCAATGGGGCTTCATTACAGAGCTTTACGCTGTTTAGTTGCAGGTGTTAGACTTTTTTTCAGCCGGCTCTCCCCATTGATGTCTATTGGGAAATCATGCACGAGCACATAAAACCATCTAACCGCAGCTTTCAGCAGTAGTTATTAACTATTTAATAGCTACCTAGCTAAAATAAAGAGAAATTTACCTGTAAAATAAAAACTAACCTAAGTTACAATTACACCTAACACTACACTATCATTAACTAAATTATTCCTATTTAAAACTAAATACTTACCTGTAAAATAAACCCTAAGAT
Source organism: Bombina bombina (assembly GCF_027579735.1). Classification (NCBI taxonomy): domain Eukaryota; kingdom Metazoa; phylum Chordata; class Amphibia; order Anura; family Bombinatoridae; genus Bombina; species Bombina bombina. The sequence goes on along the minus strand of NC_069500.1, from coordinate 1,210,550,110 downwards.
AGCTACAATATAATTAATAATTACATTGTAGCTATTTTAGGATTATTTTTATTTTACAGGTAACTTTGTATTTATTTTAGCTAGTTAGAATAGTTATTAAATAGTTATTAACTATTTAATAACTACCTAGCTAAAAGAAATACAAAATAACCTGTAAAATAAATCCTAACCTAAGTTACAATTAAACCTAACACTACACTATCATTAAATAAATTAAATACAAATAACTACAATTAAATACAATTACATAAACTAACTAAAGTACAAAAAATAAAAAAAGCTAAGTTACAAAAAATAAAAAAAATTAGGTTAAATATTACAACAATTTTAAGCTAATTACACCTAATCTAAGCCCCCTAATAAAATAACAAAGCCCCCAAAATAAAAAAATTCCCTACCCTATTCTACATTAAAAAAAATTCAAAGCTCTTTTACCTTACCAGCCCTTAAAAGGGCCTTTTGTGGGGCATGCCCCAAAGAAAACTGCTCTTTTGCCTGTAAAAAAAAAACACAACCCCCCCAACATTAAAACCCACCACCCACATACCCCTAATCTAACCCAAACCCCCCTTAAAATAACCTAACACTACCCCCCTGAAGATCATCCTACCTTTAGTTGTCTTCACTCAGCCGAGCCACCGATGGAACTGAAGAGGAGATCCGGAGCGGCAGAAGTGATCCTCCAAGGGGCGCTGAAGAAATCTTCCATCTGATGAAGTGATCCTCCAGGCGGCGCTGAAGAAGTCTTCCATCCGGGCGATGTCACCTTGCAATCGGCGCTGAAGAAGTCTTCTATCTGGGTGATGTCATCTTCCAAGCGGAGTCTTCAATCTTCATCCCACCGACGCGGAACATCCTTCTTTCCCGACGGACTAACGACGAATGAAGGCTCCTTTAAGGGACGTCATCCAAGATGGCGTCCCTTCAATTCCGATTGGCTGATAGGATTCTATCAGCCAATTGGAATTAAGGTAGGAAAAATCTGATTGGCTGATTGAATCAGCCAATCAGATTGAAGTTCAATCCGATTGGCTGATCCAATCAGCCAATCAGATTGAGCTCGCATTCTATTGGCTGTTCTGATCAGCCAATAGAATGCAAGCTCAATCTGATTGGCTGATTCAATCAGCCAATCAGATTTTTCCTACCTTAATTCCGATTGGCTGATAGAATCCTATCAGCCAATCAGAATTGAAGGGACGCCATCTTGGATGACGTCCCTTAAAGGAGCCTTCATTCGTCGGTAGTCCGTCGGGAAAGAAGGATGTTCCGCGTCGGCGGGATGAAGATTGAAGATTGAAGACCCCGCTTGGAATATGACATCGTCCGGATGGAAGACTTCTTCAGCGCCGCCTGGAGGATCACTTCATCGGATGGAAGATTTCTTCAGCGCCCCTTGGAGGATCACTTCTGCCGCTCCGGATCTCCTCTTCAGTTCCATCGGTGGCTCGGCTGAGTGAAGACGACTAAAGGTAGGATGATCTTCAGGGGGGTAGAGTTAGGTTATTTTAAGGGGGGTTTGGGTTAGATTAGGGGTATGTGGGTGGTGGGTTTTAATGTTGGGGGGGTTGTATTTTTCTTTTACAGGCAAAAGAGCAGTTTTCTTTGGGGCATGCCCCACAAAAGGCCCTTTTAAGGGCTGGTAAGGTAAAAGAGCTTTGAACTTTTTTAATGTAGAATAGGGTAGGGAATTTTTTTATTTTGGGGGGCTTTGTTATTTTATTAGGGGGCTTAGATTAGGTGTAATTAGCTTAAAATTGTTGTAATATTTTTTAAATGTTTGTAACCTATTTTTTTATTTTTTGTAACTTAGCTTATTTTATTTTTTGTACTTTAGTTAGTTTATGTAATTGTATTTAATTGTAGTTATTTGTATTTAATTTATTGAATGATAGTGTAGTGTTAGGTTTAATTGTAACTTAGGTTAGGATTTATTTTACAGGTAATTTTGTATTTCTTTTAGCTAGGTAGTTATTAAATAGTTAATAACTATTTAATAACTATTCTAACTAGCTAAAATAAATACAAAGTTACCTGTAAAATAAAAATAAATCCTAAAATAGCTACAATGTAGTTATTAATTATATTGTAGCTATCTTAGGGTTTATTTTACAGGTAAGTATTTAGTTTTAAATAGGAATAATTTAGTTAATGATAGTGTAGTGTTAGGTGTAATTGTAACTTAGGTTAGTTTTTATTTTACAGGTAAATTTCTCTTTATTTTAGCTAGGTAGCTATTAAATAGTTAATAACTATTTAATAGCTATTGTACCTAGTTAAAATAAATTGAAAGTTACCTATAAAATAAAAATTAATCCTAAAATAGCTACAATATCATTATAATTTATATTGTAGCTATATTAGGGTTTATTTTTCAGGTAAGTATTTAGCTTTAAATAGGAATAATTTATTTAATAAGAGTTAATTTATTTTGTTAGATTTAAATTATATTTAACTTAGGGGGGCGTTAGTGTTAGCGTTAGACTTAGCTTTAGGGGTTAATAAATGTATTACAGTGGCGGCGGTGTAGTGGGGGGCAGGATAGGGGTTAATAAATGTATTATAGGTGGCAACGGTGTAGGGGGGCAGATTAGGGGTTAATAAATTTAATATAGGTTGCGGCAGAGTCTGGGAGCAGCGGTTTAGGGGTTAAACTATTTATTTAGTTGTGGCGAGGTGCGGGATCAGCAGGATAGGGGTTAATAACTTTATTATAGAGGGCGGCGGTATAGGGGGGGCAGGATAGGGGTTACTAGGTATAATGTAGGTTGCGGCGGTGTCTGGGAGCGGCGGTTTAGGGGTTAATACATTTATTATAGTTGTGGCGGGGTCAGGGAGCGGCGGTTTAAGGGTTAATATGTATAGAATAGCTTGGGGTGGGCTCCGGGAGCGGCGGTTTAGGGGTAATAACTTTATTTAGTTGCGGCGGTGTAGGGGGGGACAGATTAGGGATGTTTAGACTCGGGGTACATGTTAGGGTGTTAGGTGTAGACAGCTCCCATAGGAATCAATGGGATGTCTGGCATCAGCGAACTTGTACTTTCGCTATGGTCAGACTCCCATTGATTCCTATGGGATCCGCCGCCTCCAGGGCGGCGGATTGAAAACCAGATACGCTGGGCCGGAAAAGTGCCGAGCGTACCTGCTAGTTTTTTGATAACTAGCAAAAGTAGTCAGATAGTGCCGCACACAACATCGGAGTGACGTAAGAATCGATCTGTGTCGAACTGAGTCCGGCGGATCGAAGCTTACGTCACAAAATTCTACTTTTGCCGGTGTCTAGCCTTTGATAACTAAGGCGAATCAGCCTCGCCACAAATACACTGCGGAATTCCAGCATATTTGAGGTTGACGGCTTGATAACTAGGCCCCTATATCTTCTCTAGATCAAAGGATTGACCCCTTTCAGAAACATTTCAGAACTGTTTATCTATCCGTTTATGGAATTTATCCCACAGGGACTTAATAAATATATTAGCCTGTCTAGGCTAGCAGGGTGTGTCAATCAACCTGGTCGTATTTGATCGGGTTGATTTCTGGCGATGCCTGCCCGCCGCCTCAGAGCAGGCAGACAGGTTATGGAGCAGCGTTCTTTAGACCGCCGCTTCATAACTTGTTTCTGGTGAGCCTAATGTGAGCCCCCTACACCGCCGCCACCTATATTAAATTAATTAACCCCTAATCTAATCCCCCTATACCGCCGCCACTTATATTAAATTAATTAACCCCTAATCTAATCCCCCTATACCGCCGCCACCTATATTAAATTAATTCACCCTTAAAATACTAAAATTTCCCTACCAATAAACCTAAGTCTACCCCTACAAATAGCCCTGAAAAGGGCTTTTTGCGTGGCATTGCCCCAAAGTAACCAGCTTTATTGCCAGCACTTAAAAGGGCTTTTTGCGGGGCATTGCCCCAAAGTAACCAGCACTTTTACCAGCCCTTAAAAGGGCTTTTTGCGGGGCATTGTCACAAAGTAATCAGCTCTAATGCCAGCCCTTAAAAGGGCTTTTTGCGGGGCATTGTCCCAAAGTAACCAGCTCTTTTACCAGCCCTTAAAAGGCTTTTTGCTTGGCATTGCCCCAAAGTAACCAGCTCTATTGCCAGCCCTTAAAAGGACTTTTTGCGGGGCATTGCCCCAAAGTAACCAGCTCTTTTACCAGCCCTTAAAATTGGCTATTCTAATCAGCCAATAGAATTACAATAGCTCTTATTCTATTGGCTATTCAAATCAGCCAATAGAATTAAAGTAGCTCGCATCCGATTGGCTGATTTGAATTTGAAGGCTCAAATCAGCCAATAGGAATTCAAGGGATGCCATTTTTAATCGCATACCTTGAATTCCTATTCAGTGTACAACGGCGATAATATGAAGAGGATCCTCCACGCTCCGGCTCCGGTCTTCAGTACCAGAGGTCTTCAGTTCCAGCATCGCCGATCTTCAGTTCCAGCATCGCTGGTCTTCAGTTCCAGATGGATGGTCTTCAGCTCCGCGGTCATCGGTCTTCAACTCCTCCGCTCCACGCCGGCTGGATCCTGGAAGAAGAAGAGGTCGCCGCCTGGAAGAAGACTTCACCGCCTGGAACAGGACCTTCTCCGCCAGTCTTCAGGACAGGTAAGGAGCACTTGGGGGTTAGACTTAGGTTTTTTTAAGGGGGGATTGGGTGGGTTAGAGTAGGGGTACGTGGGTGGTAGGTTGTAATGGGGGGTTGTTGTTTTTTTTTACAGGCAAAATAGCTGATTACTTTGGGGCAATGCCCCACAAAAGGCCCTTTTAAGGGCTAGTAATAGAGCTGTTTACTTTTGTAATTAAGATTAGGGTAGGGAATTTTTTTTATTTTGGGGGGCTTTGTTATTTTATTAGGGGGCTTAGAATAGGTGTAATTAGCTTAAAAATCTTGTAATCTTTTTTTATTTTTTGTAATTTAGTGTTTTTTTTTGTAATTTAGTTTAGTGTATTTAATTGTATTTTAGTTTAGATATTTGTAGTTTATTTAATTAATTTATTGATAGTGTAGGTGTATTTGTAGGGTAGGTTAGGATTTATTTTACAGGTAAATTGATAATTATTTTAACTAGGTAGCTATTAAATAGTTATTAACTATTTAATAGCTATTGTACCTAGTTAAAATAAATACCAAGTTACCTGTAAAATAAATATAAACCCTAAAATAGCTACAATGTAATTATGAATTATATTGTAGCTATCTAAGGCCTAGATTTGGAGCTTGGCGGTAGCCATGAAAACCAGCGTTAGAGGCTCCTAACGCTGGTTTTAGGCTACCTCCGGTATTTGGAGTCATTCAAAAAAGGGTCTAACGCTCACTTTTCAGCCGCGACTTTTCCATACCGCAGATCCCCTTACGTCAATTGCGTATCCTATCTTTTCAATGGGATTTTTCTAACTCCGGTATTTAGAGTCGTGTCTGAAGGGAGCGTTAGAATTCTAACGACAAAACTCCAGCCGCAGAAAAAAGTCAGTAGTTAAGAGCTTTCTGGGCTAACGCCGGTTCATAAAGCTCTTAACTACTGTATTCTAAAGTACACTAACACCCATAAACTACCTATGTACCCCTAAACCGAGGTCCCCCCACATCGCCGCCACTCGATTAAATTTTTTAACCCCTAATCTGCCGACCGCCACCTACGTTATACTTATGTACCCCTAATCTGCTGCCCCTAACACCGCCGACCCCTATATTATATTTATTAACCCCTAACCTGCCCCCCACAACGTCGCAGCCAGCTACCTACAATAATTAACCCCTAATCTGCCAACCGCAAAGCGCTGCCACCTACATTATAGCTATGTACCCCTAATCTGCTGCCCCTAACACCGCCAACCCCTATATTATATTTATTAACCCCTAATCTGCCCCCCTCAACGTCGCCTCCACCTGCCTACACTTATTAACCCCTAATCTGCTGAGCGGATCTCACCGCTACTATAATAAAGTTATTAACCCCTAATCTGCCTCACTCCCGCCTCAATAAGTCTATAATAAATAGTATTAACCCCTAATCTGCCCTCCCTAACATCGCCGACACCTAACTTCAATTATTAACCCCTAATCTGCCGACTGGAGCTCACTGCTATTCTAATAAATGTATTAACCCCTAAAGCTAAGTCTAACCCTAACACTAACACCCCCCTAAATTAAATATAATTTTAATCTAACGAAATTAATTAACTCTTATGAAATAAATTATTCCTATTTAAAGCTAAATACTCACCTGTAAAATAAATCCTAATATAGCTACAATATAAATTATAATTATATTATAGCTATTTTAGGATTAATATTTATTTTACAGGTAACTTTGTATTTATTTTAACCAGGTACAATAGCTATTAAATAGTTAAGAACTATTTAATAGCTAAAATAGTTAAAATAATTACAAATTTACCTGTAAAATAAATCCTAACCTAAGTTACAATTAAACCTAACACTACATTATCAATAAATTAATTAAATAAAATACCTATAATTATCTACAATTAAACCTAACACTACACTATCAATAAATAAATTAAATACAATTCCTACAAATAAATACAATGAAATAAACTAACTAAAGTACAAAAAATAAGAAGAAGTCTTCATCCAAGCGGGATCTTCTATCGTCATCCATCCGGAGCGGAGCGGCAGCATCCTGAAGACCTCCGACGCGGAACATCCATCCTGGTCGACGACTGAATGACGAATGATGGTTCCTTTAAATGACTGTAGCGTCATGCATTGAACAACCAATGAAATGTGACTATTTGTTTTAAATGATGGGGGTGTGTATAGTGGGTCATACAGCTTGGACTACGGCGATAGGCTGAAACGCGTCAGCTGACCCCTTGGCGCTACCTTTGATCGATATGGGTGTTTGAATAAAACATTCTTTGTTTTCTTTGCACTGCCAAAAAAGATTTTAATACAATGGAAATAAAGCATTTTCGTTTTTAAAGAGTTCCCCGGGTGAGTTTCTTTCATCACATTGATTCCTTTAAATGACGTCATCCAAGATGGCGTCCCTCAAATTCCGATTGGCTGATAGGATTCTATCAGCCAATCGGAATAAAGGTAGGAATATTCTGATTGGCTGATTGAATTAGCCAATCAGATTGAACTTGCATTCTATTGGCTGTTCCGATCAGCCAATAGAATGCGAGCTCAATCTGATTGGCTGATCGGATCAGCCAATCGGATTGAACTTGATTCTGATTGGCTGATTCCATCAGTCAATCAGAATATTCCTACCTTAATTCCGATTGGCTGATAAAATCCTATCAGCCAATCGGAATTCGAGGGACGCCATCTTGGATGATGTCATTTAAAGGAACCGTCATTCGTCGTTCAGTCGTCGGCCAGGATGGATGTTCCGCGTCGGAGGTCTTCAGGATGCTGCCGATTCGCTCCGGATGGATGACGATAGAAGATGCAGCTTGGATGAAGACTTCAATCGGATGGAAGACCTCTTCTGCCCCGCTTGGATGAAGACTTCTACCAGATGGAGGACCTCTTCTTGCTCCGCTTGGTTGAAGAATTTGGCTCGGCTGGGTGAAGACGACTCAAGGTAGGGAGATCTTCAGGGGCTTAGTGTTAGGTTTATTTAAGGGGGGTTTGGGTTAGATTAGGGGTATGCGGGTGGTGGGTTGTAATGTTGGGGGGGGTATTGTATGTTTGTTTTTACAGGCAAAAGAGCTGAACTTCTTGGGGCATGCCCCGCAAAGGGCCCTGTTCAGGGCTGGTACGGTAAAAGAGCTTTGAACTTTAGTAATTTAGAATAGGGTAGGGCATTTTTTTATTTTGGGGGGCTTTGTTATTTTATTAGGGGGCTTAGAGTAGGTGTAATTAGTTTAAAATTGTTGTAATATATTTCTAATGTTTGTAAATATTTTTTTATTTTTTGTAACTTAGTTCTTTTTTATTTTTTGTACTTTAGTTAGTTTATTTCATTGTATTTATTTGTAGATATTGTATTTAAATAATTTATTGATAGTGTAGTGTTAGGTTTAATTGTAGATAATTATAGGTATTTTATTTAATTAATTTATTGATAGTGTAGTGTTAGGTTTAATTGTAACTTAGGTTAGGATTTATTTTACAGGTAATTTGTAATTATTTTAACTATTTTAGCTATTAAATAGTTCTTAACTATTTAATAGCTATTGTACCTGGTTACAATAAATACAAAGTTACCTGTAAAATAAATATAAATCCTAAAATAGCTATAATATAATTATAATTTATATTGTAGCTATATTAGGATTTATTTTACAGGTAAGTATTTAGCTTTAAATATGAATAATTTATTTAAGAAGAGTTCATTAATTTCGTTAGATTTAAATTATATTTAACTTAGGGGGGTGTTAGTGTTAGGGTTAGACTTAGCTTTAGGGGTTAATACATTTATTAGAATAGCGGTGAGCTCCAGTCGGCAGATTAGGGGTTAATGTTTGAAGTTAGGTGTCGGCGATGTTAGGGAGGGCAGATTAGGGGTTAATACTATTTATTATAGGGTTAGTGAGGCAGATTAGGGGTTAATAACTTTATTATAATAGCGGTGCGGTCCGGTCGGAAGATTAGGGGTTAATAAGTGTAGGCAGGTGGAGGCGACGTTGTTGGGGGCAGATTAGGGGTTAATAAATATAATATAGGGGTCGGCGATGTTAGGGCAGCAGATTAGGGGTACATAGGGATAATGTAAGTAGCGGCGGTTTACGGAACGGCAGATTAGGGGTTAATAATAATATGCAGGGGTCAGCGATAGCGGGGGCGGCAGAATAGGGGTTAATAAGTGTAAGGTTAGGGGTGTTTAGACTCGGGGTACATGTTAGAGTGTTAGGTGCAGACGTAGGAAGTGTTTCCCCATAGCAAACAATGGGGCTGCGTTAGGAGCTGAACGCGGCTTTTTTGCAGGTGTTAGGTTTTTGTCAGCTCAAACAGCCCCATTGTTTCCTATTGGGGAATCGTGCACGAGCACATATTTGAGGCTGGCCGCGTCCGTAAGCAACTCTGGTATCGAGAGTTGCAGTTGCGTTAAATATGCTCTACGCTCCTTTTTTGGAGCCTAACGCTGACATTCTGTGGACTCTCAGTACCAGAGTTATTTTAAAGGTGTGGCCAGAAAAAAGCCGGCGTTAGCTACTCGGGTCGTTACCGACAAAACTCTAAATCTAGCCGTTAGGGTTTATTTTATAGGTAAGTATTTAGTTTTAAATAATATAATAATTTAGTTAATATTATTAATATTATTTAGATTTATTTTAATAATAATTAAGTTAGGGGTGTTAGAGTTAGATAGGGTTAATATAGTTAATATATATAATATAATAACTATATTAACTATATTAACCCTAATTTAATTAGGGTTAATATAGTTAATATAGGTGGAGGTGGTGTAGGGGGGTCAGATTAGGGGTTAATATATTTAATATATGTGGCAGCGGTGTAGGGGGATTAGATTATCGGGTAATACATTTATTATAGGTGGCGGCAGTATAGGGGGATTTAGATTAGAGGCAAAAGAGCTGATTACTTTGTGACAATGCCACGCAAAAAGCCCTTTTATGGGCTGGTAAAAGAGCTGATTAATTTGGGGCAATGCCCCGCAAAAAGCTCTTTTAAGGGCTGGCAATAGAGCTGGTTACTTTGGGGCAATGCCACGCAAAAAAAACCTTTTCAGGTTTTATATGGTTAGACTTAGGTTTAGTGGTAGGGAAATTTTAGTATTTTAGGGGTTAATTAATTTAATATAGGTGGCGGTATAGCGGGATTACATTAGGGGTTAACAAATTTAATATAGGTGGCGGCGGTGTAGGGGGATTATATTAGGGGTTAATAAATTTAATATAGGTGGCAACGGTATAGCGGATTACATTAGGGGTTAATAAATTTAATATAGGTGGCGGTGGTGTAGGGGGATTATATTAGGGGTTAATAAATTTAAAATAGGTGGCGGCGGTGTAGGGGGATTATATTAGGGGTTAATAAATTTAAAATAGGTGGCGGCGGTGTAGGGGGATTAGATTAGGGGGTAATATAGTTAAAATAGGTGACGGCAGGGTAGGGGGCTCACATTAGGGGGTAATAATTTTAATATAGATGGCGTCAGTGTAGGGGGATTACATTAGGGGTTAATAATTTTAATGTAGGTGGCGACAGTGTAGGAGGCTCACATTAGGGGGTTAGACATTTAATGTAGGTGGCGGCGGGGTTTGGGAACAGCGGTTTAGGGGTTAAACACTTTATTAGGGATTGCAGTGGGGGATCGCGGTTGACAGGTAGATAGACATTGCGCATGCGTTAGGTGTTAGGTTTTATTTAGCAGTTTGCGGTTGACAGGTAGATAGACATTGCGCATGCGTTAGGTGTTAGGTTTTATTTTGCAGCTAGTTTAGGGAGCTATGGGGCTCCGATACACAGCGTAAGGCTTACTACGCCTGCAATTTGTGGCGAGGTGAAAATGGAGTAAGATTTCTCCATTTTCGCCACATAAGTCCTTACGCTGTATACGTATTGGATATCAAACTGCGCTGGTTTGGTATACCTGTCTATGGGCCAAAAAACTACGGCCAAAGGCAGAAATATACGAGCGTAACTTCTATGTTACGCCGTATATGTGATACCAAACCTGCGCAAATTTTGGCATCGCCGGCTTTTGCGAGCGACCCTGCATATCGGATCGGGGCCCTGGATGTGAAGGTGAGACACCTACATTGCAAAATAATACTAAAAAAAGCCCCCAAAGATTTGGCAAGATTTCTCTCTATGTCGGCAAGTTTTTGATCATCAGGCCCTAAGTATTAAATTCCAGCAGTGAATGCCGCATTGGAGACCTTGAATATGTAAGAACAGGTTCCCTGTTTTGGAACCTTGTATGCAAGCATTTTTATAAATGTGGTTCAATATTTTAAAAATAATAATCCAGCATTTTTTACCTGCTGCTTTCCTTACATTGCTGTATACACATTTACATATCTTCCATCCTAACAGTGTGTGCCCTTTGTTTCTTATATTGGATACCTGGAGGAGTAGAATGTAAACTTAAAGCTATCAAGATGACATAAATAATTGTTTCAGAACAACTGAAATATTAACCTAATAGAAATAAATAAAAAATATGTTAGTGCTCCACAGGGATAATAAACACATTTTTTCTCTTTCATGTTTCAAATAGAGCACTCAATTTTAAGCAACTTTCTAATTTACTCCTATTATCAATTTATATTCGTTCTCTTGCTATCTTTATTTAAAGAGCAGGAATGTAAAGCTTAGGAGCCATTCTTTTTTAGATTCAGCTCTGTGGATAGCGCTTGTTTTTTTGGTGGCAACATTCAGCAAACCAATAAGCAAGCAAAACCCAGGTACTGAACCAAAAATGGGCCAGCTCATATGCTATACATTCCTGCTTTTTAAATAAAGATAGCAAAATAACAAATACATTTTTGCTTAAAATTGCATGGTCTATCATAGAAGAAACAATTTGGGTGTAGTATCCCTTAAAAAAGAGATTTATATTACATTTCAGATTTAAATGACATACAATTTTATAAAAGAAAAGAGGTAATTAAACATTTAACAAGCCCCTTTTCATCATGTAGGAATTTTTATGTTCTTTTAAATAACATTAACAATGTATTCAAAATACATACATTAAGTTTAGTCGTTTTTCAAGCCTGGAGTTCCTTGCCTGCATATTGATGTTTTTTGATAGCAGCAGGTGTGTTTAGATTCTTAGCCTGACATTTGATGATATCAAAGTTTGCTGTTTCAGCACTGATAGTTCGCTGTGTACTCACCTTCTCTTCAGTTATTGAAGCAGATAAATTTGTTTTCCCTGAGCTGTCTCTTGCTGACAATGTTGATGAGTTTGCTGTAACATTAAATGTTCTGAAGAGTAAACAACAAATACTGATCTCATTCCTACACTTCATAACAATGCAAACAATGCTAGGATGTGGATCAGAATTCAGAGTACTTCTGTCATTTCTGCAAAAAAGCAAAACTGTTTCCCCATCATAAAAACTGTGATGCTAATATCCAATAAATAAATTAAAGGGATGTAAATACCAACATTTTCTTTCATATTTCAGATAGAGCATGCGATTTTAAACACCTTTCTAATTTACTTCTATTATCAATTCTTCTTTGCCCTCTTGGTATTTTTTGTTGAGAGGCATGTAAGCTTAGGAAATTTATTTGAACAGTAAGTGCACAAGACAAATGGCTACTTACAAACATGAAAACATAAAAGGCATATATGTAAGCAAATTCCAAGGTGAAGACTGCTGCAAGAATCCACACTGTACTTGTTAAAAACACCTTCCAAATGGTGTCAGTGAATGCAGTGTTAATGCAGAAAGTCATAAAATGGGATAGAAATGTCTCTACGCGTTTCGTCTGGGTTCGCCCAGACTTTGTCAAGAGTGATTATGTTCTGTGCTCCAACCGGCTTTTAAAGGAGCTGGTGCAGGTGAGGTTCATAGGTCAACCTATCATATGCCACCTGTGTTACAACCTGTGTTCAAATGCCTGACAAAATAACATAGCTAAGTGCTGAGACCAAATTTGTTGCAAATAAATAAATACATTGATAAAAACAGCCATTGAAACAGTTTAAAAATATACAATCATATGTAAATAAAAGCCTGAAAAATAGACATAATATGATAATGTTTTTGAATTAATTAATTCAGGGAACTATATGATTTAAAACAGTAATATTTCACTAAAAAGCTAAAAAAAGGTGTCGGCATTATAGGAGCCAAATTCAATTTTATAAAGTTAACAAATACAGAATCTAGTCTAAGAAAGTGTAATTAAAAATTGATTAAAAATAAATAATGAATATTTTATACAATGGATAGAGTGTTATTATTGTTATCAACTAATGGGGTGACTTATTAGGAGGGGTAGTTACTGAAACATTTACATAAATGCCTGTAAATCTAGTTCTAAATTTAAACCAGCAGGGTGCATAGCATCCAGTTGGTATATCCAAAAGGATTCTCTGCGTCTTAGTGTCAGTAGCCTGTTAGGATATTTGTTTGGCGGAATCCAGTCAATAACTTGGATTTTTAAACACTTGGGATCAGAGTTGTGATATAATCTAAAATGTTCAGGAACACTATGGCCTAGATTTGGAGTTAGCCGTGAAAACCAGCGTTAGAGGCTCCTAACGCTGGTTTTAGGCTAACTCCGGTATTTGGAGTCACTCAAAATAGGGTCTAACGCTCACTTTTCAGCCGCGACTTTTCCATACCGCAGATCCCCTTACGTCAATTGCGTATCCTATCTTTTCAATGGGATCTTTCTAACTCCGGTATTATCTTTCTAACTCCAGTATTTAGAGTCGTGTCTGAAGTGAGCGTTAGACATCTAACGACAAAACTCCAGCCGCAGGAAAAAAAGTCAGTAGTTAAGAGCTTTCTGGGCTAACGCCGGTTCATAAAGCTCTTAACTACTGTACTCTAAAGTACACTAACACCCATAAACTACCTATGTACCCCTAAACTGAGGCCCCCCCACATCTCCGCCACTCGATTAAATTTTTTTAACCCCTAATCTGCCGACCGCCACCTACGTTATACTTATGTACCCCTAATCTGCTGCCCCTAACACCGCCGACCCCTGTATTATATTTATTAACCCCTAATCTGCCCCCCACAACGTCGCCGCCAGCTACCTACAATAATTAACCCCTAATCTGCGGACCGCAAAGCGCCGCCACCTACATTATAGCTATGTACCCCTAATCTGCTGCCCCTAACACCGCCGACCCCTATATTATATTTATTAACCCCTAATCTGCCCCCCACAACGTCGCCTCCACCTGCCTACACTTATTAACCCCTAATCTGCTGAGCGGACCGCACCGCTACTATAATAAAGTTATTAACCCCTAATCCGCCTCACTAACCCTATAATAAATAGTATTAACCCCTAATCTGCCCTCCCTAACATCGCCAACACCTAACTTCAATTATTAACCCCTAATCTGCCGACCGGAGCTCACCGCTATTCTAATAAATGTATTAACCCCTAAAGCTAAGTCTAACCCTAACACTAACACCCCCCTAAATTAAATATAATTTTAATCTAACGAAATTAATTAACTCTTATAAATAAAATAAAATAAATTATTCCTATTTAAAGCTAAATACTTACCTGTGAAATAAACCCTAATATAGCTACAATATAACGAATAATTACATTGTAGCTATTTTAGGATTCATATTTATTTTACAGGCAACTTTGTAATTATTTTAACCAGGTACAATAGCTATTTAATAGTTAAGAACTATTTAATAGCTAAAATAGTTAAAATAATTACAAATTTACCTGTAAAATAAATCCTAACCTAAGTTACAATTAAACCTAACACTACACTATCAATAAATTAATTAAATAAAATACCTATAATTATCTACAATTAAACCTACCACTACACTATCAATAAATAAATTAAATACAATACCTACAAATAACTACAATGAAATAAACTATCTAAAGTACAAAAAATAAAAAAGAACTGTTACAAAAAATAAAAAAATATTTACAAACATAAGAAAAATATTACAACAATTTTAAACTAATTACACCTACTCTAAGCCCCCTAATAAAATAACAAAGACCCCCAAAATAACAAAATGCCCTACCCTATTCTAAATTACTACATTTCAAAGCTCTTTTACCTTACCAGCCCTGAACAGGGCCCTTTGCGGGGCATGCCCCAAGAAATTCAGCTCTTTTGCCTGTAAAAAAAAACATACAATACCCCCCCCCAAAATTACAACCCACCACCCACATACCCCTAATCTAACCCAAACCCCCCTTAAATAAACCTAACACTAAGCCCCTGAAGATCTTCCTACCTTGTCTTCACCCTACCAGGTTCAGCCAATCAGCCAATCAGAATCAAGATCAATCTGATTGGCTGATCCAATCAGCCAATCAGATTGAGCTCGCATTCTATTGGCTGATCGGAACAGCCAATAGAATGCAAGCTCAATCTGATTGGCTGATCGAATCAGCCAATCGGATTGAACTTGATTCTGATTGGCTGATTCCATCAGCCAATCAGAATATTCCTACCTTAATTCCGATTGGCTGATAGAATCCTATCAGCCAATCGGAATTCGAGGGATGCCATCTTGGATGACGTCCCTTAAAGGAACCGTCATTCGGCTAGTAGGCGTCGGGAGAAGAGGGTGTTCCGCGTCGGAGGTCTGCAAGATGGATCCGGAAGAAAGAAGATTGAAGATGCCGTTGATAGAAGACTTCATCCGGATCATGGACCTCTTCAGCTCCCGCTTGGATGAAGACTTCAGCCGGATCATGGACCTCTTCAGCCCCCCGCTTGGGCTTGGATCAGGACATCGGAGGAGCTCTTCAGATTCTATTTTTTGTACTTTAGATAGTTTATTTCATTGTAGTTATTTGTAGGTATTGTATTTAATTTATTTATTGATAGTGTAGTGGTAGGTTTAATTGTAGATAATTATAGGTATTTTATTTAATTAATTTATTGATAGTGTAGTGTTAGGTTTAATTGTAACTTAGGTTAGGATTTATTTTACAGGTAATTTTGTTATTATTTTAACTAGGTAACTATTAAATAGTTCTTAACTATTTAATAGCTATTGTACCTGGTTAAAATAATTACAAAGTTGCCTGTAAAATAAATATTAATCCTAAAATAGCTACAATGTAATTATAATTTATATTGTAGCTATATTAGGATTTATTTTACAGGTAAGTATTTAGCTTTAAATAGGAATAATTTATTTAATAAGAGTTAATTAATTTCGTTAGATTAAAATTATATTTAATTTAGGGGGGTGTTAGTGTTAGGGTTAGACTTAGCTTTAGGGGTTAATACATTTATTATAGTAGCGGTGAGCTCCGGTCGGCAGATTAGGGGTTAATGTTTGAAGTTAGGTGTCGGCGATGTTAGGGAGGGCAGATTAGGGGTTAATACTATTTATTATAGGGTTAGTGATGCGGATTAGGGGTTAATAACTTTATTATAGTAGCGCTCAGGTCCGCTCAGCAGATTAGGGGTTAATAAGTGTAGGCAGGTGGAGGCGACGTTGAGGGGGGCAGATTAGGGGTTAATAAATATAATATAGGGGTCGGCGGTGTTAGGGGCAGCAGATTAGGGGTACATAAGGATAATGTAAGTAGAGGCGGTTTACGGAGCGGCAGATTAGGGGTTAAAAATAATATGCAGGGGTCAGCGATAGCGGGGGCGGCAGATTAGGGGTTAATAAGTGTAAGGCTAGGGATGTTTAGACTCGGGGTACATGTTAGGGTGTTAGGTGCAGACGTAGGAAGTGTTTCCCCATAGCAAACAATGGGGCTGCGTTAGGAGCTGAACGCGGCTTTTTTGCAGGTGTTAGGTTTTTTTTCAGCTCAAACAGCCCCATTGTTTCCTATGGGGGAATCATGCACGAGCACGTTTTTGAGGCTGGCCGCTTGTGTAAGCAACTCTGGTATCGAGAGTTGAAGCTGCGTTAAAAATGCTCTACGCTCCTTTTTTGGAGCCTAACGCAGCCTTTTTGTGGACTCTCAATACCAGAGTTATTTTTATGGTGTGGCCAGAAAAAAGCCGGCGTTAGCTACGCGGGTCATTACCGACAAAACTCTAAATCTAGGCCTATGTGTTTTTAGACCATTTTTGATGTTATTAATTTGTTCATTGAATCTAGTACGTATGTTCCTTTTGGTTCTCCCTATGTAAATCATCTTACAGCTGCAGCTCAAAATATACACTACAAATGTAGTGCTGCAGTTGCATTTATTTTTTTGTTTAAAGGTTTTAGTACCTCCTGAACTAGTAAAATTTATGTTTTTATCTATATATTTACACATCCCTCATCTTGCTGCCCCACACTTGTATGTACCTGTTTTTTGTTGTAACCATTATAGGGTAGTGGTACTTGTTTTTGGTTTCCCTGTTTGGCGTAATTTGGTGGGTGCTAATATGTTTTTAAAATCAGTATTTTTCCTAAACGTAACTAATGGTTTGTCTGATAAAATCCTTCCTAAAATGGTATCTGCTTTTAATACCCCCCAATGTTTGCTTAATATGTTCTGGATATCTTTGGAACCCTGATTATAAGTTGTTACAAATCTAACACTATCTTTATTACTATGTTGTTTTTCTAATTTGTGTGGTTGCAGTAATGTTTTCCTGTCCATCAGTTGTACTTTTTCTTTGGCCTGTTGGATTATGGCTGCCTCATAGCCTTTTTCCAAGAATCTAGCATCTAAAATGTTTGCTTCATGTTTAAAATCACTGTCCCTGGTGCAGTTCCTTTTAATTCTCTGGTATTGACCCAGAGGTATATTGGTTTTCCACCTGGGTAAATGACCACTTTTGGCATTAAGAAAGCCGTTCTTATCCGTTGGCTTGCAAAAATTCTTAACTGCCACCTTGTCATTTTCGTCTGAGAATAGTACTAGGTCTAGGAACTCAATCTGTTTTTTATCAGTCTTAGAGACAAATTTAAGATTAAAGGAATTAGAATTCATATGATTTATGAATTCTTTGCTCTTAACTTCACTGCCTTTCCATATTATTATTACGTCGTCTATGTATCTGTAATAACAAATGAGATTATTAATGTATGGATTGTTGGACCAAATGTATTTTTCTTCAAAGTTGTGCATGTAAAGATTCACATAAGATGGGGTGAAAGTCGTGCTTTGTAGAATAAATTCTAAGTGTAGCGTGGACTTAATATCTCTATTTAGGGTCTCGTTTATTGCTTTTATACCAAGGTCAAGTGGGATGCATGTATATAGTGAAGATACATCAACCAGTGGTACAAAAAACTAGGGCATATCTCAGAGACACCATACACACTATAAACATTTTTGAAGGAATTAATTGGGAAAGTGACTATTTATGGATTGCATGTGATGTATCTTCACTATATACATGCATCCCACATGACCTTGGTATAAAAGCAATAAACGAGACCCTAAATAGAGATATCAAGTCCACGATACACTTAGAATTTATTCTAGAAAGCATTAGATTCATACTTTCGCATAATTATTTTGTTTTCAACGAGCAATTTTTTAAACAGATACAAGGAACTGCGATGGGGACGACTTTCGCCCCATCTTATGCGAATCTTTACATGCACAACTTTGAAGAAAAATACATTTGGTCCAACAATCCATACATTAATAATCTCATTTGTTATTACAGATACATAGACGACGTAATAATAATATGGAAAGGCAGTGAAGTTAAGAGCAAAGAATTCATAAATCATATGAATTCTAATTCCTTTAATCTTAAATTTGTCTCTAAGACTGATAAAAAATAGATTGAGTTCCTAGACCTAGTACTATTCTCAGACGAAAATGACAAGGTGGCAGTTAAGAATTTTCGCAAGCCAACGGATAAGAACAGCTTTCTTAATGCCAAAAGTGGTCATTTACCCAGGTGGAAAACCAATATACCTCTGGGTCAATACCAGAGAATTAAAAGGAACTGCACCAGGGACAGTGATTTTAAACATGAAGCAAACATTTTAGATGCTAGATTCTTGGAAAAAGGCTATGAGGCAGCCATAATCCAACAGGCCAAAGAAAAAGTACAACTGATGGACAGGAAAACATTACTGCAACCACACAAATTAGAAAAACAACATAGTAATAAAGATAGTGTTAGATTTGTAACAACTTATAATCAGGGTTCCAAAGATATCCAGAACATATTAAGCAAACATTGGGGGGTATTAAAAGCAGATACCATTTTAGGAAGGATTTTATCAGACAAACCATTAGTTACGTTTAGGAAAAATACTGATTTTAAAAACATATTAGCACCCACCAAATTACGCCAAACAGGGAAACCAAAAACAAGTACCCCTACCCTACAATGGTTACAACAAAAACCAGGTACATAAAAGTGTGGGGCAGCAAGATGCGGGATGTGTAAATATATAGATAAAAACATAAATTTTACTAGTTCAGGAGGTACTAAAACCTTTAAACAAAAAAATAAATGCAACTACAGCACTACATTTGTAGTGTATATTTTGAGCTGCAGCTGTAAGATGATTTACATAGGGAGAACCAAAAGGAACATACGTACTAGATTCAATGAACACATTAATAACATAAAAAATGGTCTAAAAACACATAGGCCTAGATTTGGAGTTTGGCGTTAGCCGTGAAAACCAGCGTTAGAGGCTCCTAACGCTGGTTTTAGGCTACCTCCGGTATTTCGAGTCACTCAAAATAGGGTCTAACGCTCACTTTTCAGCCGCGACTTTTCCATACCGCAGATCCCCTTACGTAAATTGCGTATCCTATCTTTTCAATGGGATCTTTCTAACTCCGGTATTTAGAGTCGTGTCTGAAGTGAGCGTTAGACATCTAACGACAAAACTCCAGCCGCAGGAAAAAAGTCAGTAGTTAAGAGCTTTCTGGGCTAACGCCGGTTTATAAAGCTCTTAACTACTGTGCTCTAAAGTACACTAACACCCATAAACTATCTATGTACCCCTAAACCGAGGTCCCCCCACATCGCCGCCACTCGATTAAATTTTTTTAACCCCTAATCTGCCGACCGCCACCTACGTTATCCTTATGTACCCCTAATCTGCTGCCCCTAACACCGCCGACCCCTATATTATATTTAGTAACCCCTAACCTGCCCCCCACAACGTCGCCGCCAGCTACCTACACTTATTAACCCCTAATCTGCCGAGCGGACCTGAGCGCTACTATAATAAAGTTATTAACCCCTAATCCGCCTCACTAACCCTATAATAAATAGTATTAACCCCTAATCTGCCCTCCCTAACATCCCCGACACCTAACTTCAATTATTAACCCCTAATCTGCCGACCGGAGCTCACCGCTATTCTAATAAATGTATTAACCCCTAAAGCTAAGTCTAACCCTAACACTAACACCCCCCTAAGTTAAATATAATTTACATCTAACGAAATTAATTAACTCTTATTAAATAAATTATTCCTATTTAAAGCTAAATACTTACCTGTAAAATAAATCCTAATATAGCTACAATATAAATTATAATTACATTGTAGCTATTTTAGGATTAATATTTATTTTACAGGCAACTTTGTAATTATTTTAACCAGGTACAATAGCTATTAAATAGTTAAGAACTATTTAATAGTTACCTAGTTAAAATAATTACAAAATTACCTGTCAAATAAATCCTAACCTAAGTTACAATTAAACCTAACACTATACTATCATTAAATTAATTAAATAAAATACCTACAATTACCTACAATTAAACCTAACACTACACTATCAATACATTAATTAAATACAATACCTACAAATAACTACAATTAAATAAACTAACTAAAGTACAAAAAATAAAAAAGAACTAAGTTACAAAAAATAAAAAAATATCTACAAACATAAGAAAAATATTACAACAATTTTAAACTAATTACACCTACTCTAAGCCCCCTAATAAAACAACAAAGCCCCCCAAAATAAAAAATGCCCTACCCTATTCTAAATTACTAAAGTTAAAAGCTCTTTTACCTTACCAGCCCTGAACAGGGCCCTTTGCGGGGCATGCCCCAAGAAGTTCATCTCTTTTGCCTGTAAAAAAACATACAATACCCCCCCCCCAACATTACAACCCACCACCCACATACCCCTAATCTAACCCAAACCCCCCTTAAATAAACCTAGCACTAAGCCCCTGAAAATCTTCCTACCTTGTCTTCACCATACCAGGCTCACCGATCGGTCCTGAAGAGCTCCTCCGATGTCCTGATCCAAGCCCAAGCGGGGGGCTGAAGATGTCCATGATCCGGTAGAAGTCTTCATCCAAGCGGGGCAGAAGAGGTCTTCCATCCGATTGAAGTCTTCATCCAGGCGGCATCTTCTATCGACATCCATCTGGAACGGAGCGGCAGCATCCTGAAGACCTCCGACGCGGAACATCCATCCTGGCCGACGACTGAACGACGAATGATGGTTCCTTTAAATGACGTCATCCAAGATGGCGTCCCTCGAATTCCGATTGGCTGATAGGATTCTATCAGCCAATCGGAATTAAGGTAGGAATATTCTGATTGGCTGATGGAATCAGCCAATCAGATTTAGCTCGCATTCTATTGGCTGATCGGAACAGCCAATAGAATGCGAGCTGAATCTGATTGGCTGATTGGATCAGCCAATTGGATTGAACTTGATTCTGATTGGCTGATTCCATCAGCCAATCAGAATATTCCTACCTTAATTCCGATTGGCTGATAGAATCCTATCAGCCAATCGGAATTCTAGGGACGCCATCTTGGATGACGTCATTTAAAGGAACCGTCATTCGTCGTTCAGTCGTCGGCCAGGATTTGTTCCGCGTCGGAGGTCTTCAGGATGCTGCCGCTCCATTCCAGATGGATGTCGATAGAAGATGCCGCCTGGATGAAGACTTCAATCGGATGGAAGACCTCTTCTGCCCCGCTTGGATGAAGACTTCTACCGGATCATGGACATCTTCAGCCCCCCGCTTGGGCTTGGATCAGGACATCGGAGGAGCTCTTCAGGACCGATCGGTGAACCTGGTATGGTGAAGATAAGGTAGGAAGATCTTCAGGGGCTTAGTGTTAGGTTTATTTAAGGGGGGTTTGGGTTAGATTAGGGGTATGTGGGTGGTGGGTTGTAATGTTGGGGGGGGTATTGTATGTTTTTTTTACAGGCAAAAGAGATGAACTTCTTGGGGCATGCCCCGCAAAGGGCCCTGTTCAGGGCTGGTAAGGTAAAAGAGCTTTTAACTTTAGTAATTTAGAATAGGGTAGGGCATTTTTTTATTTTGGGGGGCTTTGTTGTTTTATTAGGGGGCTTAGAGTAGGTGTAATTAGTTTAAAATTGTTGTAATATTTTTCTTATGTTTGTAGATATTTTTTTATTTTTTGTAACTTAGTTCTTTTTTATTTTTTGTACTTTAGTTAGTTTATTTAATTGTAGTTATTTGTAGGTATTGTATTTAATTAATGTATTGATAGTGTAGTGTTAGGTTTAATTGTAGGTAATTGTAGGTATTTTATTTAATTAATTTAATGATAGTATAGTGTTAGGTTTAATTGTAACTTAGGTTAGGATTTATTTGACAGGTAATTTTGTAATTATTTTAACTAGGTAACTATTAAATAGTTCTTAACTATTTAATAGCTATTGTACCTGGTTAAAATAATTACAAAGTTGCCTGTAAAATAAATATTAATCCTAAAATAGCTACAATGTAATTATAATTTATATTGTAGCTATATTAGGATTTATTTTACAGGTAAGTATTTAGCTTTAAATAGGAATAATTTATTTAATAAGAGTTAATTAATTTCGTTAGATGTAAATTATATTTAACTTAGGGGGGTGTTAGTGTTAGGGTTAGACTTAGCTTTAGGGGTTAATACATTTATTAGAATAGCGGTGAGCTCCGGTCGGCAGATTAGGGGTTAATAATTTAAGTTAGGTGTCGGCGATGTTAGGGAGGGCAGATTAGGGGTTAATACTATTTATTATAGGGTTAGTGAGGCGGATTAGGGGTTAATAACTTTATTATAGTAGCGCTCAGGTCCGCTCGGCAGATTAGGGGTTAATAAGTGTAGGCAGGTGGAGGCGACGTTGTGGGGGGCAGATTAGGGGTTAATAAATATAATATAGGGGTCGGCGATGTTAGGGCAGCAGATTAGGGGTACATAGGGATAATGTAAGTAGCGGCGGTTTACGGAGCGGTAGATTAGGGGTTAATAATAATATGCAGGGGTCAGCGATAGCGGGGGCGGCAGATTAGGGGTTAATAAGTGTAAGGTTAGGGGTGTTTAGACTCGGGGTACATGTTAGGGTGTTAGGTGCAGACGTAGGAAGTGTTTCCCCATAGCAAACAATGGGGCTGCGTTAGGAGCTGAACGCGGCTTTTATGCAGGTGCTCAAACAGCCCCATTGTTTTTTATGGGAGAATCGTGCACGAGCACGTTTTTGAGGCTGGCTGCTTGCGTAAGCAACTCTGGTATCGAGAGTTGAAGCTGCGTTAAAAATGCTCTACGCTCCTTTTTTGGAGCCTAACGCAGCCTTTATGTGGACTCTCAATACCAGAGTTATTTTTATGGTGCGGCCAGAAAAAAGCCGGCGTTAGCTAAGCGGGTCGTTACCGACAAAACTCCAAATCTAGGCCCTAGTGTTCCTGAACATTTTAGATTATATCACAACTCTGATCCCAAGTGTTTAAAAATCCAAGTTATTGACTGGATTCCACCAAACAAATATCCTAACAGGCTACTGACACTAAGATGCAGAGAATCCTTTTGGATATACCAACTGGATGCTATGCACCCTGCTGGTTTAAATTTAGAACTAGATTTACAGTCATTTATGTAAATGTTTCAGTAACTACCCCTCCTAATAAGTCACCCCATTAGTTGATAACAATAATAACACTCTATCCATTGTATAAAATATTCATTATTTATTTTTAATCAATTTTTAATTACGCTTTCTTACACAGACTAGATTCTGTATTTGTTAACTTTATAAAATTGAATTTGGCTCCAATAATGCCGACACCTTTTTTAGCTTTTTAGTGAAATATTACTGTTTTAAATCATATAGTTCCCTGAATTAGTTAATTCAAAAACATTATCATATTATTTCTATTTTTCAGGTTTTTATTTACATATGATTGTATATTTTTAAACTGTTTCAATGGATGTTTTTATCAATGTATTTATTTATTTGCAACAAATTTGGTCTCAGCACTTAGCTATGTTATTTTGTCAGGCATTTGAACACAGGTTGTAACACAGGTGGCATATGATAGGTTGACCTATGAACCTCACCTGCACCAGCTCCTTTAAAAGCCGGTTGGAGCACAGAACATAATCACTCTTGACAAAGTCTGGGCGAACCCAGACGAAACGCGTAGAGACATTTCTATCCCATTTTATGACTTTCTGCATTAACACTGCATTCACTGACACCATTTGGAAGGTTTTTTTAACAAGTACAGTGTGGATTCTTGCAGCAGTCTTCATCTTGGAATTTGCTTACATATATGCCTTTTATGTTTTCATGTTTGTAAGTAGCCATTTGTCTTGTGCACTTACTGTTCAAATAAATTGTACTTCACTTGAGTCAGGCTGCGCCTGTCCTATTCTTTCTATTTTCAGTTTCTCTTTGATGCGATCCACGGACATCCATTACCTGTCACAGGCAGCAACTGATCACCCTTGAACCCGGAAGGAGGAACTCGCGACGCTGAGCTAACAGCCTGAATCATCTCTCCATCAGCTCAAAGGAGAAACACCGGCTTGTTCATCCCCACAGAAGTTCCAGGACCGTAAGCGCCAAATTTTTAACTCTGTTTGCCTAATTGCTCTCTATGTAAGCTTAGGAGTTGGCCCATTTCTGGAACAGTTTTTCAAGAATTGTATCCATTTGCAAAAGCACTAGATGGCAGCACTTTTTACTGCCATGTAGTGATCCAGATGCCAACCTAGGTATCCCTTAAACAAAGAACACCATGGGAACAAAGCAACTTTGATAGAAGTAAATTGGAAACTTTTTTTAAAATGGTATGCTCTGTCTGAATCACAAAAGACAATGGCATCTACTTATCAAGCCGTCGACTTTCTTGCATTCGACTGCACCAATATGCTCGCCTAAGACGCCTAATATCATGGCCGCGGACCTGAATACGTTATTCAAAGTTCCCAAAAAAGCTGTCAAAAAGCTGCGCACGAAGTATGGTGCGATGAGCAGCGGACTGTTGTTAACTAACAGTCATGGATCTTGTTGCTCTTCGGCTTTTTTTTAAGCTTCCTTGGAACCCTGTCACTAAGCACCAACACTATACTATACTGTTTACCCCCTATACCACCACTCCCGGACCCCGCCGCACCTAAATAAAGTTATTAACCCCTAAACCGCTGCTCCCAGAGCCCACCACAACTCTAATAAATGTAGTAACCCCTAAACCGCTGCTCTCGAAGCCCACCGCAACTCTAATAAATGTATTAACCCCTAAACCGTCGCTCCCGGAGCCCACCGCAACTCTAATAAATGTATTAACCGCTAAACCACCACTCCCAGAGCCCACTGCCACCTACATTATACATATTAACCCCTAATCTTCCGCCCCCTATACTGCCGCCACCTACATAAAGTTATTAACCCCTATCCTGCCACTCCCGGACCCCGCCACAACTAAATAAAGTGTTTAACCCCTAAACCGCCGCTCCCGGAGCTAACCGCCACCTATATTATATTTATTAACCCCTAATCTGCCCCCCAACACCGCCGCCACTATATTAAATGTATTAACCCCTAAACCTAAGTCTAACACTAACCCTAACACCCCCTAACTTAAATATAATTTAAATGAATTGAAATAAATTATTCCTATTTATAATTAAATACTTACCTATAAAATAAACCCTTTACGCCTAGATTTAGAGTTCTGCGGCCAAAGGGGTGCGTAGCTAACGCTGGCTTTTTTCTGGCCGCACCTTTTAAATACCGCTGGTATTGAGAGTTCACAGAATGGCTGCGTTAGGCTCCAAAAAAGGAGCGTAGAGCATATTTAACGCAACTTCAACTCTCGATACCAGCGGTGCTTACGGACGCGGCCAGCTTAAAAAACGTGCTCGTGCACGATTCCCCCATAGAAAACAATGGGGCTGTTTGAGCTGAAAAAAAACCTAACACCTGCAAAAAAGCCGCGTTCAGCTCCTAACGCAGCCCCATTGTTTGCTATGGGGAAACACTTCCTACGTCTGCACCTAACACTCTAACATGTACCCCGAGTCTAAACACCCCTAACCTTACACTTATTAACCCCTAATTTGCCGCCCCCGCTATCGCTGATCCTTGCATACTTATATTATCCCTATGTACCCCTAATCTGCTGCCCCTAACACCGCTGACCCCTATATTATATTTATTAACCCCTAATCTGCGCCCACAACATTGCCTCCACCTGCCTACACTTATTAATCCCTAATCTGCCGAGCGGACAGCACCGCTATTATAATAAAGTTATTAACCCCTAATCTGCCGACTGGAGCTCACCGCTATTCAAATAAATGTATTAACCCCTAAAGCTAAGTCTAACCCTAACACCCCCCTAAGTTAAATATAATTTAAATCTAACGAAATAAATTAACTCATTAAATAAATTATTCCTATTTAAAGCTAAATACTTACCTGTAAAATAAATACTAATATAGCTACAATATAAATTATATTTATATTATAGCTATTTTAGGATTTATATTTATTTTACAGGTAACTTTGTATTTATTTTAACCAGGTACAATAGCTATTAAATAGTTAAGAACTATTTAATAGCTAAAATAGTTAAAATAATTAGAAAATTACCTGTAAAATAAATCCTAATCCATAAAATACCTACAATTACCTACAATTAAACCTAACACTACACTATCAATACATTAATTAAATACAATATCTACAAATAAATACAATGAAATAAACTAACTAAAGTACAAAAAATAAAAAAGAACTAAGTTACAAAAAATAAAAAAATATTTACAAAGAAAAATCAGAAAAATATTACAACAATTTTAAACTAATTACACCTACTCTAAGCCCCCTAATAAAATAACAAAGACCCCCAAAATAAAAAAATGCCCTACCCTATTCTAAATTACAAAAGTTCAAAGCTCTTTTACCTTACCAGCCCTGAACAGGGCCCTTTGCGGGGCATGCCCCAAAGAATTCAGCTCTTTTGCCTGTAAAAAAAACACATACAATACCCCCCCCCAACATTACAACCCACCACCCACATACCCCTAATCTAACCCAAACCCCCCTTAAATAAACCTAACACTAAGACCCTAAAGATCTTCCTACCTTATCTTCACCATACCAGGTTCACCGATCGATCCAGAAGAGCTCCTCCCATGTCTTGATCCAAGCCCAAGTGGGGGGCTGAAGATGTCCATGATCCGGCTGAAGTCTTCATCCAAGCGGGAGCTGAAGAGGTCCATGATCCGGCTGAAGTCTTCTATCAACGGCATCTTCAATCTTCTTTCTTCCGGATCCATGTTCATCCCGCCGACGCGGAACATCCATCTTCACCGATGACTTCCCGACAAATGACGGTTCCTTTAAGGGACGTCATCCAAGATGGCGACCCTAGAATTCCGATTGGCTGATAGGATTCTATCAGCCAATCGGAATTAAGGTAGGAAAATTCTGATTGGCTGATGGAATCAGCCAATCAGAATCAAGTTCAATCCGATTGGCTGATTCAATCAGCCAATCAGATTGAGCTTGCATTCTATTGGCTGTTCCGATCAGCCAATAGAATGCGAGCTCAATCTGATTGTCTGATCGGATCAGCCAATCGGATTGAACTTGATTCTGATTGGCTGATTCCATCAGCCAATCAGAATATTCCTACCTTAATTCCGATTGGCTGATAGAATCCTATCAGCCAATCGGAATTCGAGGGACGCCATCTTGGATGACGTCCCTTAAAAGAACCGTCATTCGTCGGGAAATCGTCGGTGAAGATGGATGTTCCGCGTCGGCGGGATGAACATGGATCCGGAAGAAAGAAGATTGAAGATGCCGTTGATAGAAGACTTCAGCCGGATCATGGACCTCTTCAGCTCCCGCTTGGATGAAGACTTCAGCCGGATCATGGACATCTTCAGCCCTCCGCTTGGGCTTGGATCAAGACATCGGAGGCGCTCTTCTGGATCGATCGGTGAACCTGGTATGGTGAAGATAAGGTAGGAAGATCTTCAGGGGCTTAGTATTAGGTTTATTTAAGGGGGGTTTGGGTTAGATTAGGGGTATGTGGGTGGTGGGTTGTAATGTTGGGGGGGGGTATTGTATGTGGTTTTTTTACAGGCAAAAGAGCTGAATTCTTTGGGGCATGCCCCGCAAAGGGCCCTGTTCAGGGCTGGTAAAGTAAAAGAGCTTTGAACTTTAGTAATTTAGAATAGGGTAGGGCATTTTTTTATTTTGGGGGTCTTTGTTATTTTATTACGGGGCTTAGAGTAGGTGTAATTAGTTTAAAATTGTTGTAATATTTTTCTGATGTTTGTAAATATTTTTTTATTTTTTGTAACTTAGTTCTTTTTTATTTTTTGTACTTTAGTTAGTTTATTTCATTGTATTTATTTGTAGATATTGTATTTAATTAATGTATTGATAGTGTAGTGTTAGGTTTAATTGTAGGTAATTGTAGGTATTTTATTTAATTAATTTATTGATAGTGTAGTGTTAGGTTTAATTGTAACTTAGGTTAGGATTTACTTTACAGGTAATTTTGTAATTATTTTAACTATTTTAGCTATTAAATAGTTCTTAACTAATAGCTATTGTACCTGGTTAAAATAAATACAAAGTTACCTGTAAAATAAATATAAATCCTAAAATAGCTATAATATAATTATAATTTATATTGTAGATATATTAGGGTTTATTTTACAGGTAAGTATTTAGCTTTAAATAGGAATAATTTATTTAATAAGAGTTAATTTATTTCGTTAGATTTAAATTATATTTAACTTAGGGGGGTGTTAGTGTTAGGGTTAGACTTAGCTTTAGGGGTTAATCCATTTATTACAGTAGCGGCGAGATTCGGTCGGCAGATTAGGGGTTAATAATTGAAGTTAGGTGTCAGCGATGTTAGGGAGGGCAGATTAGGGGTTAATACTATTTATTATAGGGTTATTGAGGCGGGAGTGAGGCGGATTAGGGGTTAATAACTTTATTATAGTAGCGGTGAGATCCGCTCGTCAGATTAGGGGTTAATAAGTGTAGGCAGGTGGAGGCGACGTTGAGGGGGGCAGATTAGGGGCTAATAAATATAATATAGGGGTTGGCGGTGTTAGGGGCAGCAGATTAGGGGTACATAAGGATAACGTAGGTGGCGGTCGGCAGATTAGGGGTTAAAAAAATTTAATCGAGTGGCGGCGATGTGGGGGGGCCTCGGTTTAGGGGTACATAGGTAGTTTATGGGTGTTAGTGTACTTTAGAGCACAGTAGTTAAGAGCTTTATAAACCGGCGTTAGCACAGAAAGCTCTTAACTACTGACTTTTTTCTGCGGCTGGAGTTTTGTCATTAGATTTCTAACACTCACTTCAGCCACGACTCTAAATACCGGAGTTAGAAAGATCCCATTGAAAAGATAGGATACGCAAATGACGTAAGGGGATCTGCGGTATGGAAAAGTCGCGGCTGAAAAGTGAGCGTTAGACCCTTTCCTGACTGACTCCAAATACCAGAGGGCGGTAAAAACCAGCGTTAGGAGCCTCTAACGCTGGTTTTGACGGCTACCGCCCAACTCTAAATCTAGGCCTAAGATAGCTACAATATAACTAATAGTTACATTGTAGCTATTTTAGGATTTATTTTTATTTTACAGGCAAGTTTGTATTTATTTTAACTAGCTACAATAGTTATTAAATAGTTATTAACTATTTAATAACTACCTAGTTAAAATAAATACAAAAGTACCTGTAAAATAAAACCTAACCTAAGTTACAATTACACCTACAATTACACTACAGTATAATTAAATTAATTACCTACATTAACTACAATTAACTACAATTAATTAAAATTATCTACAATCTATTAAAAAATTATCTACAAAAAAACAAACACTAAATTACAAAAAATAATAACATAATAAACAAGATTTTTAAACTAATTACACCTAATCTAATCCCCCTAACAAAATAAAAAATCCCCCAAAATAAAAAAAGCCCTACCCTACACTAAATTACAAATAGCCCTTAAAAGGACTTTTTGCGGGGCATTGCCCCAAAGTAATCAGCTCTTTTACCTGAAAAAAAGTACAATACCCCCCCAACATTAAAACCCACCACCCACACACCCAACCCTACTCTAAAACCCATCCAATACCCCCTTAAAAAAACCTAACACTAAGACCTTGAAGATCACCCTACCTTGAGACGTCTTCACCCAATCGGGCCGAAGTCCTCAATGAAGCTGGGCAAAGTGGTCCTCCAGATGGGCAGAAGTCTTCATCCAGGCGGCATCTTCTATCTTCATCCATCCTGCGCGGAGCGATTCCATCTTCAAGACATCCGACGCGGAGCATCCTCTTCCATCAACGTCGACTGTAGAATGAAGGTTACTTTAAATGATGTCATCCAAGATGGCATCCCTTCAATTCAGCCAAAAGGATTGAAGTTCAATCCTATTGGCTGATCCAATCAGCCAATAGAATGCAAACTCAATCCTATTGGCTGATTGCATCAACCAATA
This sequence comes from Bombina bombina, assembly GCF_027579735.1. Lineage (NCBI taxonomy): Eukaryota > Metazoa > Chordata > Amphibia > Anura > Bombinatoridae > Bombina > Bombina bombina. Next base: position 1,210,519,825 of record NC_069500.1, on the reverse strand, counting down.
GGATTTTTCCTACTTAATTTCGATTGGCTGATAGAATTCTATCAGTCAATTGGAATTGAAGGGATGCCATCTTCGATGATGTCATTTAAAGGAACCTTCAGTCTACAGTCAACGTCGATGAAACGTCGGATGTCTTGAAGATGGACCCGCACTGCGCCCGATGGATGAAGATAGAAGATGCCGTCTGGATGAAGACTTCTGCTTGTCTGGAGGAACTCTTCTGCCCGGCTTGGATGAAGACTTCTGCTCGTCTGGAGGACAACTTCCCCCGGCTTCGTTGAGGACTGCGGCCTGGTTGGGTGAAGAAGTCTCAAGGTAGGGTGATCTTCAAGGGGTTAGTATCAGGTTTTTCTAAGGGGGTATTGGGTGGGTTTTAGAGTAGGGTTGGGTGTGTGGGTGGTGGGTTTTAATGTTGGGGGGTATTGTACTTTTTTCAGGTAAAAGAGCTGATAACTTTAGGGAAATGCCCCGCAAAAAGCCCTTTTAAGGGCTATTTGTAATTTAGTGTAGGGTAGGGCTTTTTATTATTTTGGGGGGCTTTTTAATTTTGTTAGGGGGATTAGATTAGGTGTAATTAAAAATCTTGTAATTATTTTATTATTTTCTGGAATTTAGTGTGGTTTTTTTTGTACTTTAGATAATTTTATTTAATTCTATGTAATTATAGTTAATTGTAGTTAATGTAGGTAATTAATTTAATTATAGTGTAGTGTTAGGTGTAATTGTAACTTAGGTTTAATTTTACAGGTACTTTTGTATTTATTTTAACTAGGTAGTGATTAAATAGTTAATAACTATTTAATAACTATTGTACCTAGTTAAAATAAATACAAAGTTGCCTGTAAAATAAAAATAAATCCTAAGATAGCTACAATGTAACTATTAGTTATATTGTAGTTAGCTTAGGGTTTATTTTATATGTAAGTATTTAGTTTTAAATAGGAATAATTTATTTTGATTTATTTAAATTATATTTAAGTTAGGGGGTGTTAGGGTTAGTGTTAGACTTAGGTTTAGGGGTTAATACATTTAATAACCCCTTAATATAGTGGCAGCGGTGTAGGGGGGCAGATTAGTGGTTAATAAGTATAATGTAGGTGGTGGCGGTGTAGGGGGGGCAGATTAAGGGTTAATAAGTATAATGTATGTGGCGGTGGGCTCCGGGAACAGCAGTTTAGGGGTTAAACACTTTATTTAGTTGTGGCGGGGTCCGGGAGCTGCAGTTTAGGGGGTTAATAAGGATAATGTAGGTGGCGGCGGTGTGGGGGGGCAGATTAGGGGTGTTTAGACTTGGGGTACATGTTAGGGTGTTAGGTGTAGACATTACCATAGGGATCAATGGGATATCGGGCAGCAGCAAATATGAGCTTTCGCTGCTTTCAGACTCCCATTTATTCCTATGGTATCCGCCACCTCCAGGGAGGAGGATTGAAAACCAAGTACGCTGGGCCAGAAAAGTGCCGAGTGTACCTGCTAGTTATTTGATAACTAGCAAAAGTAGTCAGATTGTGCCGAACTTGCGTTCGGAACATCTGTAGTGATGTAAGCATCAATCTGTGTCGGACTGAGTCCGACGGATCGTATGTTACGTCACAAAATTCTACTTTTGCCGGTCTGTAGGGTTTGATAACTAAGGCAAATCAGGCTTGCCACTAATACGCTGCAGAATTCCAGCATATTTGCGGTTGACGGCTTGATAAATATATGCCAATTTTGGGGTTTAATATCCCTTTAAATATTAATTTTGAGAACTATCAAATAAATTTTAACAAGCACCTTGTTTTGAAAGGAAAATGTATAGAAAAAAATTTAATCTTATTTATGTTTCATGACACAAAATTATATATTTTTTCAATATTATCTTTTGCAAAAATTAATGCAGAAAGATAATAATTAGGTATATACAGCTAAAACAACTGGAGGTTATTTTTTTCCCTCTTCCTCTTTCTCTCGCTCTTTCCTTCCCCTCCTCCTTTTATAGGAGACACAGGAATGTAAGTTATTCTGTTTCCATGGAGGTATATTATTGGAGTACAGTCATCATACCGCTTACTCCATTTGCCTTTTGTAAAAATGTATGAAAATATGCCAGTACATGGTTTATTGAATTTGGTGCAATACAGAGTTCATCCCAATTGAAACAACTGGACTTTATTTTCCAATGTCAAAATTATATTCCTAAGAGGTTTTGACTCTAAATAACACCTTCACTAAAAAATAGGTTCAAAACCTAAGATGATATATGCAAGATGTCTGCATCTTTGAATTTTGTTTACTATGTAATGTGGATTTTGTTACCTAATGTATATTTTGCATTTCCTCATTTGTATTTGTTCAATACCTCAATAAAAATAACATAAATAAAATAAAAAATAAAACAACTGGAGGATTAACAAAAGGGATTATATCTTTGGGCTTTTTATATACCTCATAATGTACCGGTAGGTACTGATATGTAAAATTCCACTTGCTTAAGATATTCTGACTTATTTCTAAAGTTCTGAAATACTACACCATATTGGTCTACACTGTTTAATGTATATATAAAGAAGATGATTAAATATCACTTAAGGTTGTACATGGATACAACCACTAACCTACTGTTATAATAAAGATTTTCTCAGCTTCAAGATGACAGTGGATAAGATTTGTAGGGCCCCAGTTATAAAGTTGCTTTGGGTCAAAGTGATTCAGGCTCACACAAGCAGGCATGAAATGCTAGTTATGTAGCTGTGGTCAACTCAAGGGTGGCAGAGTTTCAGTAAATGATCCCTATCTGATTGGGTCAGGATGATTGACAACCCCTTCTCTTGCACAATTGGTTGAGCAAGATCAGGGAGCATAGGGTTTGCGCCGAGACGACTTTTTGCATATGCTGTTTGTGATTTAGAGTTTGGGGGTTTTAGGACCCTGTGGCATCTTTTGACGATTTAACGTGAAGGTGAATAACCTATAGAAAGACAATGGAGGGTTTTTATTAAAGATATTCTGTGAAATCCGGTATCACAATACTTACTAGCAGATGAAACGCGTTGGGGTAATCATTGAGGACTTGTGACTGTTTAGAGGATCCATAGTCTCAAGTGTTCTAGGAGGAACACGCTTGCCTTGTTTGGTCACACAGGGCTTCCGTAGTTTGAGCAACAAGCTTTTCCCTACTACCAAAGTTCGGGCAGACGTGTGGAACAGACTATACACAGAAGGGAGAGCGTTCTTGGAGCAGCTGAGTACCAGAAATCTTCATGATGGAAGCTGTTTGCCGTTGATTGTTTCTAAGTGCTTTGATTTTTATTTAACATTGTAAGTGTGAATTTTAGAGCGCTGGTGCCACTGTGTGTTTTATTGCACTTGAGTTTTGTTTGCGCTTTTTTCTTTTAGAGTGAAAGTTCCTGCCCTACTGCAAGTGGTATGAAGGATACATTTGGCAAATAAGCAGCAGAGGTCTCGAGTGGGATATAGTTGATTTCATCCAGAGGTGGTAATATATAATATATAATTTTTATTTTTGTACATGTTTGTGTATTTGGGTCATTCCGTTTCTAACAAAAGGAGATAATAATATTGTCCTTTTTTCTCTTTTATCTTTGTGTGTACCATTTTAATATTTTTATCTGGTTTATGAAATATGTTTAATGTGGTATTTTTAAATAAGTAAAGTGAGTTAGTTAAGAAATATTATTAACATTGCCAAAGAGTGTTAGCGCCATTGTTCTCTTCTGTGTGTGAGCATAGCTTCACAAGTAATTGCTTTTGCAATGTCAACTATGGGCAGTGGATGCTGCCTCCTTCCCACAGTGCCAGGTAAACAGGGTTTCTAGGCAGGAACTTGCCCATTCAGCTATTGATAAATGGAGTACATTTTCACTTTGGGCCTCATTATATATAAGGCAAGATCATACACATAATTCATTGTGCATCTCTTCGCCTATATTTTCCACAGTTTCATTAATGGGCGTTTCTGTCAATAAAATTCTATAGTTCCCGCAATTTAGCTAGTTTCTCTTACTTAATATGTTTCTACAGAGAGCGGGGCTGCTCTTTTCCAACAGTTCGCGCTTGCTCCACCCCCAGTAATTGGAGTCCGTACTTGGGCCCCACATAGGTGGACTACTTCCACCAACCTTTCACCCCCCCCCTTTTCCCCCCATACCCAACTCCTACCCCAGACCCTTTCCAGGTAACTTGATCCTATAGGGCAATGGTTCATATATGACCTCTCTCAGGTTCATTACCCACAATGTCAGAGGCTTGAACACCGTTAGTAAAAGGAGCCTACAAGCCAGATCCCTGCACTTCCATAGGGCCGATGTGGCCTTACTCCAAGAAACGCACCTACTTGTAGACAACCCCCCCACGTATATCTCCTGAGATTTCCCTGTTATTGAAGTAGCCTCCTACTCCAAAAAAGCTAGAGGCGTAGCCATATTAGTACATAAAAGAGTAGCCTTCAAACCCCTTCATGTGATAAGAGACCCCCAAGCGAGATACCTTATCCTCATCTGCAACCTGGACCATGTCACTTATAACATAGTCTCTTTCTATTTACCAAACACCTTACAGCCTAGATGCCTGCGGAAGATCTTGAACAAAGTTGATCAGTTCAAACAGGGTAGAGTGATTCTGGCGGGCGACCGGAACATGGTGTGGGACAGCAGGCTAGATAGGAAAACAACTCCTCCCAAGAGGAGAACCGCTGCCCTTGACTCTTTGAGCAGTAGATTTAGAGAGCTTATGACCCGGTTTAACTACTTTGACATTTGGAGGTCCCTACATCCTCTAGATAAGGACTATACTAACTTTTCCAACCCTCACATCACATTCTACAGATTAGACTATTTTTTCTGCCACCATGACACCATAGATCTCATACGGTCCACGAGTATATCCACATGCCCATGGTCCGACCATGACCAGGTCATAATGGACCTAATATACTACTAGATCTAGACCCTCTTGGAGGCTGGCCCATCATTTCTTATCAGATATCCCCTTTAGAGAGGAACTTAGGAAGGAAATAAAATTTACTTTGCGCATTAATGATTCTCCCGAGGTCAGAGATGACATGATTAGGGGCGCATTTAAAGCCACCACTCGTGGACTCTTTATACGCAAACAGGTCCATCTCAGGAAGCAGGCAGGCCTCTCTCTGTCCCAGGCACACTGTAGGTTACGTTCCTTAGAACTCCGTTGGCGCACCTCTGACACTGCAGACTCTGACCAGGAAGTCAAGGACATTAGACGGCACATATGCCAATTGGAGTTTAGAAAGACCCAATCCAATCTCTAAATGAAAACTTATGTACTCGAAGGGTAACACCGCAGACACCATACCTGCCAACAAACTAAGAAAGGAGAACAACAGAAATGATTAAAATGAACAGTGCGCCAAAAAATACAGTGCTCTAAAATATAGTGCTCTAAAATTCTTAACCATAAAGGTATTAAATACAGAACTAAAAACAATTATAAATTATTAGCCAACTATGTATTTTTGTATAGATGTGCAAAATAAAAAGTCTGTGAAAAAATCAAAGTCCAAAGTGTCTTAGCTTGATATTGTTGGGTGGATATTGCTAAGTGGGACCTGGGTGTTCAGAATACTCCCTCAGGCTCTGTCTGATGGTGGCTCACGGCTTCTTCAATACTTTTGCTGGTGTCCCAAAAGAAAAAAATCTGTAGAAATATAGAAAGGAAAAGAAGGTGCCACCATAGTGTACGGTCAGTGGATACAACCAGGCTACAGATGCGCATGAACAACTGGTACTTACAAGCTCCTAGACACTTGAAAAGTGTCACAAACGCCTTCTGGAACTATTATGAGTCGTCCAGCTAACTCACACCTCCGTCCTTAATGGCCCGTTCTCTAGGATGTTCAGGTGGATGTCGGATGGCTTTCTCTGCCGATCACAATCTGCTCACACAGGATACAGTCTTTCTGTATGTATAGCCAAACCCGGTCGGCTCTAGTATGAAGTTTAAACCGTATTGTGCTGTGGACAGCAAACTTCAAAAAGTATATGAAAAACTGCTGCAGCTGAATGAAATAAAGTTTGTGGATCCAAAGTCTTGATAAAATTACTTTATTTGTAATAAAACACAACGTTTCTCGGTCTTGGATGACCGTTTCATCAGGTGTATATTGACAACAGTGAAACCACGAACTTTTATTGCCGAGTTTTCGGCGTCTTCTGCTTCTCAGTGCGCATGTGTGGAGGTGTGTCCGGACCTCATATTTCTCATTGGGCAAACCGATATGGGTGTTTAGTTATTTTGGCGAATCAATGGGCAAGCCAGAAAGGGTGTGTACTTATTATGGCGAATCAATGATTACAATATCATGCCTATAACAAACCCAAAAATAAACAGGACTTATGACTCGCAGCCAACACTAATAAGAAATTGATCTAAATCTGGATATAATCTAGATATAGAATTTGGAATTAAGCATTAAATACAAGTCCGGACTCACATTCACATATGAGGCATGTTATGCACACTGCATATATAGCCCACGTGTGCGGGCTCGATACTATCGATATAATTTGTTATACATATTCAGATACAACTTACTAGATACATCCTTAAAATTTACGGTTAAAAACAAAACAATACACCATGAATAAAATAATTAGGACATGGAAAGAGTATAACAGTCAGTTGCAAATAGTAACTCACTGGTTGCACAGTGTACATTTAAATCGAGGATACATAACTTTCCTAATGGTCAAATATCTAAAGGTATAGGACTCTTGTAGACCTCGCAAGTGTTACACTTAAAGTAACTGTAAACTCTAGGAACCAAATATTACTGACAATATGTCAAGCATTATGATCACAATATATAAAAATATATATATATATATATATATATAAAAAAACCAACATTTAAAATAAATTATATAAAACATATACATATAATAAAAATGATATAAAAAGGATGCTTGTTAAAGTACAAACCAAAAATCAAAATATATATATATATATATATATATATATATATATATATATATACACATCCGTGAATACACATACATATATACACCCACACATACATATACATATATAGACATATATATATATATATATATATCCCTGTAACCAGGATCACACAACATGTGCCTACCTATAACCTGTGAGTTTTAATGTAGGTTGATTGTATTATTATGTGAACCTAGCATGACAATTGTAATGAGTGTAAAGTTCTAATTTTATGACCTATAATTCCAACCTAATGGATGGTGGATACTGATATTGAACTTGACTCTACCCTTAGCCTTGAACTATGTGTTATTGTCAGTTGAATGCGGCCATATTGATATTTGCATTTAAACCACCGGGATACAGGGTCTTGAGTTTCCATATCCAAAAGGTCTCCCTCTGTCTCAAATGCAAAAATCTATTTCTACCCCACTTGGGAACTATAAGTTCTAAGGGAAAAATACTGAAAGTGTTGGAGTCTCCTCTATGGCATTCCGCAACATGTCTTGGGACACTGTGGTTTTTAATATTTTTATCAATATTTCTCTTATGTTCCCCCCATCTTTTTTTGAGGGGTCTGGGGGTCCTGCCAACATATTGGACCCCACAGCTGCATTCCAACATGTACACCACAAAAGAGGAATCACAAGTAAAATGGTTTGTAATGTGGAATATTTCTTTAGTTACAAAGGATGTGTATTCAGTTCTCTTATCATTTGTGAATGCACAAAGTCCACAATTGGGGCGACTACACTTACAAAAACCAGGTTTCCCTATCGGATTACTTCTAATTATATTTCTATTGATGTTCTTACTGGTATCCTTTGGGTAAAATTTCTTCATTACGATTTTACTGGGTGCAAGTTTACTCTTCAGGGTCGGCGCTCTTCTAAAAGTGCAATTGGGAGAAACACCTATATTCTCTTTTAATAAAGGATCCCCTATTAAAATGTGCCAGTATTTGCTAAGAATGTTTCTAATTTTGTGGTGGTTATTATTGTATTGTGTAATGAAGCGTACTTCCTTCGATGGTCTTCTAGTTTTATTAGCTAATTCAACTCCTGTTTGTACAACCTGTGGGGTAATTTCTTTGTTTGTATATTTAACAAAAAAATCTTCTCTGCACTTGTGTCTGGCTTTCAAATAGCTTTCTTCCACAAGGGTATTTGGGTATTTTTTATCCAAAAATCTATTTTTAAGAATTTCGGCTTGACTGTCAAATGTACTTAAATTCGTGCAGTTTCTTCTTATCCTGCAAAACTGATTGTAAGGAATGTTTTCTTTCCAGGGCTTGTGGTGGTTACTCCTATAATTAAGATAACTGTTGGCATCAACTGATTTAAAGAAAGTTTTAGTTGTTATTTTGCCTTTTTTGTCCCATTCTAATACTAGATCTAGAAATTCTATACTAATAGGGTCCATTTTAGCAGTGAAACTAATGCCCATGTCGTTGTTATTTAGGCTCTTTACAAAGTGTTGGGCCTCTATTTCTGTGCCCTCCCATATGAACAGCAAATCATCTATAAAGCGGCCATAGAAGACCAGACTCGCCCCGAATTCAGATGAATATTTGTCTTCAAACATGCCCATAAATAAATTGGCAAAACTCGGGGCGAATCTGGTCCCCATGGCCGTTCCTTTGGTTTGCAAGAAGAATTTTTCTTGATAGACAAAGTAGTTGTTCTTAAGGACAAAATCAATGCATTTAAGCAAGAATTCTCTTTGTTTCTCAGGTAGATAAATATCTTTTTTAAGATAATGCTCACTTGCTTTTACACCCAAATGGTGTGCTATATTGGAGTATAACGCTGAAACGTCACATGTCATCCATAGCAGTTTTCTCCCCATTTTATGAATGTTGGAGATTTTATATATAAGATCCGGGGTATCTTTCAAATAAGATGGTAGCATGACTACTGATTTCTTCAGGAATTGGTCGACGTATTTAGATAGATAGCACGTCAAATTACCGATTCCCGAAATAATCGGTCTCCCCGGTGGATCCACTAAATTTTTGTGGATCTTGGGGAGATGATAGTAATATGCTAAATTTGGTGCATATGGAATTAAATAATCTCTTTCTTTTTTCGTCAAGATCCCTTCCAGCCAACCTGTATCAACTAATTTAATTAAATTTGCCAGATATTTCTTAGTGGGGTTGAATGTTAGTTGTTTATAATAATCTGTGTCAAGGAGCAACCTATCTGCTTCTTTTATATAGTCTGCCATATTTTGCAAGACAATTCCTCCCCCTTTATCAGCTTGCCTAATGGCCAGATTTTTATTGGATGCTAGTCTTGATAGTGCTTTAATTTCATATCTATTTAGATTAGAATATTTGACCTCTCCTCTGGGCATTTTTTCAAACTCATTTAGAACTAGATTTTGGAAAAGTTCTATATTGGTGCCTTTATTTATTGGATTAAAATTAGATTTGGAAATTAGATCAGAATGAATATAATTTTCAAATAGATCTTCACAGAGATCATTTGGGTCATAGTAAATGATATCAGACTGAGGGCGTTCAGCCATCTCATTTGTAAGGATGGGCTGGTTATCAGAGCCTTTAAGCTTTTTTTCAGAGAAATAGCGTTGAATGGATAATTTGCGTACAAATTTATTGAGATCCACAAAAAGCTCAAATAGGTCGTGATTGTTTGAGGGACAAAATGATAGACCTCTATTTAAAACACAAATTTCTTCATTTGTGAGAACATGATCAGATAAATTGTAAATATTCCCTTTCATTCGTTTAAATTTCGCCTTTTTGGATGACTTGGCTCTCCCTCTGCCGCCACGTTGGCGTATGACCTTTTTTTTGGTGCTAGTGGTGATGGTGTTGGGTGAAAGACTCTCTCTTCTGTCCTTTCTAGTTGTTTCAAACGTATCGGGGCCTGTCTCAGGTGTGGTGGATTGTACGTTTGTTTCTGGTCGTGATGAAAACCCTGTGGTTTGTTGGAGGTTTGCCCCCTAGTATAAGATGTATGATTATTCCTATTATCATTAAAATTTCTATAATCTGAATTACTTGGAGAGTCTTCATATTCTTTGTAGTATGATTGTGGCCTATATTCAGGTGTGTATTGATGATATGAATTTTTACTATATCTCTGATTGTCAGATTCCCAATTGGGGGTATGTGAATTGCCATATGATCTAGGAGTATCATAATGATTGGTATTGACATTGTTCCTATTATTATAATTATTGTTATTGTTGTTGCTATTATAGGCTATATGTTTCCTTTTATCCTTAGGTTTCCTATAGTGATTAACCCTAGTCCAAGTATTTCCTTCTTTTGTTTTGGGGAGATCTTTACTATTATTTACTTCTTTAATTATAGGATTAAGGTCATAAACTGTGCCTTCAATATAATCTTTCTCGTCTCTAGCTAGTTTTTTAATTTTCGTATGAATAATTTTTTTCTGGAATATATCCGCTTTTTCTTGTACTTCCCTAGTGTGCTTAGTATATTCAGAATTAGATTCAAATTTGGCTAGAGTGTTCTGTATGTCTTCAATCTCTAACTCAGTTTTGTGTAGAATTGTTCCCCTGAATTCAATCAATAAGTCTATCAACTTCATAGAACATTCTGATAGAATTTCCTGCCATTTTATAGTGAGTTCACTATCATGTTTGAAAGAGCACGCTTTTGAAATTCTAAGCCCCCTGGGGATATGACCTCTATCTTTGTATTTCTATAGGGTATCTATATCCCACCAATGCCTATGTTCATTTTTTAATAGTTCCTCTAGTTTCTGAAATAACTGTACCATAGATAAGTCTCCATTTGTGTCGCTCGACATATCAATTGTGTTATCAGTGTTCATCAGTGCCTTCCTATTATTTATCCTTTGGTCTTTGTTTTGCATTGTATGGAGTATGGGTCTCCTACTAAAATAAAAAAAATATATAGAGTGATGTGATAAACACTCAATATATGACTTAAAGTAAAATCTGACTCATATAGATAATCAATCTATATTTGTGTGATGTTAGAAAAATTACAAGGCGTGCAATATTCTAGTATTCCTTTCTATATTTCTACAGATTTTTTTCTTTTGGGACACCAGCAAAAGTATTGAAGAAGCCGCGAGCCACCATCAGACAGAGCCTGAGGGAGTATTCTGAACACCCAGGTCCCACTTAGCAATATCCACCCAACAATATCAAGCTAAGACACTTTGAACTTTGATTTTTTTCACAGACTTTTTATTTTGCACATCTATACAAAAATACATAGTTGGCTAATAATTTATAATTGTTTTTAGTTCTGTATTTAATACCTTTATGGTTAAGAATTTTAGAGCACTATATTTTAGAGCACTGTATTTTTTGGCGCACTGTTCATTTTAATCATTTCTGTTGTTCACCTTTTTTTTGGGATTGGAACAGTTTTTTTGACATTTATTTGTTTAACATTCATTTATTTGTTTAACACTTATTAGAATATTTAGCACGTCTATAGTTTGGACTGCTTCACTTGTTCTTTACAAGTACCAAGTGACCACATTTGTTTGTGCACAGACCACATAAATTTGTAGCACATCACAGTAGCAGTAGGAAAATACTAGACTACTACTACTACACTAGTGAAATACTAGAATATTGCAAGCCTTGTAATTTTTCTAACATCACACAAATATAGATTGATTATCTATATGAGTCAGATTTTACTTTAAGTCATATATTGAGTGTTTATCACATCACTCTATATATTTTTTTTATTTTAGTAGGAGACCCATACTCCATACAATGCAAAACAAAGACCAAAGGATAAATAATAGGAAGGCACTGATGAACACTGATAACACAATTGATATGTCGAGCGACACAAATGGAGACTTATCTATGGTACAGTTATTTCAGAAACTAGAGGAACTATTAAAAAATGAACATAGGCATTGGTGGGATATAGATACCCTACAGAAATACAAAGATAGAGGTCATATCCCCAGGGGGCTTAGAATTTCAAAAGCGTGCTCTTTCAAACATGATAGTGAACTCACTATAAAATGGCAGGAAATTCTATCAGAATGTTCTATGAAGTTGATAGACTTATTGATTGAATTCAGGGGAACAATTCTACACAAAACTGAGTTAGAGATTGAAGACATACAGAACACTCTAGCCAAATTTGAATCTAATTCTGAATATACTAAGCACACTAGGGAAGTACAAGAAAAAGCGGATATATTCCAGAAAAAAATTATTCATACGAAAATTAAAAAACTAGCTAGAGACGAGAAAGATTATATTGAAGGCACAGTTTATGACCTTAATCCTATAATTAAAGAAGTAAATAATAGTAAAGATCTCCCCAAAACAAAAGAAGGAAATACTTGGACTAGGGTTAATCACTATAGGAAACCTAAGGATAAAAGGAAACATATAGCCTATAATAGCAACAACAATAACAATAATTATAATAATAGGAACAATGTCAATACCAATCATTATGATACTCCTAGATCATATGGCAATTCACATACCCCCAATTGGGAATCTGACAATCAGAGATATAGTAAAAATTCATATCATCAATACACACCTGAATATAGGCCACAATCATACTACAAAGAATATGAAGACTCTCCAAGTAATTCAGATTATAGAAATTTTAATGATAATAGGAATAATCATACATCTTATACTAGGGGGCAAACCTCCAACAAACCACAGGGTTTTCATCACGACCAGAAACAAACGTACAATCCACCACACCAGAGACAGGCCCAGATACGTTTGAAACAACTAGAAAGGACAGAAGAGAGAGTCTTTCACCCAACACCATCACCACTAGCACCAAAAAAAGGTCATACGCCAACGTGGTGGCAGAGGGAGAGCCAAGTCATCCAAAAAGGCGAAATTTAAACGAATGAAAGGGAATATTTACAATTTATCTGATCATGTTCTCACAAATGAAGAAATTTGTGTTTTAAATAGAGGTCTATCATTTTGTCCCTCAAACAATCACGACCTATTTGAGCTTTTTGTGGATCTCAATAAATTTGTACGCAAATTATCCATTCAACGCTATTTCTCTGAAAAAAAGCTTAAAGGCTCTGATAACCAGCCCATCCTTACAAATGAGATGGCTGAACGCCCTCAGTCTGATATCATTTACTATGACCCAAATGATCTCTGTGAAGATCTATTTGAAAATTATATTCATTCTGATCTAATTTCCAAATCTAATTTTAATCCAATAAATAAAGGCACCAATATAGAACTTTTCCAAAATCTAGTTCTAAATGAGTTTGAAAAAATGCCCAGAGGAGAGGTCAAATATTCTAATCTAAATAGATATGAAATTAAAGCACTATCAAGACTAGCATCCAATAAAAATCTGGCCATTAGGCAAGCTGATAAAGGGGGAGGAATTGTCTTGCAAAATATGGCAGACTATATAAAAGAAGCAGATAGGTTGCTCCTTGACACAGATTATTATAAACAACTAACATTCAACCCCACTAAGAAATATCTGGCAAATTTAATTAAATTAGTTGATACAGGTTGGCTGGAAGGGATCTTGACGAAAAAAGAAAGAGATTATTTAATTCCATATGCACCAAATTTAGCATATTACTATCATCTCCCCAAGATCCACAAAAATTTAGTGGATCCACCGGGGAGACCGATTATTTCGGGAATCGGTAATTTGACGTGCTATCTATCTAAATACGTCGACCAATTCCTGAAGAAATCAGTAGTCATGCTACCATCTTATTTGAAAGATAACCCGGATCTTATATATAAAATCTCCAACATTCATAAAATGGGGAGAAAACTGCTATGGATGACATGTGACGTTTCAGCGTTATACTCCAATATAGCACACCATTTGGGTGTAAAAGCAAGTGAGCATTATCTTAAAAAAGATATTTATCTACCTGAGAAACAAAGAGAATTCTTGCTTAAATGCATTGATTTTGTCCTTAAGAACAACTACTTTGTCTATCAAGAAAAATTCTTCTTGCAAACCAAAGGAACGGCCATGGGGACCAGATTCGCCCCGAGTTTTGCCAATTTATTTATGGGCATGTTTGAAGACAAATATATATATTCATCTGAATTCGGGGCGAGTCTGGTCTTCTATGGCCGCCTTATAGATGATTTGCTGTTCATATGGGAGGGCACAGAAATAGAGGCCCAACACTTTGTAAAGAGCCTAAATAACAACGACATGGGCATTAGTTTCACTGCTAAAATGGACCCTATTAGTATAGAATTTCTAGATCTAGTATTAGAATGGGACAAAGAAGGCAAAATAACAACTAAAACTTTCTTTAAATCAGTTGATGCCAACAGTTATCTTAATTATAGGAGTAACCACCACAAGCCCTGGAAAGAAAACATTCCTTACAATCAGTTTTGCAGGATAAGAAGAAACTGCACGAATTTAAGTACATTTGACAGTCAAGCCGAAATTCTTAAAAATAGATTTTTGGATAAAAAATACCCAAATACCCTAGTGGAAGAAAGCTATTTGAAAGCCAGACACAAGTGCAGAGAAGATTTTTTTGTTAAATATACAAACAAAGAAATTACCCCACAGGTTGTACAAACAGGAGTTGAATTAGCTAATAAAACTAGAAGACCATCGAAGGAAGTACGCTTCATTACACAATACAATAATAACCACCACAAAATTAGAAACATTCTTAGCAAATACTGGCACATTTTAATAGGGGATCCTTTATTAAAAGAGAATATAGGTGTTTCTCCCAATTGCACTTTTAGAAGAGCGCCGACCCTGAAGAGTAAACTTGCACCCAGTAAAATCGTAATGAAGAAATTTTACCCAAAGGATACCAGTAAGAACATCAATAGAAATATAATTAGAAGTAATCCGATAGGGAAACCTGGTTTTTTTAAGTGTAGTCGCCCCAATTGTGGACTTTGTGCATTCACAAATGATAAGAGAACTGAATACACATCCTTTGTAACTAAAGAAATATTCCACATTACAAACCATTTTACTTGTGATTCCTCTTTTGTGGTGTACATGTTGGAATGCAGCTGTGGGGTCCAATATGTTGGCAGGACCTCCAGACCCCTCAAAAAAAGATGGGGGGAACATAAGAGAAATATTGATAAAAATATTAAAAACCACAGTGTCCCAAGACATGTTGCGGAATGCCATAGAGGAGACTCCAACACCTTCAGTATTTTTCCCTTAGAACTTATAGTTCCCAAGTGGGGTAGAAATAGATTTTTGCATTTGAGACAGAGGGAGACCTTTTGGATATGGAAACTCAAGACCCTGTATCCCGGTGGTTTAAATGCAAATATCGATATGGCCGCATTCAACTGACAATAACACATAGTTCAAGGCTAAGGGTAGAGTCAAGTTCAATATCAGTATCCACCATCCATTAGGTTGGAATTATAGGTCATAAAATTAGAACTTTACACTCATTACAATTGTCATGCTAGGTTCACATAATAATACAATCAACCTACATTAAAACTCACAGGTTATAGGTAGGCACATGTTGTGTGATCCTGGTTACAGGGATATATATATATATGTCTATATATGTATATGTATGTGTGGGTGTATATATGTATGTGTATTCACGGATGTGTATATATATATATATATATATATATATATATATATTTTGATTTTTGGTTTGTACTTTAACAAGCGTCCTTTTTATATCATTTTTATTATATGTATATGTTTTATATAATTTATTTTAAATGTTGGTTTTTTTATATATATATATTTTTATATATTGTGATCATAATGCTTGACATATTGTCAGTAATATTTGGTTCCTAGAGTTTACAGTTACTTTAAGTGTAACACTTGCGAGGTCTACAAGAGTCCTATACCTTTAGATATTTGACCATTAGGAAAGTTATGTATCCTCGATTTAAATGTACACTGTGCAACCAGTGAGTTACTATTTGCAACTGACTGTTATACTCTTTCCATGTCCTAATTATTTTATTCATGGTGTATTGTTTTGTTTTTAACCGTAAATTTTAAGGATGTATCTAGTAAGTTGTATCTGAATATGTATAACAAATTATATCGATAGTATCGAGCCCGCACACGTGGGCTATATATGCAGTGTGCATAACATGCCTCATATGTGAATGTGAGTCCGGACTTGTATTTAATGCTTAATTCCAAATTCTATATCTAGATTATATCCAGATTTAGATCAATTTCTTATTAGTGTTGGCTGTGAGTCATAAGTCCTGTTTATTTTTGGGTTTGTTATAGGCATGATATTGTAATCATTGATTCGCCATAATAAGTACACACCCTTTCTGGCTTGCCCATTGATTCGCCAAAATAACTAAACACCCATATCGGTTTGCCCAATGAGAAATATGAGGTCCGGACACACCTCCACACATGCGCACTGAGAAGCAGAAGACGCCGAAAACTCGGCAATAAAAGTTTGTGGTTTCACTGTTGTCAATATACACCTGATGAAACGGTCATCCAAGACCGAGAAACGTTGTGTTTTATTACAAATAAAGTAATTTTATCAAGACTTTGGATCCACGAACTTTATTTCATTCAGCTGCAGCAGTTTTTCATATACTTTTTGAAGTTTGCTGTCCACAGCACAATACGGTTTAAACTTCATACTAGAGCCGACCGGGTTTGGCTATACATACAGAAAGACTGTATCCTGTGTGAGCAGATTGTGATCGGCAGAGAAAGCCATCCGACATCCACCTGAACATCCTAGAGAACGGGCCATTAAGGACGGAGGTGTGAGTTAGCTGGACGACTCATAATAGTTCCAGAAGGCGTTTGTGACACTTTTCAAGTGTCTAGGAGCTTGTAAGTACCAGTTGTTCATGCGCATCTGTAGCCTGGTTGTATCCACTGACCGTACACTATGGTGGCGCCTTCTTTTCCTTTCTATAAAACTAAGAAAGGAGGAAGTGGACCGAGCGCTACAGCGGGGCCTTAAGCTTACTAACTATATAGCCTCCTAGTAGGCTAACAGTATAGAGATTAAAAAAAGGGGAGATAGTAAGCGCTAAAAAGCTTAAAAGGCTAGGTAAAAAATACACAATTTATTACATATATATAAAAATACAAATTACAATCAGACGCATGGATCCATGTCGAACTTAACTAGAAATAAAACTTATCTAAAAATATCCAATGGAGTCAAGATTTGACTAAATACAAAAGTACAAAAGTATACAACGCTGGCTAAGTAAGCCAGTGATGAGGATTGGAGCCTAGTGTGAGTAGGCTAAAGAAAACATATACATTCAATAATACAAATTACCTTAGTGATACTCTAGGGTACAAGAACTAGAATCATAATCGGTAAATAAGTGCACACAGATAACTTTCAGCAAAAAAATGTTCATATGTTCAGCCGGTTATATATATGTGAATCCAGTGGTGTATCCTCCAAAGTGACATGCAAAAAATATAACGTGAAGTTACTTAACGATGGTTAAGTAATAAAAAATAAAAAATGTGTGGTTCAGACTCTAAATTGAAAATCCGTGAGGTGCTTAAAAACAAAATGCAAAGTCAAGAATGTGAAAAATCCAGCTGGTGAAAAAATCCATGTGGAAAACTTGAATTTAAGCAGTTAACAAAAAACAAAAAAACAAAAACAAAAAGTCAGTGATAACGGTGAAAAAACTTAAAAACACTGAAAATTGTAGACTGGAAATCTAGTATAAACAAATCCGTAGAAGATGATGTTTAAAAATCTGCAGTAAAATCCATAATAAACAATAACATCGATAAAGTACCTAAAAGGGAACAAAAGAGAAACAAATAGTGCAACACTGTATATAATAAACAATATAGGTAATTAAAACCAAGCTCACCAGTATGCCAACGCATTTCGGCCTAGGCTAGGCCTTTCTCAAGACTATACTGTATCAGAAAATCTGGGAGCTTTAAATAGGGTTAGTGTTGAAATGATTGGTGCTGTTTTGGCGCCATTTTTAGAAGCACCTCCCTTTCCTGTTTCACCCATTGCATCTCTGGGATGTTTCCTATATTTCGTTTGTGTGTTTCACATTTTAGAAGTGAATTAGTTCCTATTATGGCCACATACTCTAATGCAAACCTAGATTTTCCTACTTATCCATTTTTGATATTAGATAATGGTAGCGTTTGTCAGTATTGTTACCATTATCTTCTAAGTAAACTCCGTTATTTCTTTGGGTGTATTTCCCCCTTTTTTTAAGCTAAAATTGCTTGTTTCTTTCCACGGACTGGCTATCATTCGTAAGTTGCCCCTGTTAGTGTGATAAACTTAGTTTACAATGCGATCTTCTTTTGAAAATCGCTATAACCGGAAGTGGCCTGGTATCACGGCATCAATTTCCGCTTTAGCTTCTGGGGGAATGAAAGTTCTTTGGTCCACCGGTCTACATCATGTGACCGGAAGGAGCGGCATCGTCTTCTACATTGTCTCATGGGATATGTAGTTTATTCACTTATTAAGACTACAGATTTTTCTCAGATACTCGGTATAACCCGATCTTACTATGGCTCATTTTATCTGTGTGTCTGTAACATATAATGCCAGAGTCGATATACCAATGTGTAATAGAATCGGTTACTACTGGGAATTGTAAATTAGTTGAATAGTATATATAATTCCTTACGATGCTGATCTGTCACTGCTTATAATGGAACTGCTTCTAATAAAACTCGCTCTGCAATTTCTAAGCACATTATTCGACCCTAATAGTAAATAGTTTTACATTCTACTTTTATTTGTTCATATTTTCATAATGGTTAGCAGTTTCACTACCTGCTTCCAGTTCTTTTAAGATGAAACCTATGGGTGTTCTAAAGCAGCCGTTGAGCCATATGTGACCTTGATAAAGTATAAACATATAATGCTTATCTAAATCAACATTGTAAGATGTTTATTGCACCCCAATACTGTTATCTATCCTCTGATGATAGGATGATAAACTGTAAGCTCTCAAGAGAGGTCTAGGATCTTCCTATCCATTCACAATAGAGGTATAAGCTCAGATCTAATTAGGAAGGTTTTTTTATAATTGTATATATGTATAAAAGACTTAAAAGTGACCACTTACCGGCTATAAGCTGGTGTGGGATTAAGGTGTAAATACACTCAAAGAAATGACT
The DNA here is from genome assembly GCF_027579735.1 of Bombina bombina. NCBI lineage: Eukaryota > Metazoa > Chordata > Amphibia > Anura > Bombinatoridae > Bombina > Bombina bombina. The sequence goes on along the minus strand of NC_069500.1, from coordinate 1,210,500,729 downwards.
TATGTTTGACTTTCGGGCAGACGTGGGGTAGAGAATACAAAATCTTCCATTTATGATATTTCATTTCACATAATCATTAGCCCTACATTGGGCTATCATTTATAAATCAGTGTATGAATACGTGGTTTTTCCTTTATAGTTATGTGATACTTATTTAGTTCAATATGAAAGAAATTTGTTATACTGAATGTATTCAGTTTGACAGAGCTGGGTGTGTTCAATACGACATTATCGCAATTTTTGGTCTATTATTCATATATGGATCTGTTGTCAGATGTTAATTAGTTGATCAATGTACTTGTGCTTGTATGTTTAATAGTTGGTACTAGTGTATCTCTGTGATCAAATTGTCCTATGCCTGATATTATGTTTTTCTCTCTAGTGTAATTGTGTTCTTAATGAGCATCTAAAATTTTGCAATGCAGAACAAGTATTATGCTCACTCTAAACCCTTACATTTCCCTTGGTTCTTCTAGGAAATAGAGAGGGTTAATATTTTCGATTTTCACTCCTACTCTAATTCGTAACTATCGTCTATTCGATCTCCCTTTATAGGTACATATATACAAATAAGTATTTGACTGGGATACTGTCCAGAATTCTGGGTGGGGTAACCAACTTGGCAGTCTCATGTTGGGATACTGCTCCTCATTGTTTAGGTCTTATCATATATGAACACTCAGAGATGGAAAATGGTTGTCATTTAATAGAGAGCAGGTGTGCAAGGTCTTCTTTCTGATTCAAACCTCTAGGATAGAGACAGTCCATCATGAAAATCCATCTTGACTCATTAAATAGTAGTTTTTGCTCATGGTTTCCTCCTCTCCAGTCTTTTTTGACCTTCTGTATCCCAAAATAACTGAAATCTTTCAGATTCCCCTTGTGGGTAGTCGCAACATGTTTGTAGAGTGGGGTATCTATTTTGCCTTTCTCTATGCATAGGATGTGTTCCCTGATCCTATCTTTGAGGGTCCTTGATGTCTGCCCTATATATTGTAACCCGCAGGAGCAGGAAACTAGATAGATCACATTTTTGTCGCTGCATCTGATCAACTCTTTAATCCTATGTTTCTCGTTTCTATGATGTGATGAAAAAGTGTCCGTCTTTTGTCCGTTCTTACAAGCTTTACAGCTTGGACATGGGTAGAAACCTTTAATGCTTCTACCTTGGTGATTAATCGTGTTATTAATACTTCCTTTCCTTGGTATACTAGGAGCTATCATCGTTTTCAGGTTCCTAGTTTTCCGATAAATGAATTTTGGTTGTGGAGTCAACCTTTCCCCAATCACGTCATCATCTTTAAGTATCGCCCAATGATTCTTAATAATCTTTTCCAGGCTGGATCTATTCTCACAGTACTCAGATATCATAGGTACGTCGATTATTCCATCGTCCCAGATTTTTCGTGGTTTGTTTTTATAACCCAGGAGGTTCTCTCTCTTGATCTTACTAACTTATTTGATTTTTTCATCCAGAGACTTATTGTCATGCCCTCTTTCCAAGAAACGCTGTTTCAATATGTCAGCCTGTGCAGTCCATTGTTCTATGGTAGAGCAATTTTTCCTGACCCTCAAGAATTGGCACTTGGGTATATTTGACTTCCAGGTGGGATGATGGCAGCTTGTGTTATGGATATAGTTGTTACAGTCAACCTCCTTGAAGAAGGTTGACGTCTCGAGCTTCCCATCTTTCACTTCAATTCTCAGATCCAGGAAGTCCAGTTTCTCTTGGCTGTATTGGTATGTAAACTTAAGATTCTTTTCGTTGTGGTTCATTACATTGATGGTATGTAGCAGATCTTCCAATGTTCCACTCCAAATCAAAAAGATGTCATCTATATATCTTGAATATAGGACCAGGTCCGCGCCAGCTGGACATGAGTCCCAAAAGATGTTTTCCCACAGGCCCATGTAGAGATTAGCGTAGCTTGGCGCGAACCTGGTCCCCATTGCTGTGCCACACAATTGCCTGTAAAACTGATTGTTGTTACAGAAGTAATTGTGGTTCAAGATATAATTAATACAGTCCAATATAAATATCCTCTGTTCGTCTGGTATTTCCTCATCCTTTACTAGGAATGAGTTGACTGCTTCTATCCCTAGGTCATGTGGGATACTTGTATAAAGTGACGTGACGTCACATGTAGCCATTATATAGTTGTTCTTCCAGGTCATTGAATTTAGCAGTGACAGAATTTGTGTGGAGTCTCTAAGATGTGATGGTAATGATACTACATATTTCTGTTACATCTTACAGAAACCTCTGACAGTGCAGACTCTGACCAGGAAGTTAAGGACATTAGATGGTACATATGCCATTTGGAGTTTAAAAAGACCCAATCCAATCTCTAAATTAAAACTTATGTACTCAAAGGGTAACACCGCAGACACCATACTTTCCAACAAACTAAGACAGTGTACAGACGCATCCCGTATTCATGAGCTCAAGCAGGGCACACAGACCTTCAGACTCCCCTCCTTGATAGGCCAGCAGTTTTGCAAGTACTATTCCAACCTTTACAACATACAGGATAAGGGGACACCTAGGCCAGCCCCATCAGAAGCTATAGGCCCATTCCTGCGCTCCTTGAAACTCCCTACCCTAGACGAGGCCCAAATTGACACCATAGACATTCCCATCACATGTCAGGAGGTCAAACAGGTAATCAAAAGCTTAAAACCCCTCAAATTCCCCAGCCCAGACCCGCTATACTGCAGTCTTCTACAAGACAAACTTACACAAGATTTCACCCATCCTTACCAGATTCTTTAACTTAGCAATGGATGAAGGCAAATTCCAGGGTGAGTTCCTTGAGGCCTCCATCATCACAATCCCCAAACCTAACAAAGACCCAACCCTTTGTGCTAATTACAGACCCATCTCACTCATCATCAATGTGGATGTTAAAATATATTCCAAAATACTGGCCAACAGGTTAGCAAGACTACTTCCCGCCCTTATCAACCCAGACCAAGGGGGATTTATTCCTGGGAGGGAGGGCCCAGACAACACCAGGAGGCTACTGAACATTCTCCTGGAGGCTAAGAGGCTAAACAAGCCCCTTGCTGTGCTCTCCCTTGATGCTGAGAAGGCGTTCGACCGGGTCCGCTGGGAGTATCTATGTAAGGTCCTTGAGACTTTTCGGTTCCCAACCCAGATCATCCAGGCTGTGAGGGCCTTGTACTCTGCTCCCACGGTCTCGGTAAGGGGCCTGGGATTTAGCTCTGCATTCTTTTCTATCTCCAACGACACAACAGGGCTGTCCCCTTTCCCCTATTCTCTTTGCGCTAGCGATTGAACCCCTAGCCACTGCCATTAGGGAAGATAGGGAAATTTGAAGGAGTCATGCTCCATGGCATGATGCATAAAGTGGGGTGGTGGGTGTATAAAGCGCCTAAAGGCTAAGGTATATGAAAAATATGAAAAATACAATAGGATATGGTGGTCCTAGGAGCATAAATCTATCAATGAATCACAGTTTAATACATCTTAAAACAAGTAATGATAGAGAATAAAAATACATAAGCATAAGCACAGATTTATACAGACTGTATATTAAAATCAGATAAAATCGGGAGATATAAAAGTCTAATTATGGATCCATAATATAAAATTAGTATAAAAATAATATAAATATAATAATAATAGATTGATGTCCAGTATAGTGATGTCCAGTGGAAAGTGTCCAGAACAAATGTGTATCCAAATGCCAAAAATGATATTTGTTTCCAAAAGCCAAAAAAAAAGTCTATGTCACACTTAATCCAAATAACAACTGATGTGATGGTGTGAAATAGTGGATAAACTTGGTGGGGTGGAAAAATATGAAAAATCAACAAATCCAAAAGTATATAAAAAACAAATTGTGTTGAAAACTTAGATGGTGTACAAAAAACTTCAGTGGATTCCTAGTGGTTTTCTGTGTCCTTGTAGTGGAATATCAGAAATGTGCTTACCAATTATCAACGTGTTTCGGCCTGAAAAAGACCCAAACAGGCCAAAATGCGTCAATTTTTCAGGCCGAAACGCGTTGTTAATTGGTAAGCACATTTCTGATATTTTTATTTTACCATGTACAATCTACACTTTGTTTTGTAATCTTCTATAGGACACCCAGACATTCCACTACAAGGACACAGAAAACCACTAGGAATCCACTGAAGTTTTTTGTACACCATCTAAATTTTCAACACAATTTGTTTTTTATATACTTTTGGATTTGTTGATTTTTCATATTTTTTCACCCCACCAAGTTTTTCACTATTTCACACCATCACATCAGTTGTTATTTGGATTAAGTGTGACATAGACATTTTTTTGGCTTTTGGAAACACATATCATTTTTGGCATTTGGATACACATTTGTTCTGGACACTTTCCACTGGACATCACTATACTGGACATCAATCTATTATTATTATATTTATATTATTTTTATACTAATTTTATATTATGGATCCATAATTAGACTTTTATATATACCGATTTTATCTGATTTTAATATACAGTCTGTATAAATCTGTGCTTATGTTTATGTATTTTTATTCTCTATCATTACTTGTTTTAAGATGTATTAAACTGTGATTCATTGATAGATTTGTGTTCCTAGGACCACCATATCCTATTGTATTTTTCATATACCCTAGCCTTTAGGCGCTTTATATACCCACAACCCTTCTTGTTCTCCATAGGCCACCTAGGAGGCCATTTGTATAAAGCTAGAGGGTCACCCATTTTGTGCTTGATCTAACCTCCGCCACTATTATGATGCATAAAGTGGCCCTATTTGTCGATGACACCACAATCTTCTCCTCCACACCCCTACAAACAATCCCCAAACTCTTGTCCCTTCTGGAGACCTTTGGAACCCTCTCGTACTATAAATTGAATCATAATAAATCTGAGATATACACTTGGGGTTTCCCCATGGATATCTCCAAATTTATTCATGATAGATACAAATTTATAGCCAATGACACCCATATATCCCACCTAGGAGTAAAACTATCCAACGAGCTCCCCCAAATGATAGATGACAACTATAAACCTCTACTTTCTGAACTCCGGTCTTTGAACTGGAAGTTGAACTTTAAATCCGTCTCATGGCTGGGATGTATAGCTGCTGTTAAAATGAGCTACCTTCCCAAACTAACATACGTTTTCAGATGTTTACCTATTAGGATACCTAGATCCCTCTTATTACAATTCCAGAGTGTGTGCACTAAGTACATTTGGCAGGGAAACACCCCGAGTAGCGCATAAACTTTTGCAATACCCTAGAATGCATGGGGGGGGGCTCCCCATCCATCTCTGGATACTTTGAGGCAGCAATGCTCACTCATAATATCCCAGTGAGGAGTAAAAGATTTGGATTGTAAATGGAGGAGCATTGAACAGGCTTCTCTACCCTATGACTTAACCTTGAGGGATCTGATATGGACTCCTCCACACTGCAGAAGAAACCTTAATGTTGTGAACCCGATTATCTAAGAATGCTGGGCTATCTGGGAACGGCTACGCCATTACAAACAGGTGGCTCCTCACCCATCCCCAATTACTACTATAGCTGGCCTTCTCACTGGCCTGCCGGATTCACACCTAGTATCTTGGGCTAAACTGGGTATCCTGAAAGTTGCTGACCTATGGTCCACGGTCTTGCAAAGCGCCTTCGTTACACTCAATCAATTAGGGAGCTCTTTGCCCATCCCATCATACCTGACATTTGAATATACTAGAGTAGCTTACTAGCTTTAAGCCCTCATCCTCTCGCCAGCACACTTTGTGGGAAGCCAGATGGCAGCAGGAGCTTTGGTTAGGCAAGCCAATGTCCCTACACTACAATATGATGGAAGGTGCGACACCAGTGGATAAGGCCCCCCACATCCTCAAATGGGAGCAAAAGTTAAATTTCTCAATACCCACTAGGGAATGGCACCGTACACTTTTGCTTACGAAAAAAGCATTACATTGCGTCACCATTTATGAAACCTACACACTGGTATTTTGTCCCTGCAAGATTATCCACACTTTTTCCAATGACTCCACCAACTTCATGGAGGGACTGTACACACATAGGTGACATGACTCATATTTGGTGGAGCTGCCCTAAACTCAGACCACTTTGGAACAAGTGTTTCAACACATTAACAAACATAGGAATAACCCTGCCCAGTACTCCGGAGGTGGCCTTATTTCACTTAGGCACCTGTAAATTGTCTAGACACCATGGCATACTCAGTATCTACTTATTCTCAGCTGTCAAACTTTCAATAGCCAGAGCATGGAAAAGAGTAAGCCCCCCCTCATGGTCTGATATTGTTACAACAATGGCATACATATACTCCATGGAAAAAAACATATACTACACTATAGGTAGGTCTGACTTCTTTGAATTAGTTTGGGCGGAATGGAAGCTTGGCTTTGACACCCTCTGGCTGCCCAGACTAGAGACTTAGGATGGCCTCTCTCTGTCTGCTGGGAGTGCCTGTTGTCCCACACCAGTTTTGCCCGCTTAGAAAACTATACTATAGCCCTTGCTCCTCTTATTTAAGTCTCCCCTCCCTTCCCACATAACCCCCCAATTCATGGATTGTAAGATTTAATAGGCTCTCCTTGGTGAATGAGGGAGAGAAGGGATCTCCAATTGTATATTGTTTATATTGTGTTGACACTATATCTATTATTCTAAATCTCTACAGTTGTATGTACATGAGATTCTGAAAATGTAGTAAGCTTTGGTCGTACAGTTGTTATATTTATTTTCTGAAAAAACAAATAAATCATGTTTTGAAAAAAATAAATAAATCTATAGTTCTTTGAAGTACCCAGAACATGATATTTGGCACATCAAGCATGAACCACTAGCAACGGAAAGGCAATAATTATGACCACAACATGTGCAAAATAGTTTAGATAAATATTTGTATTTGTAAAATATTTGCATATTTGATCTGATATGTTAAAGTAGTCCAACTACATATCTACAAAACCTTGGTGATCTTGCAAGGGGATGGTAATAGCTAAGGACTGGCTAAGATTTTTTTTTATGTCCACCTCCACCCAGCATGCCCTTGTGAAGTATCTTGTCTCAATGACATGTATCACTTCTAAGTCATTTCAGGTCCCTCCAACTGATGGGCTGTATTTCCCCAAATGTTTAGCAGTGGTGGTCACAGCCCTAAAATGCAGCCCTAGAATGTAGAATATTCATCTATAGATCCCCATGTACTAAGCATCAAATTTCCTGTCCGTGTGTATTTTTACGTAAAAATCCTCGTGCAAATCAAAATGCATATGTACAAACCTGTGATCGACTCAAAAATCCAGAATTTTGAATATGCGACCGTACTTATCCGTCAATGTTCGATCCAACCCTTTATGCCGTTGTTCACCACAAAACTCACAATAATCGAAAGTTATAAAAAATACAATATATCCACTTGTTAAAATTTTTGCATCAACATTGTGGATTTTTATTTGCCACCTATTAGGGGCCTACACAATAGAAATCTATAGGGGTCGGAGACTGATGCTAGGCAAAGTACTATAAATAAGTCCCTTAACAATGCAACTTCAAATTGTGCGAGACACTATTGCATCTGTTTATCCTCCATTTAAGGGCTATCCTGGCATCAGAAGAAAATAATGAAAGAAGAAGAAGAAAGGTGCCAAGATATTTTCTTTACCATATTGGTTTAGATGTGCTCTCTGACTGTGAGGTTATACAGATATTCTGACATGTCAGAGAACCTATTCTATCCCTCTATAACAAGATAATGGAATACTTTGAGCCAATGATGGCATGGTCATTAGCCATACTTGGACTTTTAAAGCTTTTGGCTGAATTACATTTCTTTGCCACTGCGTGATTCCAGGCTGTGTCAAGTGTCAGTATATATGTAGCGTAAAGAAAAGATACACCATAAAGAGCACTCACTTGAGCTACTAATCAAAAGTGAAGGAAACGACACATAGGACGATGTAAGACCAAAAATAAAATATAACCTTTATTAATGAAATAAATAAAAGAAGGGGGGATTACCCTTTGATCATAAAATAAAATACAATACAAAGATAAATTAAAAGTGCATAACGTTAAATATACAAACATAAAGGGTAGAAATACCCCAGTAAATATATATATATATATATGGGGGAACGGGGTAAAAATTATATCTATATTAATCTTTAATTTAGAAATGGGGACACAGTCCCACCTGGTCAAGTGATATCGTACCACCTATTCACTAAGTTACACTTATACCTTAGTGTGAATATACAGAACGAGATGGGGTTACAGACCAGACAACCAACATTGGAGGTGGGAGGATTGGTCAGGAAGAACGCAATGATAACAAAGGAAGTAAATGATTTTCAGATTATTAACTTATCTAATAAAGTTCTGACTAATACTCATATCCAAGTTTTATCTAGAGGTCTCTCCTTTTCATCCACACCCTCTCTTGACAAATTTACATTGATTAAAGATCTAAACTTGTTTTTTTTCGCAAATTAACCCTAAAAAAGATGTTCACCAAACATGAAGATACTGGCTATACTGACTCACAAACATTAGTTACTCTAATAGATTTTTTGAAGGAAAATTAAGTAGATACAACACTTGACTGTCCTGGCAACCTTGACAATAAGTTATGTAAAAAAACTAAATTTATGCCACCACTTAACAAATATCCCATGATAGAGTCCTTTTTGAAAGTGGTTACTAAAGAACTTTTAAAAATTGATGATATCTGTGCCAAGAATCTCACAAGAAAAGAAAGTGTAGCACTACAAGAAAGAAAAGGGTGGGATGATGTCATCATAAAGCCTTTAGATAAGGTGGTAACATCACAATTTGGGACAAGGAAGGAACTATACGTTAAGGAAGCCATGAGATAACTTAATGATAAACAATGTTTCAAACTTCTTTTTCTAATCCACTCGAGGAATACCTCGCTCAATATCAAAACCTGATAGGTAACGCAAAATTGGATGATATTATTAATGAGAACTAATGGGACTTCCTAAACATTACATTACCCAATATATCTACCTTTTCCCTGCCGCCTAAGATACACAAAAACAGAGACAAACCACCAGGCAGGCCAATAGTTTCTAGTATAGACAGCCTGTGTGAACCTGCAAGTCAGTTTTTGGATATGTGCCTGAGAGATATTGTAATTGCTTTACCCTCTTATGTGAGGGATATAATGAATGTGTTATCAAAAATAGAAGGCATTGTGGTAGAAAATGACGCACTTCTTATCACATGTGATGTAGAATCACTCTATACTTTCATTAAACACGACAAAGGTTGCACAGCAGTTCAATATTTTTTGAATATGGAAGCCAGTGATAAACAGGATAGAAACAGATTTATTCTAAAGTTATTAAAATTTGTCCTAGAACATAACTTCTTCATATTCAATGATCGCTTCTATCTGCAAATACAAGGGACCGCCATGGGCTCCTCATGTGCTCCCACCTATGCCAATACCTATCTCAGTTGGTGGGAGAGGGAGACTTTGGGGATACCTTTGCAGAATGTATAGATAATATCTTACCTTGGGTAAGGTAGATAGATGAGCTACTGATTCTGTGAAAAGGTGAAAGAAATCTCTTTAAAGAATTTATTGAAACTCAATGACAATGATCTGAATCTGAGACTAACCTATTGTATGAGTACGGATACAGTTGAATTTCTTGATGTTAAGTTCTACAAGGATGAGACTGGATGCCTGAATACAGACCTATACAGAAAACCAACGGCAACCAATTCTATTTTAGAATTTAATAACTTCCACTCATGGCCTACCAAAAAAGCAATACCAGTTGTGGAATTCCTTTGATTACGGAGGAACTGTTCGGACTCAATATCTAATAAATGTATTAACCCCTAAACTGCCGCTCCCGGACCCCGCTGCCACCTACATTACATTTATTAACCGCTATACTGCCCCCCACTTCACCGCCGCCACCTACATTAAACTCATTAACCCCTAAACCGCCGCTCCCGGACCCCGCCGCAACTAAATTAAATGTTTAACCCCTAAACCGCCGCTCCTGGACCCCACTGCCACCTATATTAAACTTATTAACCCCTATCCTGCCCCCCTATACCGCCGCCACCTATATTAAACTTATTAACCCCTAAACCTAAGTCTAACACTAACACCCCCCTAACTTTAATATTATTTTAATAAATGTAAATAAAAATTACTATTATTAACTAAATTATTCCTATTTAAAAATAAATACTTACCTATAAAATAAACCCTAAGATAGCTACAATATAATTAATAATTATATTGTAGCTATTTTAGGATTTATTTTTATTTTACAGGCAACTTTGTATTTATTTTAACTAGGTAGAATAGTTATTAAATAGATAATATATATTTAATAGCTACCTAGCTAAAATACTTACAAAATTACCTGTAAAATAAATCCTAACCTAAGCTACAATTAAACCTAACACTACACTATCATTAAATTAATTAAATAAATTAACTACAATTACATAAAATTAAATACAATTAAATAAACTAAACTATAGTACAAAAAATCCCCCACTAAATTGCAGAAAATAAAAAAAGAATTACAAGAAGTTTAAACTAATTACACCTAATCTAAGCCCCCTAATAAAATAATAAAGCCCCCCAAAATAAAAAAATGCCCTACCCTATTCTAAATTACAAAGTAATCAGCTCTTTTACCAGCCCTTAAAAAGGCTTTTTGCGGGGCATTGCCCCAAAGTAATCAGCTCTTTTACCTGTAAAAAAAATACAACCCCCCAACATTAAAACCCACCACCCACCTACTCTAACCCACCCAAACCCCCCTTAAAAAAACCTAACACTAACCCCCTGAAGACCTCCCTACCTTGATTCGTCTTCACTCAGCCGAGCCAAATTCTTAATCCAAGCGGGACAAGAAGAGGTCCTCCATCTGCCCAAAGTCTTCATCCAAGTGGGGCAGAAGAGGTCCTCCATCCGGTAGAAGTCTTCATCCAAGTGGGGTCTTCTATCTTCATCCAACTGTGGCTCCATCCTGCAGACCTCCGATGCGGAACATCCTTCAAGCCCGACGGACTAAAGACGAATGAAGGTTCCTTTAAGGGACGTCATCCAAGATGGCGTCCCTTGAATTCTGATTGGTTGATAGGATTGTATCAGCAAATCGGAATTAAGGTAGGAAAAATCTGATTGGCTGATTCAATCAGCCAATCGGATTGAAGCTCAATCCGATTGGCTGATCCAATCAGCCAATCGGATTGACCTCGCATTCTATTGGCTGTTCCGGTCAGCAATAAATATAAACCCTAAAATAGCTACAATATAATTATTAGTTATATTGTAGCATTAGGGTTTATTTTACAGGTAAGTATTTATTTTTAAATAGGAATAATTTAGTTAATAATAGTAATTTTTATTTAGATTTATTTAAATAATATTTAAGTTAGGGGGGTGTTAGGGTTAGACTTAGGTTTAAGGGTTAATAAGTTTAATAGAGTGGCGGCGGTATAGGGGGGCGGGATAGGGGTTAATAAATTTAATATAGGGGCGGAAGGTTAGGGGTTAATAGGTATTATGTAGGTGGCGGTGGGGTCTGGGAGCGGTGGTTTAGGGGTTAATATATTTATTATAGTTGCGGCTGGGGTCCAGGAGCGGCGGTTTAGGGGTTAGTAAGTTTATTTAGTTGCGGCGGGGTCCAGGAACGGCGGTTTAGGGGTTAATAAGTATAATGTAGGCAGCAGCGGTGTAGGGGGGGCAGATTAGGGGTGTTTAGACTCGGGGTACATGTTAGGGTGTTAGGTGCAGACATCTCCCATAGGAATCAATGGGATATCGGGTAGCAGCGAACATGAGCTCTCGCTGCTGTCAGGCTCCCATTGATTCCTATGGGATCTGCTGCCTCCTCCGCTGGCCCGGAATAGTGTCGAGCGTACCTGGTAGTAGTTTGATAACTACCAAAAGTAGTCAGATTGTGCCGAACTTGCGTTCGGAACAACTGTAGTGATGTAACCATCGATCTGGTAGATGGTAGGTTACGTTACTATATTCTACTTTTGCCGGGCTGTAGGGAATGATAACTAAGGAGAATCAGCCTCGCCACAAATACGCTTTGGAATTCCAGCATATTTGCGGTTGATGGCTTGATAACTAGTGGCCTTAGTGGGATCAGCAAGTCCCTTTATATATATTCTTACACTGAGCACCCTCCCCATTCTCTACTATGGGGATCTAAATTGGCACATTTATTATTGTTCCACACACATCCTTTATTTATTTTTTTATTGTGTCAAGTGTCATACTTGGCATAAATCGGTTGGCATTTCCACGCCACCTTACCAAAGTGATAGATGTACTGATGGTGTTTTTTCCACCATATGTCTGTATTCCATTAAATCCTGAAGAGTGGCAATTTGCTAAATCAAACTTTTATAAGATGGCCGGAGAGCAAAACGTGCACATGTGGCAGTAACCATAATAGGAAACATTACAATTCTTTGAAAATTCAGATGGTGTGTGACCATAATATGAAAATATTAAGGGTCCAATTTATCAATGTCTGGCTGTAGCGGATCATGTCCGCTAGACATCGCTGAATGTTGACAGCATACGCTGTCGGCATTTAACATTGCACAAGCAGTTCACCACTAGGCGTCCTTTCCAACTTTTCTAGCTCCTGTCATGAATCATATATTCTACGTCAGTCTGGAATATATAGGAAGTTTGAGGAAGAATCGATGTCTGAAGGATGGCTTTTAGGTAATTAATTCATTTTTCTTTTATTTAGCATCACAAAAAAATATTGATATTATTTGTGTCATCATAGATGTCAGATTACAAGTAAAGCGCTAAGAGTTACGGGTATTACCAGTTGAAAGTAAACGCTATCGCTTGAGCGCAATTGCGATTTATGCTAGAATGATTACCCCGTCCACAGAGCTCCAATTAAATGTTTAGCAAAACAAAAAAGTTGCACAGAACACATAAAAAAAATACATTACAAAGTACACATACACTCATAATAACACTATCTGATAAAAATGATTCAAAAAAAATTTCACACAAAAGTTATAAGGGCTCAAAGATATGAGGTCTCAGGTGGTAGAAAAAAGGCAGGCAAAGGACTTAAACATACAAACATATACTATATATGTCTAAAGATGGATATTAATATATATATATATATATATTTATATATATATGTGTGTACATATGTATTTGTGTACATACTGTATGTATTTACAGACAAATAACACATATATTTACAGACATATAACACATATATTTTCAGACATATATACACATATATTTACAGACATATAACACATATATTTTCAGACATATATACGCATATATTTACAGACATATAACATATATGAACACCTAAATACATATGTACACATATATAAACATATATACAAGTGCATTGGAGCCCTTTGCCGTGAAGTAGATGAAAACATGGAAAAGCATATTTATGCAATTTTCATATTTAATAAAGAGTTTAACTAGGTATTTACTGTAAATATTTCACATTCCGACGTTCTGCACATAGGGGCAGATATTTCTAGATTTATCTGTATATATCTTTACCTATATAAGTAGAATGTAAAAACAAAACAGCGCAACTCAAGACTCAAATGTGTTCATTCAAACAAGTTTGTGCGTACAAGATAAAAACACATTTACTAGAAGTGTGTAAACAAATTACATATCAAAAGAAAGAGCTCAAATGCAGTTCTCAATCCACTGCAACGTTATTTTCCTTCTCGGTATACCTATATATAATCATGAATATATATATATATATATATATATATATATATAGATATAAATATATAATTGTGAAAAAACATCAGATATATGTAGAAATATTTATTTATGACTAAATCTAACATATTCTGCTATGTGCAGAACATTGGAATGTGAAATATTAATATTTTCAAATTGGGTTAGTGCACATGAAAATATGCGATCGGGTTTACACGCGAGTTGGGTGTTTTTTCCCACTTTTTGTCTCCATTGACTTTTATGGTGGAATACGTGAACGTGCATGCAATATTCTAACTTCGGCTTTTTGCACTTGTTAAGTTAGCACGAGAGCAAAAACATTTTACTTTTAACTCATAATATGAGCGCAACCCAACAAGCGCAAAAAGCTTACTTCTAGCGCAGTTTATAATTGAGCAGGAACAATAGTGCTCCACTCGTAATCTGTCCCATAATTTTTTGATTGATAAAAGTAAAAATAAACCCCAAATTTTACTTAGGATTAGAGCTGCTAAAATCCTATTGGCTGTTCCAATCAGTCAATAGGATTGAGCTGCTAAATAGGATTAGAGCTGCTAAAATCCTATTGGCTGTTCCAATTAGCTAATAGGATTGAGCTCTCATCCTATTGGCTGATTGGAACAGCCAATAGAATGAGAGCTGCTCAAATCCTATAGGCTGATTGGAACAGCCAATAGGATTTTAGCAGCTCTAATCCTATTGGCTGATTGAAATCTTTCAGCCAATAGGAATGCAAGGGATGCAATCTTGGTTGACGTCACTTGCATTGAAGTTCCAGTTTACGGCGGCGACCGCATGAAGAAGACGCTCCGCACCGGATGTCTTCAGGATGGACCAGCTTCGAGTCGGATGGATGAAGATAGAAGATGCCGTCTGGATGAAGGCTTCTTGCTGGCTGGATGGATCCTTCAAGAGGGACTTCAATAACTGTAAGTGGATCGTCGGGGGTTAGTGTTAGGTTTATTTAAGGTTTTTTTGGGTGGGTTTTATGTTTAGATTAGGGTCTGGTCATGTAAAAGAGCTAAATGCCCTTTTAAGGGCAATGCCCATACAAATGCCCTTTTTAGGGCAATGGGGAGCTAAGGTTATTTTAGATAGGTTTTTTATTTGGGGGGGTTGGTTGGTTGGGTGGTGGATTTTACTTATGGGGGGATGTTTTTTTTTACAGGTAAAAGAGCTGATTTCTTTGGGGCAATGCCCCACAAAAGGCCCTTTTAAGGGCCATTGGTAGTTTATTGTAGGCTAGTTTTTTTATTTTGGGTGGCTTTTTTATTTTGATAGGGCTATTAGGTTTAATAGTATATTTAAATAATTTTAGTAGGGTTAGGTTTTTATAATATGTAATTTAGTTTATTTAATTTGTATTTTATTTTAATTGCAGTATAATAGTTAGGGTAGGTTAATTAATAGTTTACATTAATTTAATTTAATTCTACAGGTAAGTTTTAATTTATATTAAGATAGGGATGTTGTAATTTTAATTTAAAGTTAGCGAGTTGTTAGTTTTAGAGGTTAATAGCTTAATTTAGTTTATGGGGATGTGGGGGGCTGATGGTTTAGGGGTTAATAGGTTTAGTTAGTGGTAATGATGTTGGAGGCCAGAGGTTTAGCGGTTAATACTTTCATTTAGGTTGCGGGGGGAGTCGGGAGCAGCGGAATAGGGTTAATACATTTATTTAGGTTGCGGCGGGGTCAGGGAGCAGCGGGATAGGGGTTAATACTTTTATTTAGGTTGTGGCTGGGTCAGGGAGCGGTGAAATAGGGGTTAATACATTTATTTCGTTTGCGACGGGGTTGGGGAACGGCGGGATAGGGGTTAATAACATGACAGAAACGCTCACTCCGGTACCCTAAATCATACGGATGGAAGTCTATGAGACGGACTACACTGCAGGCTTCCAAACCCACCCCCCGGCTTACCGTGTAAAGCAGTTCTAATTATACTGCACTATTCATCTACCTACCCATATAGATTTCTAACATTCCTGCAAGCTATGGAGGAATCTTATCTAATGTTACGAGTATTACTTGATGAGCTTGAGAGAAATATGCACAGCAGAAATGAAAGTCTTCTAATGGCACTATGAGCTCCACATATTAAGGACATCCACTACAAACCTATTGAAGCAGAGGAAAGGGTGTTTCATGTGCACAGCATTCTCTCTCAACTGAACTTGAGAACTAGCCTCACTGAGTCAATTCCAGCAAGCTCTTTAGTTGACCTCCGGGAAACAAAGAAGCACCTATCCTTGATACCCACCCCAGCCGAGAGGAAAGCGGTCAATCCTTCGGAGTAGAGTGCTGATGGTCCACAAAAGCAGGAGGTAGCTACATATTCAGGTGATAAAAGTGGAACTCTTGCAAGTTATAGAGATATGAGGGTCTTAGCATTGTGGACACCACAGGAGGTGAACATGTGAACTCAGATGTCTGACAGCTTGGAACCTCGCATTGTCCCTACCTTCACCGGCCAAATCCATCTTAAAAGAATCAGAGTTACTCCATGTTTTATTACAGCCCTCATAGTCCCCAGGAGCACAAGGCAGATCTTGAAGTCCTTTCAGTTTGGATTGATCAGAAAAGGAGTAGGCTAAAATATTTAAAGTCTACCAATGGTTGGGCAGCTTTTAATCTTTGTGACACACTGTCACATGGTTTTATGATATAAGACTGTATGGAAGTTGTCTGACTATGGGCCTCCACCCCATAAGATGTATCACAGAGGTGGCCTAAACATTTCACATCTTAATTCTCTCAAAAAGTGTCACTATCACAAAAAACTAACCTGTTATGAGGACTGCAATGTCTGACAACCCAGGTCTCTGTTTGCATGCTCTGTTAACTATGATGTTATTCCATTTCACTAAGTACTTATAGTTAATTGTTAAGTTATGTTTGTGAGTGAGTCTATTGTAAAAAGCTAATCTATGTGACCTACAGGATAACATATACCTTTCTATTAAACATTCTGATATACAGTATACCATGCAGAGTTCTTAAAGTATGCTGTTTCATACTCCTTAAAGTTTGTTGTCATGTCAATTGTTCCTTGGAGGTACTCCATTGCTGACTACAGCTTACAACATCATTGTACCTTTTATAAATCATCAGACCTGCAGCTAGATGCAATATCCCCTACAGGAACTACTCTTCCTATTTCCATTACAACTAGCATATTAGATATTACTGAGTTGTTTATATAGACACCATAGCATTTATGGATGACCTGTTAGCTATAATACATATATCCATATACTATCTATATTTCACTGCAGGTTTTTAAAAACACATAGATATGCATAAGCTATTATGGCCTTTATATCGAACTAAACCTAATAAATGGTATGCTCCTCAAATTGCTTTCTCCCCTACTCATGATAGTTTGTATATGACTTCCAAAAATCAGGGACACACCAAGTCTGGTTTCAGATTACCTCTACTTTAATCTGGTTCAGACGGTTTATATTTGAGATATACACTCCTCTATCTCATGTGTGTTTCCTATTAGTTAAAACATATGGTATGTTTTAACTAATAGGAAACACACATGAGATGGAGGACTCTGCAACTACATCAACCTCTTGTTCCTAGTTCAGCCCTCCTGACTCTCTTTACATATACCATGATAATATGCTGGAATTTAAACATAAGGATAGAAAACTATCTTTTATTGGCTTTATATTATCTACCTGTCTTGTTCTCTTAATAGTTTTGTCACTTTCTTTTATTCAGCATTGTTGGCTAGCTTATCTTGCTACTTTTTAAAAGATGTTTAAAAGTCCTATGCACTTAAGACAAAACTCACATGAGCTCTTATATTTTGCTTATTACTGTATTTTTTCAAGGTCCAAGAGCGACCGTTTCATTTAATTTCCTCTATGTGAAATTCATGTTCAATTGGGTTCAAAAGTGACCCTTTGAGACACGAGAGGAGCTATAAATTCTTAATAAAAGGTCTCAATCCATTGTATCCAGCGTACTTATTTTTGTCTTAATTATAGCTTTCATGTTTGATAACATTTAGCCTCGAGTAGAAAAGTCACACTTCAATATTTTGATGTCATAGTATAACAATAGTTGGTATTGTATTATCACTCATATAAACTGCTTGCTTACTATTGTAATCTCTAATGACATCAATAAAAAATTATTATCTAAAAAAAAACAAAAAATTTATGGGCTAGATTATAAGTGGAGCGCTAAATATCGCTTTCATGCAATTTACAAGCCAATCGCAAAACAAACGCGAGCTTGTGTTTGCATTGCTGGGAAGCATTGCGTTCATGAGAGCATGCTTCCATTGGATCCTATAGGAGCCTCCTTCTGATGCTGTCAGAGATGGCATCAGAACCTCACACAGTGAACGGGGTAAGTAGCGCATTGATAGTATTTTTAAATATAAATGTATATGAATATAAACATATATATTTATGTGTTAAAGGGACAGTCAAGTCCAAAAAAACTTTCATGATTTAAATAGGGCAAGCAATTTTAAACAACTTCCCAATTTACTTTTATCACCAATTTTGCTTTGTTCTCTTGGTATTCTTAGTTGAAAGCTAAACCTAGGAGGTTCATATGCTAATTTCTTAGACCTTGAAGACTGCCTCTAATCTGAAAACATTTTGACCACTAGAGGGCATTAGTTCACATGTTTCATATAGATAACATTGAGCTCATGCACGTAAAGTGACCTAGGAGTGAGCACTGATTGGCTAAACTGCATGTCTGTCAAAAGAACTGAAATAAGGGGGCAGTCAGCAGAGGCTTAGATACAAGATAATTACAGAGGTAAAACATGTATTATTATAACTGTGTTGGATATGCAAAACTGGGGAATGGGAAATAAAGGGATTCTCTTTCTTTTTAAACAACAAAAATTCTGGTGTTGACTGTCCATTTAATATGTATGTATATTGTCATATACATATATATATTTAAATTGCGGTCTATGTAAAGGCACTTTTCAGTAGACAAATGGGCATGGATGGGTGTGTGGTTATGGGGTGTGGTTAGGGTGTGTGGTTTCACACAACCTTAATAAAATATATTTTACTGTTTTTGGTCTGCCATTAAAGGATTGAGTGCTATAATGATTGAATTTAATACACACCACAAAGATAAATAGATAGATGAGAGAGAGATGATCAATAGAGATAGATAGATAGATAGATAGATAGATGATAGATAGATAGATAGATAGATAGATAGATAGATGATGTAGTCAGATATATACAGTTTAGTAGACAGACTGATAGAAATGGAGATTTATAAACAGAGAAACAGATAGACAGAGACATTCATATATATATATATATATATATATATATATATATATATATATATATATATATATATATATATATATATATATATATACAGACTAGTAGATAGATACTTACATATAAACAGATAGACCAACAGACAGATATACAGAGATAATAGATATACAGATAACAAATATGAAGACAGAGAGCAAGACAAATAGACAGAGCTAAATAGATAAACAGATATACAGATGATAGACAGAAAAAGACAGAAAGATGAGCAGAAAGAGACATATAAGGAAGATTTAAACTGAACTTGATGACAAAACATTTTATATTAACAAAAAATCAATTAAAACAGTATGTAAATGCTGAGACATTTTTATTTAGATTTTCTGCTGATACATTTTTAATTGTTCAGAATAAAGTATAATAATTGCAGGTTGTAGTAAACAGACTGAGATCTATTGTATAACTTAGAGGACAATTACCTCACTAGGGCCTAGATTTAGAGTTTGGCGGTAGCCGTGAAAACCAGCGTTAGAGGCTCCTAACGCTGGTTTTAGGCTACCGCCGGTATTTGGAGTCAGTCAGGAAAGGGTCTAACGCTCACTTTTCAGCCGCGACTTTTCCATACCGCAGATCCCCTTACGTCAATTGCGTATCCTATCTTTTCAATGGGATCTTTCTAACTCCGGTATTTAGAGTCGTGTCTTAAGTGAGCGTTAGAAATCTAACGACAAAACTCCAGCGCAGAAAAAAGTCAGTAGTTAAGAGCTTTCTGGGCTAACGCCGGTTTATAAAGCTCTTAACTACTGTGCTCTAAAGTACACTAACACCCACTCGATTAAATTTTTTTAACCTCTAATCTGCCGACCGCCACCTACGTTATCCTTATGTACCCCTAATCTGCTGCCTCTAACACCGCCGACCCCTGTATTATATTTATTAACCCCTAACCTACCCCCCACAACGTCGCCGCCAGCTACCTACAATAATTAACCCCTAATCTGCCGACCGCAAAGCGCTGCTACTTACGTTATCCTTATGTACCCCTAATCTGCTGCCCCTAACACCGCTGACCCCTATATTATATTTATTAACCCCAAATCTGCTGCCCACAACGTCGCCTCCACCTGCCTACACTTATTAACCCCTAATCTGCCGAGCGGACCGCACCGCTATTATAATAAAGTTATTAACCCCTTATCCGCCTCACTAACCCTATAATAAATAGTATTAACCCCTAATCTGCCCTCCCTAACATCGCCGACACCTAACTTCAAACATTAACCCCTAATCTGCCGACTGGAGCTCACCACTATTCTAATAAATTTATTAACCCCTAAAGCCTAACCCTAACACCCCCCTAAGTTAAATATAATTTAAATCTAACGAAATTAATTAACTCTTATTAAATAAATTATTCCTATTTAAAGCTAAATACTTACCTGTAAAATAAATCCTAATATAGCTACAATATAAATTATATTTATATTATAGCTATTTTAGGATTTATATTTATTTTACAGGTAACTTTGTATTTATTTTAACCAGGTACAATAGCTATTAAATAGTTAAGAACTATTTAATAGCTAAAATAGTTAAAATAATTACAAATTTACCTGTAAAATAAATCCTAACCTAAGTTACAATTAAACCTAACACTACACTATCAATAAATGAATTAAATAAAATACCTACAATTACCTACAATTAAACCTAACACTACACTATCAATAAATGAATTAAATACAATACCTACAAAAAACTACAATGAAATAAACTAACTAAAGTACAAAAAATAAAAAAGAACTAAGTTACAAAAAATAAAAAATATTTACAAACATCAGAAAAATATTACAACAATTTTAAACTAATTACACCTACTCTAAGACCCCTAATAAAATAACATAGACCCCCAAAATAAAAAAATGCCCTACCCTATTCTAAATTACAAAAGTTCAAAGCTCTTTTACCTTACCAGCCCTGAACAGGGCCCTTTGCCGGGCATGCCCCAAAGAATTCAGCTCTTTTGCCTGTAAAAAAAACACATACAATACCTATCAGCCAATCGGAATTCGAGGGACGCCATCTTTGATGACGTCCCTTAAAGGAGCGTTCATTCGTCGGTAGTCTGTCGGGCCAGCAGGATGTTCCGCGTCGGAGGTCTGCAAGATGGATCCGGAAGAAAGAAGATTGAAGATGCCGTTGATAGAAGACTTCAGCCGGATCATGGACCTCTTCAGCTCCCGCTTGGATGAAGACTTCAGCCGGATCATGGACCTCTTCAGCCCCCCGCTTGGGCTTGGATCACGACATCGGAGGAGCTCTTCTGGATCGATCGGTGAACCTGGTATGGTGAAGATAAGGTAGGAAGATCTTCAGGGGCTCAGTGTTAGGTTTATTTAAGGGGGGTTTGGGTTAGATTAGGGGTATGTGGGTGGTGGGTTGTAATGTTGGGGGGGTATTGTATGTGTTTTTTTACAGGCAAAAGAGCTGAATTCTTTGGGACATGCCCCACAAAGGGCCCTGTTCAGGGCTGGTAAGGTAAAAGAGCTTTGAACTTCAGTAATTTAGAATAGGGTAGGGCATTTTTTTATTTTGGGGGTCTTTGTTATTTTATTAGAGGGCTTAGAGTAGGTGTAATTAGTTTAAAATTGTTGTAATTTTTTCTACTGTTTGTAAATATTTTTTTATTTTTTGTAACTTAGTTCTTTTTTTATTTTTTGTACTTTAGTTAGTTTATTTAATTGTATTTATTTGTAGGAATTGTATTTAATTTATTTATTGATAGTGTAGTGTTAGGTTTAATTGTAGATAATTGTAGGTATTTTATTTAATTAATTTATTGATAGTGTAGTGTTAGGTTTAATTGTAACTTAGGTTAGGATTTATTTTACAGGTAATTTTGTAATTATTTTAACTATTTTAGCTATTAAATAGTTCTTAACTATTTAATAGCTATTGTACCTGGTTAAAATCAATACAAAGTTACCTGTAAAATAAATATAAATCCTAAAATAGCTATAATATAATTATAATTTATATTGTAGCTATATTAGGATTTATTTTTAAGGTAAGTATTTAGCTTTAAATAGGAATAATTTATTTAATAAGAGTTAATTTATTTCGTTAGATTTAAATTATATTTAATTTAGGGGGGTGTTAGGGTTAGACTTAGCTTTAGGGGTTAATACATTTATTAGAATAGCGGTGAGCTCCAGTCGGCAGATTAGGGGTTAATACTTGAAGTTAGGTGTCGGCAATGTTAGGGAGGGCAGATTAGGGGTTAATACTATTTATTATAGGGTTATTGAGGCGGGAGTGAGGCGGATTAGGGGTTAATACATTTATTATAGTAGCGCTCAGGTCCGGTCGGT
This sequence comes from Bombina bombina, assembly GCF_027579735.1. Classification (NCBI taxonomy): domain Eukaryota; kingdom Metazoa; phylum Chordata; class Amphibia; order Anura; family Bombinatoridae; genus Bombina; species Bombina bombina. The sequence goes on along the minus strand of NC_069500.1, from coordinate 1,210,478,279 downwards.
AGATTAATGGTTAATAAGTGTAGTTAGGTGGAGGCGACGCTGGGGGCGGCAGATTAGGGGTTAATAAATATAATATAGGGGTCGGCGATGTTAGGGCAGCAGCTTAGGGGTACATAGGGATAATGTAGGTGGCGGGGGTGTACGGAGCGGCAGATTAGGGGTTAAAAATAATATGCAGGGGTCAGCGATAGCGGGGGCGGCAGATTAGGGGTTAATAAGTATAAAGTTAGGGGTGTTTAGACTCGGGGTACATGTTAGGGTGTTAGGTGCAGACGTAGGAAGTGTTTCCCCATAGCAAACAATGGGGCTGCGTTAGGAGCTGAACCAGGCTTTTTTGCAATTGTTAGGTTTTTTTTCAGCTCAAACAGCCCCATTGTTTTCTATGGGGGAATCGTGCACGAGCACGTTTTTGAGGCTGGCCGCGTCCGTAAGCAACTCTGGTATCGAAAGTTGAAGTTGCATTAAATATGCTGTACGCTCCTTTTTTGGATCCTAACGCAGCCATTCTGTGGACTCTCAATACCAGAGTTTTTTTAAAGGTGCGGCCAGAAAAAAGCCAGCGTTAGCTACACGGGTCGTTACCGACAAAACTCTAAATCTAGCCGTAGAGCTCCCTGGATGCTACACTGATCTTTGTAATGTAACACTAACAGCCACTGACCTCTCTGCCACATCAGCTTGTTGAGACACTGGCCTCTAGTTATGAAAGTCTGGCGGACCTGATCCGCCAGTGTGGATCAGGTCCACCAGACCTCACTGAATACGGCGAGCAATACGCTCGCCATATTCATCATTGCACCAGCAGCTCACAAGAGCTGCTGTTGCAACGCCGCCCCCTGCAGACTCGCGGCCAATAGGCCGCCAGCAGGGGGGTGTCAATCAACCTGATCGTACATTATGGAGCAGCGGTCTTTGTAACCGCTGCTTCATAACTGCTGCTTCTGGCGAGTCTGATAATATGCCCCTCTGTGTGTGTGTATGTGTGTGACAGATAACTGCTGTTTCAAGGTGCCTGCACGGGCGTGAATTTGGCTGCTACTCTGACAAAGCTGCTGTCAGTCAGCTCAGAGTACTCTAAATTCCTGACCTCACAGTTGCCGTAGCTCCCTGTAGAATTCCTGCTTGATTTTATGAGTAACGCCCCTTCCTCCTGCATCTGCTGTTATCGGCTTTACACACTCAAAGTGTGAACAGATTTCTGAGGTGTGCAGCACCAGTATAAACACTACACTGTCCGGGTGGCAACCCTATCTGAGTAATACATGACTCAAAATGATTTGAAACCCGGACTGTCCGGGTGAAACCCTAGTTTTGTCTGAAATTCATTTTTGGAAGAATTTTGGCCAATTCGGAGAATCGAATGAATTTAAATTTCAAAATCGGCACATAACTAAAGTCCTGGAAAATTCCGGAAATGAATAAATCAGTTTCCAAAATTTCAGATCCATTCTTTATTCATATTCGGATTTTTCATTGTTCTAATCTAAACCGCAGTTTCCCGTCATAGCCAACACTAACTAAATCACTAAATAAAGCTATTAATCCCCGACATTGCTGACACTAACTAAACCTCTTAACCCCTAAACCGCAGTTCCCCGACATTGCCAACTCTAACTAAACCTATTAACCCCTAAACCACAGTTCCCCAACATCGCCAACACTAACTAAACCTATTAACCCCTAAACCACAGTTCCCCGACATCACCGACACTAACTAAAACACTAAATAAACCTATTAACCCCATAACCGCCGTTCCCAAACATCGCCAACACTAACTAAACCTATTAACCCCTAAACCGCAGTTCCCCGACATCACCGACACTAACTAAAGCTATTAACCTCTAAACCGCTGTACACCCACATCGCCAACACTAACTAAACCTAACCCCACATTGCAACAACCTAAATTAAACTATATTAACCCTTAACACCCCCTAACTTTAACATAATTAAAATAGACCTAAATTAAAGTTACAATTATTAACTATCTATTTAAAAATACATACAAACTTACCTGTGAAATAAAAATAAAACCTAAGCCAGCTACAATATAACTTTTTACTAACTACCTAGTTAAAATAAATACAATCTTACCTGTGAAATAAAAATAAAACCTAAGCTAGTTACAATATTACTTTTTAATAACTACCTAGTTAAAATAAATACAAACTTACCTGTGAAATAAAAATAAAACCTAAGCTTAAACTAATAAAACCTAATAATACTAAAAATTGAAAACCTAAGATTACTAAAAAATTAAAACTACAATTACAAAAAATAAAAAACTTCCATTACAAATTTTTTTTTTAAAAATACCCTTTTAACCTCAAGGGGAAGGTGGGAAAGAACTCGAGATGACAATCTCAGACCTTACTCCAGATAGACCTATGTACTGGATAAGGTAGTGCCTAATGCCGATTATAATGTATTAGAAAAGGAGAGAAATAAGAACAGAGGCATTAATATGGCACACTTGGGGGATTGACATCTCATAACAAATTGAGTAGGTGATTGAGTGTTGAGGGACTATGAAATTAGTTTAAAACTTAACGTTTATTATTTATTATTCATTAGATAAAAAATATATATATAGTTGTACACAGTGGTGTGGACCATGCCACTATATGTTAAAAATCCATTCACATACACATAAAAGAAAACGAAAATTAAATTAACTAAAGATTGAAGAAAAAATTAAAGAAAGAAATAATTTATATACAAGCACTGCTAACTCTCTGTATTAGGAGTAACCTCCTATAAGTTGCACAATTAAATATGTAGTATCTGGGTGAGGTTATCGTCCTAACTGGTTACTCTGTTTCTATGTGGTCCGCAGCATGCTTAGGTGGAGGTATTAGGAAGAAGTACTATTATCGATACTGCTTATGTGCCTTAAATCAATTAAACTGAAAATACTTCTAACACTCTCCCATTCCCAAAGCAAGCTAATTATAACCCGTTAAAGGTGCCCTAAAAGAGGGCCAACAATTATACCAAAGGACGATATTCAGAAGTAAATTTTCTAATAACCTAAACCCATTTTTTAAAAAACTATATTCTATAACAAGACAGAGAGCGCAGTGCAAACGGCCTAACGCGCGTTTCGCATACGCTTTATCAAAGGCTGACCCGATCACCTCCCGGGATTTCCTTATGTAGGTCATTAGACCAATCCTGATCTGTTATTTAGACTGACGCGTCTAATCGTCCAATCGCGAATGGTCTTCAGCGATTGGTTCAAAACAGAGGGTGTGTGCCGTTACACCAATAGTGTGTGGTTGGAAACACATGAGGGCGTGAATACGCCCCTTGTCATTTTGCTCCATCCCGGACTCCACTGGAAACGGCATATAAGTATTAAGAGGGGATAGTAAACAAAAACCCGTATTCATCAAGACAATATATCAGTATATAAATGCTATGATCATTCAAACTCCTCGGGTTAAAGTACGTAATGCTATGCCACAGAATAATTCAGAGTTCCATAGTCCCAGATTTCTGGTTAGTTGTATTACAATTTTCCCATTATTACACATAAAGATTTTAAGTAATTACCAATACTCAGTGTGTAAATGCATCATGATATGAATCAATCCAATAAAGCATTATTGCTTATATAAATAAATAATATTTTAGATGTAGGTTTCAGAGAGGTTTTGATCACTGTTTCAAGCTAATTCTCTAGAAACTTTTTCTTTCCTTTCAACCTGTGCCTCATGTACATGTAGTATTGCTAGTATATACTCCTGAATTCATTCCAAATATCCCACTCTATATTCATTTCATATATGATTATTATATAAGAACATAGGTAACTGTAAATATGAGTTTATATTGCTATAACTCCAGTAATTAGGTTACAAGAACTAAAATAGTGATATGAAATTCTATTCAGAATTTCACAAATATAGTGAATGGGATCCGTACGAGGTAACAGTAGATCAGAAATTGTGTTATTTTACCTTACGTAGTTGGGCTTAAAAAAAGGCTCAAAAAATTAGATAATTGTATTAACATATTTAGGAGTATCACAGGTATATTGAATAAAGTTCATAATAATCTCCCTAAGGGGTCTCAGGATTTTAAGTCTAGAAATAACTACCTAGTTTGGGTAAAAGGTTGATAGTTCTTCCAAAATTCACACAAGTTACACATAATCTAGATATTGAGATATTAGGTTATATCTATTAAAGACTGCATTGATTCAAGGGGTCATATCCTCAAGATTGATATGGCATCATTTTTTTGGGGATTTTTATTCTAGGAACGCACTAAAAGTTAAAGTTTCATTGAGCCCCTTAGGACTCATACTCTGCATCCTGAAGATCCATTTTGTCTCTGCTTTGAGTAAAGCTTTTTCGATATTCCCCCCTCTTATTCCTAATGAGACTTTCTGGAGAATCCAGCCTTGCAATTCTGGTTTGCAGTCATGTTTTTCTAGAAAATGTCTTGCTACTGTAGTCAATTTTTTGTCATGTTCCAAGTCATTTCTTGCATTTTTGATGTTGCATATATGTTCGCCCAGACGTCTTCTGAACTCCCGTGTCGACATACCCACATACTTCTTCTTACAGTTACATTCAATACAGTAGATAATATTTTTGCTCCTACAATTGTAGAAGTCGTTCATTACGATCACTCCAGATGGAAAGATATTCATCTGCTTCACATTTAATATGTATGGGCAGAATTTGCATGTTCCACATGCATATGTTCCCAAAAAGTCCTTTCTTTTTTTAGGAGTATTTTTAACAAAATGACTCTTCGTTATCTTATCCCTAATAGTAGGGGCTCTTCTCCAGCTCATTGCAATATTATTGCCAATACATTTGGATAAATCCTCGTCAGTTTTTAGAATATGTACATGCGTGTTAAGTATTTCCTTTATTTCCTTATGTGCAGTATTGAAAGTACTTACAAACCTAACTCTGTTATCCATGTTGTTCTTGGATTTAGGTTTCAACAACTGTGCTCTGTCCGTATGGAGGGCTCTGTGATATGCCTTTTTTAGGATACTATTTGGGTATCCTCTAGTTTTTAATCTCTTTTTCATATCCATTGCCTGATTTTTAAAGTCTGTAATGTCAGAGCAATTACGCCTTAACCTAAGAAATTCCCCAAAGGGTATGGCTTTCTTGGTGGCTGGATGATGTGCACTTTGGAAATTCAATATTGAGTTAGTGGCAGTTTCCTTCCTATAGAGGTCTGATTTAATCTGACCAAACATATCCCTCGAAATCTTTAAATCAAGGAATGTAACACTTTCATGATTGATTTCATATGTTAGACGTAAATTCAAATTATTGGTGTTGAGGATTCCAATAAATTCTCTGAATATGGATATGTCCCCTTTCCAGATTAGGAAGACGTCATCTATGTACCTGAGCCAAAGGACAATATTGTCCGCATATTTTTCCATATCCATTGCAAACACAAATTCTCGCTCCCACCACCCTAAGTATATGTTCGCATAGGTGGGGGCACAGGCTGTGCCCATGGCTGTTCCTCGAATTTGCAGGAAAAATTTGTCATTAAAGACAAAGAAGTTATGGCTCAGTACAAATTTGAGTAATTTGACTATGAATGTATTTTTGGGAGTATGTTCTATTGCTTCCATTTGGAGAAAATAGTTAACTGCATGACAGCCCCAGTGATGTTCAATTGACGTGTAGAGAGACTCTACGTCACACGTTGCTAAGAGCATATCGTCTTCTAGGGTCATGTCTTCAATTTTACTCAGAACATCCATCGTGTCTCTCGTGTATGAGGGTAATGTTAGAACAATATTTCTTAATCTCAAATCCAAATACCTTGATGCCTGTTCACAGAGACTACCAATTCCAGCCACAATTGGTCTACCAGGGGGTGTCTGTTTGTTTTTATGTATCTTGGGTAATAAATAAAAAGTGGCAATTTTAGGATTGTTCACTTTTAAGAATTTCTCTTCTTTTTCATCAATTAGGTTATCTTTCTTGGCATCCCTCACTAAGGTTTCATACATTTTCAGGTAGTCCTCACTAGGATTGCTCCATAAAAATTTGTAACACTTAGTGTCACCCAGCTGTTTCATTGCTTCTGTGATGTACATAGGTACCGGCCAGATGACAATATTACCTCCCTTATCAGATGGCTTGATGATCACATCATCCCATTTTTGAATGTCATTTAAAGCCCACTTTTCTTCTCTGCTTAGATTACTCCAATCCCTTTCTCTTAAATTCAGAATATCTCTGCAGACTACTTTTAAGAATATTTCTATCTGTGGAAAGGAGGAGAGTTGTGGCATAAATGTGGACTTTTTTGATGGTACTAAGTTCCTTCTACGTCTGGGGTTCCTTTCATCCCATGTAAAGACTCTTCCCTGTTCAAAATCCTTCATATCCCTGCTTAGCTTGGCACATTTGGTCTTAATTATCTCCTTCTCTTTATCGTCTAGTTCTCCTCTCAGGTTTTTATATGCTGTTTTAAAGTCTTCCAGACTTTCAAAGTTTTTAAGTTTAACAGTGATATCAGAGATCTCTTTATTCAGTTCTTCCACAATCTCTGTCTCGTAATCTGAGAGAATCGCAACTAAGACCTCTGAACAAGAGATAAGGGCTTGTTCCCATCTCCCTCTATAACTCTCTATATGAAAGCTGAAGCTTGGGAAGAGTCTAACTCTTAGGCCTCTAGGTATTATGTGTTTCGCTAGGTAACGGTCATAGGTGCTTTTATTCCATATAGACCTTGTATGTTTCCTTAGCAGTTCACCTAGAATATTCAGGCCTGATTCCCAGTCTTCAAAGTTATTTTTATTAACACCCTCTGTTGAAAAGTTAGCAAATGTTTTGTCTATGTTTGCTTTTCTGTCTTTTTCGCGATTAAGGAAATCCTCCATCAAATTGATGGAAGCCATAATTATTTCCCAGTTTATAGAAGAAGACTACTGGATAGTCAATATTAAGTACTTTTTAAAAAATACCCTTTTAACCTCAAGGGGAAGGTGGGAAAGAACTCGAGATGACAATCTCAGACCTTACTCCAGATAGACCTATGTACTGGATAAGGTAGTGCCTAATGCCGATTATAATGTATTAGAAAAGGAGAGAAATAAGAACAGAGGCATTAATATGGCACACTTGGGGGATTGACATCTCATAACAAATTGAGTAGGTGATTGAGTGTTGAGGGACTATGAAATTAGTTTAAAACTTAACGTTTATTATTTATTATTCATTAGATAAAAAATATATATATAGTTGTACACAGTGGTGTGGACCATGCCACTATATGTTAAAAATCCATTCACATACACATAAAAGAAAACAAAAATTAAATTAACTAAAGATTGAAGAAAAAATTAAAGAAAGAAATAATTTATATACAAGCACTGCTAACTCTCTGTATTAGGAGTAACCTCCTATAAGTTGCACAATTAAATATGTAGTATCTGGGTGAGGTTATCGTCCTAACTGGTTACTCTGTTTCTATGTGGTCCACAGCATGCTTAGGTGGAGGTATTAGGAAGAAGTACTATTATCGATACTGCTTATGTGCCTTAAATCAATTAAACTGAAAATACTTCTAACACTCTCCCATTCCCAAAGCAAGCTAATTATAACCCGTTAAAGGTGCCCTAAAAGAGGGCCAACAATTATACCAAAGGACGAAATTCAGAAGTAAATTTTCTAATAACCTAAACCCATTTCTTGAAAAACTATATTCTATAACAAGACAGAGAGCGCAGTGCAAACGGCCTAACGCGCGTTTCGCATACGCTTTATCAAAGGCTGACCCGATCACCTCCCGGGATTTCCTTATGTGGGTCATTAGACCAATCCTGATCTGTTATTTAGACTGACGCGTCTAATCGCGAATGGTCTTCAGCGATTGGTTCAAAACAGAGGGTGTGTGCCGTTACACCAATATTGTGCGGTTGGAAACACATGAGGGCGTGAATACGCCCCTTGTCATTTCGCTCCATCCCGGACTCCACTGGAAACGGCATATAAGTATTAAGAGGGGATAGTAAACAAAAACCCGTATTCATCAAGACAATATATCAGTATATAAATGCTATGATCATTCAAACTCCTCGGGTTAAAGTACGTAATGCTATGCCACAGAATAATTCAGAGTTCCATAGTCCCAGATTTCTGGTTAGTTGTATTACAATTTTCCCATTATTACACATAAAGATTTTAAGTAATTACCAATACTGAGTGTGTAAATGCATCATGATATGAATCAATCCAATAAAGCATTATTGCTTATATAAATAAATAATATTTTAGATGCAGGTTTCAGAGAGGTTTTGATCACTGTTTCAAGCTAATTCTCTAGAAACTTTTTCTTTCCTTTCAACCTGTGCCTCATGTACATGTAGTATTGCTAGTATATACTCCTGAATTCATTCCAAATATCCCACTCTATATTCATTTCATATATGATTATTATATAAGAACATAGGTAACTGTAAATATGAGTTTATATTGCTATAACTCCAGTAATTAGGTTACAAGAACTAAAATAGTGATATGAAATTCTATTCAGAATTTCACAAATATAGTGAATGGGATCCGTACGAGGTAACAGTAGATCAGAAATTGTGTTATTTTACCTTACGTAGTTGGGCTTAAAAAAGGCTCAAAAAATTTGATAATTGTATTAACATATTTAGGAGTATCACAGGTATATTGAATAAAGTTCATAATTATCTCCCTAAGGGGTCTCAGGATTTTAAGTCTAGAAATAACTACCTAGTTTGGGTAAAAGGTTGATAGTTCTTCCAAAATTCACGCAAGTTACACATAATCTAGATATTGAGATATTAGGTTATATCTATTAAAGACTGCATTGATTCAAGGGGTCATATCCTCAAGATTGATATGGCATCATTTTTTGGGGGATTTTTATTCTAGGAACGCACTAAAAGTTAAAATTTCATTGAGCCCCTTAGGACTCATACTCTGCATCCTGAAGATCCATTTTGTCTCTGCTTTGAGTAAAGCTTTTTCGATATTCCCCCCTCTTATTCCTAATGAGACTTTCTGGAGAATCCAGCCTTGCAATTCTGGTTTGCAGTCATGTTTTTCTAGAAAATGTCTTGCTACTGTAGTCAATTTTTTGTCATGTTCCAAGTCATTTCTTGCATTTTTGATGTTGCATATATGTTCGCCCAGACGTCTTCTGAACTCCCGTGTCGACATACCCACATACTTCTTCTTACAGTTACATTCAATACAGTAGATAATATTTTTGCTCCTACAATTGTAGAAGTCGTTCATTACGATCACTCCAGATGGAAAGATATTCATCTGCTTCACATTTAATATGTATGGGCAGAATTTGCATGTTCCACATGCATATGTTCCCAAAAAGTCCTTTCTTTTTTTAGGAGTATTTTTAACAAAATGACTCTTCGTTATCTTATCCCTAATAGTAGGGGCTCTTCTCCAGCTCATTGCAATATTATTGCCAATACATTTGGATAAATCCTCGTCAGTTTTTAGAATATGTACATGCGTGTTAAGTATTTCCTTTATTTCCTTATGTGCAGTATTGAAAGTACTTACAAACCTAACTCTGTTATCCATGTTGTTCTTGGATTTAGGTTTCAACAACTGTGCTCTGTCCGTATGGAGGGCTCTGTGATATGCCTTTTTTAGGATACTATTTGGGTATCCTCTAGTTTTTAATCTCTTTTTCATATCCATTGCCTGATTTTTAAAGTCTGTAATGTCAGAGCAATTACGCCTTAACCTAAGAAATTCCCCAAAGGGTATGGCTTTCTTGGTGGCTGGATGATGTGCACTTTGGAAATTCAATATTGAGTTAGTGGCAGTTTCCTTCCTATAGAGGTCTGATTTAATCTGACCAAACATATCCCTCGAAATCTTTAAATCAAGGAATGTAACACTTTCATGATTGATTTCATATGTTAGACGTAAATTCAAATTATTGGTGTTGAGGATTCCAATAAATTCTCTGAATATGGATATGTCCCCTTTCCAGATTAGGAAGACGTCATCTATGTACCTGAGCCAAAGGACAATATTGTCCGCATATTTTTCCATATCCATTGCAAACACAAATTCTCGCTCCCACCACCCTAAGTATATGTTCGCATAGGTGGGGGCACAGGCTGTGCCCATGGCTGTTCCTCGAATTTGCAGGAAAAATTTGTCATTAAAGACAAAGAAGTTATGGCTCAGTACAAATTTGAGTAATTTGACTATGAATGTATTTTTGGGAGTATGTTCTATTGCTTCCATTTGGAGAAAATAGTTAACTGCATGACAGCCCCAGTGATGTTCAATTGACGTGTAGAGAGACTCTACGTCACACGTTGCTAAGAGCATATCGTCTTCTAGGGTCATGTCTTCAATTTTACTCAGAACATCCATCGTGTCTCTCGTGTATGAGGGTAATGTTAGAACAATATTTCTTAATCTCAAATCCAAATACCTTGATGCCTGTTCACAGAGACTACCAATTCCAGCCACAATTGGTCTACCAGGGGGTGTCTGTTTGTTTTTATGTATCTTGGGTAATAAATAAAAAGTGGCAATTTTAGGATTGTTCACTTTTAAGAATTTCTCTTCTTTTTCATCAATTAGGTTATCTTTCTTGGCATCCCTCACTAAGGTTTCATACATTTTCAGGTAGTCCTCACTAGGATTGCTCCATAAAAATTTGTAACACTTAGTGTCACCCAGCTGTTTCATTGCTTCTGTGATGTACATAGGTACCGGCCAGATGACAATATTACCTCCCTTATCAGATGGCTTGATGATCACATCATCCCATTTTTGAATGTCATTTAAAGCCCACTTTTCTTCTCTGCTTAGATTACTCCAATCCCTTTCTCTTAAATTCAGAATATCTCTGCAGACTACTTTTAAGAATATTTCTATCTGTGGAAAGGAGGAGAGTTGTGGCATAAATGTGGACTTTTTTGTAAGTTTCTTGTGCCAATCTGGAGTATTAGGTATTGTCATTTCATTGTCTTCTAGTAGTGTCACAAGGTCCATAATGGCTTGCGTCTCTTCATCACTATCATTGTGCTTTGTGTACATTTTTTTGAGTGCCAATTTTCTGGCGAAGAGATTAATATCTTTTATTATCTCAAAGAAATCAGGGTTGTTAGAAGGGGAAAAGGACAAACCTCTACCTAGTATACTTTTGTGTTGGGGTGATAGGATTCTGTCAGACAAATTCACTATTTCCAAAGTGTCTGAGTTTACCATCTCGGTCGTCTCGACCAATCCTCCCTGGTTTTGTCGTTGTTCCTGTACCCCCATCTCGTTCTGTTTCTCAAATTGATTTCTGTTCTTCCCCCCCCCCCCTTCTCTTGCTTTTTCCTTTTCTTTGGGTTTGCCCTCTTTCTCGTTTTTTGAGAGAAGGGTTTGTCTGTCACTTGCACTTGGTACCAGTAGGGTTCTGCCTGAAAATCCTTCTGCCCCCTCTTCCCCTGCTGAGGACTCATACTCTGATGTATAGACATCCTCCCTATTGGTTTTTGATGGTACTAAGTTCCTTCTACGTCTGGGGTTCCTTTCATCCCATGTAAAGACTCTTCCCTGTTCAAAATCCTTCATATCCCTGCTTAGCTTGGCACATTTGGTCTTAATTATCTCCTTCTCTTTATCGTCTAGTTCTCCTCTCAGGTTTTTATATGCTGTTTTAAAGTCTTCCAGACTTTCAAAGTTTTTAAGTTTAACAGTGATATCAGAGATCTCTTTATTCAGTTCTTCCACAATCTCTGTCTCGTAATCTGAGAGAATCGCAACTAAGACCTCTGAACAAGAGATAAGGGCTTGTTCCCATCTCCCTCTATAACTCTCTATATGAAAGCTGAAGCTTGGGAAGAGTCTAACTCTTAGGCCTCTAGGTATTATGTGTTTCGCTAGGTAACGGTCATAGGTGCTTTTATTCCATATAGACCTTGTATGTTTCCTTAGCAGTTCACCTAGAATATTCAGGCCTGATTCCCAGTCTTCAAAGTTATTTTTATTAACACCCTCTGTTGAAAAGTTAGCAAATGTTTTGTCTATGTTTGCTTTTCTGTCTTTTTCGCGATTAAGGAAATCCTCCATCAAATTGATGGAAGCCATAATTATTTCCCAGTTTATAGAAGAAGACTACTGGATAGTCAATATTAAGTACTTTTTAAAAAATACCCTTTTAACCTCAAGGGGAAGGTGGGAAAGAACTCGAGATGACAATCTCAGACCTTACTCCAGATAGACCTATGTACTGGATAAGGTAGTGCCTAATGCCGATTATAATGTATTAGAAAAGGAGAGAAATAAGAACAGAGGCATTAATATGGCACACTTGGGGGATTGACATCTCATAACAAATTGAGTAGGTGATTGAGTGTTGAGGGACTATGAAATTAGTTTAAAACTTAACGTTTATTATTTATTATTCATTAGATAAAATATATATATATAGTTGTACACAGTGGTGTGGACCATGCCACTATATGTTAAAAATCCATTCACATACACATAAAAGAAAACAAAAATTAAATTAACTAAAGATTGAAGAAAAAATTAAAGAAAGAAATAATTTATATACAAGCACTGCTAACTCTCTGTATTAGGAGTAACCTCCTATAAGTTGCACAATTAAATATGTAGTATCTGGGTGAGGTTATCGTCCTAACTGGTTACTCTGTTTCTATGTGGTCCGCAGCATGCTTAGGTGGAGGTATTAGGAAGAAGTACTATTATCGATACTGCTTATGTGCCTTAAATCAATTAAACTGAAAATACTTCTAACACTCTCCCATTCCCAAAGCAAGCTAATTATAACCCGTTAAAGGTGCCCTAAAAGAGGGCCAACAATTATACCAAAGGACGAAATTCAGAAGTAAATTTTCTAATAACCTAAACCCATTTCTTGAAAAACTATATTCTGTAACAAGACAGAGAGCGCAGTGCAAACGGCCTAACGCGCGTTTCGCATACGCTTTATCAAAGGCTGACCCGATCACCTCCCGGGATTTCCTTATGTGGGTCATTAGACCAATCCTGATCTGTTATTTAGACTGACGCGTCTAATCGTCTAATCGCGAATGGTCTTCAGCGATTGGTTCAAAACAGAGGGTGTGTGCCGTTACACCAATATTGTGCGGTTGGAAACACATGAGGGCGTGAATACGCCCCTTGTCATTTCGCTCCATCCCGGACTCCACTGGAAACGGCATATAAGTATTAAGAGGGGATAGTAAACAAAAACCCGTATTCATCAAGACAATATATCAGTATATAAATGCTATGATCATTCAAACTCCTCGGGTTAAAGTACGTAATGCTATGCCACAGAATAATTCAGAGTTCCATAGTCCCAGATTTCTGGTTAGTTGTATTACAATTTTCCCATTATTACACATAAAGATTTTAAGTAATTACCAATACTGAGTGTGTAAATGCATCATGATATGAATCAATCCAATAAAGCATTATTGCTTATATAAATAAATAATATTTTAGATGCAGGTTTCAGAGAGGTTTTGATCACTGTTTCAAGCTAATTCTCTAGAAACTTTTTCTTTCCTTTCAACCTGTGCCTCATGTACATGTAGTATTGCTAGTATATACTCCTGAATTCATTCCAAATATCCCACTCTATATTCATTTCATATATGATTATTATATAAGAACATAGGTAACTGTAAATATGAGTTTATATTGCTATAACTCCAGTAATTAGGTTACAAGAACTAAAATAGTGATATGAAATTCTATTCAGAATTTCACAAATATAGTGAATGGGATCCGTACGAGGTAACAGTAGATCAGAAATTGTGTTATTTTACCTTACGTAGTTGGGCTTAAAAAAGGCTCAAAAAATTAGATAATTGTATTAACATATTTAGGAGTATCACAGGTATATTGAATAAAGTTCATAATTATCTCCCTAAGGGGTCTCAGGATTTTAAGTCTAGAAATAACTACCTAGTTTGGGTAAAAGGTTGATAGTTCTTCCAAAATTCACGCAAGTTACACATAATCTAGATATTGAGATATTAGGTTATATCTATTAAAGACTGCATTGATTCAAGGGGTCATATCCTCAAGATTGATATGGCATCATTTTTTGGGGGATTTTTATTCTGGGAACGCACTAAAAGTTAAAATTTCATTGAGCCCCTTAGGACTCATACTCTGCATCCTGAAGATCCATTTTGTCTCTGCTTTGAGTAAAGCTTTTTCGATATTCCCCCCTCTTATTCCTAATGAGACTTTCTGGAGAATCCAGCCTTGCAATTCTGGTTTGCAGTCATGTTTTTCTAGAAAATGTCTTGCTACTGTAGTCAATTTTTTGTCATGTTCCAAGTCATTTCTTGCATTTTTGATGTTGCATATATGTTCGCCCAGACGTCTTCTGAACTCCCGTGTCGACATACCCACATACTTCTTCTTACAGTTACATTCAATACAGTAGATAATATTTTTGCTCCTACAATTGTAGAAGTCGTTCATTACGATCACTCCAGATGGAAAGATATTCATCTGCTTCACATTTAATATGTATGGGCAGAATTTGCATGTTCCACATGCATATGTTCCCAAAAAGTCCTTTCTTTTTTTAGGAGTATTTTTAACAAAATGACTCTTCGTTATCTTATCCCTAATAGTAGGGGCTCTTCTCCAGCTCATTGCAATATTATTGCCAATACATTTGGATAAATCCTCGTCAGTTTTTAGAATATGTACATGCGTGTTAAGTATTTCCTTTATTTCCTTATGTGCAGTATTGAAAGTACTTACAAACCTAACTCTGTTATCCATGTTGTTCTTGGATTTAGGTTTCAACAACTGTGCTCTGTCCGTATGGAGGGCTCTGTGATATGCCTTTTTTAGGATACTATTTGGGTATCCTCTAGTTTTTAATCTCTTTTTCATATCCATTGCCTGATTTTTAAAGTCTGTAATGTCAGAGCAATTACGCCTTAACCTAAGAAATTCCCCAAAGGGTATGGCTTTCTTGGTGGCTGGATGATGTGCACTTTGGAAATTCAATATTGAGTTAGTGGCAGTTTCCTTCCTATAGAGGTCTGATTTAATCTGACCAAACATATCCCTCGAAATCTTTAAATCAAGGAATGTAACACTTTCATGATTGATTTCATATGTTAGACGTAAATTCAAATTATTGGTGTTGAGGATTCCAATAAATTCTCTGAATATGGATATGTCCCCTTTCCAGATTAGGAAGACGTCATCTATGTACCTGAGCCAAAGGACAATATTGTCCGCATATTTTTCCATATCCATTGCAAACACAAATTCTCGCTCCCACCACCCTAAGTATATGTTCGCATAGGTGGGGGCACAGGCTGTGCCCATGGCTGTTCCTCGAATTTGCAGGAAAAATTTGTCATTAAAGACAAAGAAGTTATGGCTCAGTACAAATTTGAGTAATTTGACTATGAATGTATTTTTGGGAGTATGTTCTATTGCTTCCATTTGGAGAAAATAGTTAACTGCATGACAGCCCCAGTGATGTTCAATTGACGTGTAGAGAGACTCTACGTCACACGTTGCTAAGAGCATATCGTCTTCTAGGGTCATGTCTTCAATTTTACTCAGAACATCCATCGTGTCTCTCGTGTATGAGGGTAATGTTAGAACAATATTTCTTAATCTCAAATCC
Source organism: Bombina bombina (assembly GCF_027579735.1). Lineage (NCBI taxonomy): Eukaryota > Metazoa > Chordata > Amphibia > Anura > Bombinatoridae > Bombina > Bombina bombina. The sequence continues at coordinate 1,210,462,630 of NC_069500.1, read as the reverse complement.
AAATACCTTGATGCCTGTTCACAGAGACTACCAATTCCAGCCACAATTGGTCTACCAGGGGGTGTCTGTTTGTTTTTATGTATCTTGGGTAATAAATAAAAAGTGGCAATTTTAGGATTGTTCACTTTTAAGAATTTCTCTTCTTTTTCATCAATTAGGTTATCTTTCTTGGCATCCCTCACTAAGGTTTCATACATTTTCAGGTAGTCCTCACTAGGATTGCTCCATAAAAATTTGTAACACTTAGTGTCACCCAGCTGTTTCATTGCTTCTGTGATGTACATAGGTACCGGCCAGATGACAATATTACCTCCCTTATCAGATGGCTTGATGATCACATCATCCCATTTTTGAATGTCATTTAAAGCCCACTTTTCTTCTCTGCTTAGATTACTCCAATCCCTTTCTCTTAAATTCAGAATATCTCTGCAGACTACTTTTAAGAATATTTCTATCTGTGGAAAGGAGGAGAGTTGTGGCATAAATGTGGACTTTTTTGATGGTACTAAGTTCCTTCTACGTCTGGGGTTCCTTTCATCCCATGTAAAGACTCTTCCCTGTTCAAAATCCTTCATATCCCTGCTTAGCTTGGCACATTTGGTCTTAATTATCTCCTTCTCTTTATCGTCTAGTTCTCCTCTCAGGTTTTTATATGCTGTTTTAAAGTCTTCCAGACTTTCAAAGTTTTTAAGTTTAACAGTGATATCAGAGATCTCTTTATTCAGTTCTTCCACAATCTCTGTCTCGTAATCTGAGAGAATCGCAACTAAGACCTCTGAACAAGAGATAAGGGCTTGTTCCCATCTCCCTCTATAACTCTCTATATGAAAGCTGAAGCTTGGGAAGAGTCTAACTCTTAGGCCTCTAGGTATTATGTGTTTCGCTAGGTAACGGTCATAGGTGCTTTTATTCCATATAGACCTTGTATGTTTCCTTAGCAGTTCACCTAGAATATTCAGGCCTGATTCCCAGTCTTCAAAGTTATTTTTATTAACACCCTCTGTTGAAAAGTTAGCAAATGTTTTGTCTATGTTTGCTTTTCTGTCTTTTTCGCGATTAAGGAAATCCTCCATCAAATTGATGGAAGCCATAATTATTTCCCAGTTTATAGAAGAAGACTACTGGATAGTCAATATTAAGTACTTTTTAAAAAATACCCTTTTAACCTCAAGGGGAAGGTGGGAAAGAACTCGAGATGACAATCTCAGACCTTACTCCAGATAGACCTATGTACTGGATAAGGTAGTGCCTAATGCCGATTATAATGTATTAGAAAAGGAGAGAAATAAGAACAGAGGCATTAATATGGCACACTTGGGGGATTGACATCTCATAACAAATTGAGTAGGTGATTGAGTGTTGAGGGACTATGAAATTAGTTTAAAACTTAACGTTTATTATTTATTATTCATTAGATAAAAAATATATATATAGTTGTACACAGTGGTGTGGACCATGCCACTATATGTTAAAAATCCATTCACATACACATAAAAGAAAACAAAAATTAAATTAACTAAAGATTGAAGAAAAAATTAAAGAAAGAAATAATTTATATACAAGCATTGCTAACTCTCTGTATTAGGAGTAACCTCCTATAAGTTGCACAATTAAATATGTAGTATCTGGGTGAGGTTATCGTCCTAACTGGTTACTCTGTTTCTATGTGGTCCGCAGCATGCTTAGGTGGAGGTATTAGGAAGAAGTACTATTATCGATACTGCTTATGTGCCTTAAATCAATTAAACTGAAAATACTTCTAACACTCTCCCATTCCCAAAGCAAGCTAATTATAACCCGTTAAAGGTGCCCTAAAAGAGGGCCAACAATTATACCAAAGGACGAAATTCAGAAGTAAATTTTCTAATAACCTAAACCCATTTCTTGAAAAACTATATTCTATAACAAGACAGAGAGCGCAGTGCAAACGGCCTAACGCGCGTTTCGCATACGCTTTATCAAAGGCTGACCCGATCACCTCCCGGGATTTCCTTATGTGGGTCATTAGACCAATCCTGATCTGTTATTTAGACTGACGCGTCTAATCGTCTAATCGCGAATGGTCTTCAGCGATTGGTTCAAAACAGAGGGTGTGTGCCGTTACACCAATATTGTGCGGTTGGAAACACATGAGGGCGTGAATACGCCCCTTGTCATTTCGCTCCATCCCGGACTCCACTGGAAACGGCATATAAGTATTAAGAGGGGATAGTAAACAAAAACCCGTATTCATCAAGACAATATATCAGTATATAAATGCTATGATCATTCAAACTCCTCGGGTTAAAGTACGTAATGCTATGCCACAGAATAATTCAGAGTTCCATAGTCCCAGATTTCTGGTTAGTTGTATTACAATTTTTCCATTATTACACATAAAGATTTTAAGTAATTACCAATACTGAGTGTGTAAATGCATCATGATATGAATCAATCCAATAAAGCATTATTGCTTATATAAATAAATAATATTTTAGATGCAGGTTTCAGAGAGGTTTTGATCACTGTTTCAAGCTAATTCTCTAGAAACTTTTTCTTTCCTTTCAACCTGTGCCTCATGTACATGTAGTATTGCTAGTATATACTCCTGAATTCATTCCAAATATCCCACTCTATATTCATTTCATATATGATTATTATATAAGAACATAGGTAACTGTAAATATGAGTTTATATTGCTATAACTCCAGTAATTAGGTTACAAGAACTAAAATAGTGATATGAAATTCTATTCAGAATTTCACAAATATAGTGAATGGGATCCGTACGAGGTAACAGTAGATCAGAAATTGTGTTATTTTACCTTACTTAGTTGGGCTTAAAAAAGGCTCAAAAAATTAGATAATTGTATTAACATATTTAGGAGTATCACAGGTATATTGAATAAAGTTCATAATAATCTCCCTAAGGGGTCTCAGGATTTTAAGTCTAGAAATAACTACCTAGTTTGGGTAAAAGGTTGATAGTTCTTCCAAAATTCACGCAAGTTACACATAATCTAGATATTGAGATATTAGGTTATATCTATTAAAGACTGCATTGATTCAAGGGGTCATATCCTCAAGATTGATATGGCATCATTTTTTGGGGGATTTTTATTCTAGGAACGCACTAAAAGTTAAAGTTTCATTGAGCCCCTTAGGACTCATACTCTGCATCCTGAAGATCCATTTTGTCTCTGCTTTGAGTAAAGCTTTTTCGATATTCCGTTTTTAGAATATGTACATGCGTGTTAAGTATTTCCTTTATTTCCTTATGTGCAGTATTGAAAGTACTTACAAACCTAACTCTGTTATCCATGTTGTTCTTGGATTTAGGTTTCAAGAACTGTGCTCTGTCCGTATGGAGGGCTCTGTGATATGCCTTTTTTAGGATACTATTTGGGTATCCTCTAGTTTTTAATCTCTTTTTCATATCCATTGCCTGATTTTTAAAGTCTGTAATGTCAGAGCAATTACGCCTTAACCTAAGAAATTCCCCAAAGGGTATGGCTTTCTTGGTGGCTGGATGATGTGCACTTTGGAAATTCAATATTGAGTTAGTGGCAGTTTCCTTCCTATAGAGGTCTGATTTAATCTGACCAAACATATCCCTCGAAATCTTTAAATCAAGGAATGTAACACTTTCATGATTGATTTCATATGTTAGACGTAAATTCAAATTATTGGTGTTGAGGATTCCAATAAATTCTCTGAATATGGATATGTCCCCTTTCCAGATTAGTAAGATGTCATCTATGTACCTGAGCCAAAGGACAATATTGTCCGCATATTTTTCCATATCCATTCCAAACACAAATTCATTACAAAAAATAATAAACAAAATTAACCAAAACAATAAAAATAATTTCTATTCTCATACACCGTTTAAAAAAAAAAAAAAAAAACACCCCAAAATAAAAAAAAATAATCTCTAATAAACTACCTAGGCCCTTAAAAGGGACTTTTGTAGGGCATTGCTTTAAAGTTAACAGCTCTTTTGCTAAAAAATTACAAAAAACACCCCCTAACATTACAAACCACCACCCCCCAAACCCACAAAATAAAAAAACCTAGTTAAAAAAAACCTAATCAACCCATTGCCCTGAAAAGGGCATTTGTATGGGCATTCAGCTCCTTTTTGGACCATTAAAATAAAAAAAGTCCTAATCTCAAAAAACAAAGCAAACACTAACCATAAAATCGGTACTTACAGTTGCTGAAGTCAGGCGAAAGATCTTCCCAGCAACAAAGCATCTTCATCCAGATGGCTCCATCTTCATCCATCACGGGACCGCCATCATCTATCTTCATCCCAGCGGAGGTGAAGGTCCAGGCGGAGGTCCAGGCGTAGTTCCATTGGTCTGACGTGGAGGTCCTCTTTATGCGATTGACCGCAGCACACTGAAGATTGAATGCAAGGTACCCCTTTTATATTGGCTGAAAAATTCAAATCAGCCAATAGGAATGAGAGCTGATTATATCCTATTGGCTGATTTGAACAGATTTTTTATTATTTTTTGCAAAAGAGCTGTTAACTTTAGGGGCCCTTTAAAGGGCCCTTGATAGTTTATTATAGATTAGGGTTTTTTTATTTTTGGGTGTTTTTTTTTTAAACAGGGTATTAGAATAGGAATATTTTTTATTGCTTTGGATAATTTTGTTTATTTTTTGTAATGGTAGTTTTTATTTTTTGTAATTGTGGTTTTAATTTTTTAGTAATGTTAGGTTTTTTATTTTTAGTAATGTTAGGTTTTATTAGTGTAAGCTTAGGTTTTATAGTTAGTAAATAGTTATATTGTAGCTAACTTAAGTTTTATTTTTATTTCACAGGTAAGTTTGTATTTATTTTTAAATAGGTAGTTAGCTATTAATTGTAACTTTAATTTAGGTCTATTTTAATTATGTTAAAGGGATAGTAAACCCCAAAATTTTATTTTATGATTCAGATAGAACATACAATTTTATTTTTTAAAATACCGACTTTATTTGAAAAAGCAAAGAATGATTTACAATATAGTTGGGAGACGTAGCTCCTTTATGAAACAACAACGCCAGTACAATTTTTCCAAAAACATAGAATATATTAAGAATACCCTTTTTTTTTTTGTCTATTTACATATAATATGAAGTATTTATGAGGGTAAGAAGAAAAAGAGAAGGAAAAGAGTTTGTGAGAGGAGAGTAGAGGAGGAAAGAGAGTATAAGGGCTTGCTCCAATGCCTAATTCAGTTCATGACGCATCCAACCATCGGGATCAAAGCTATATCTAGATACTATAGTGATGGATTAGCTAGGTTATGGGTTGTCTCGCTTAATATAAGATAGAACATACAATTTTAAACAACTTTCCAATTTAATTCTATTATCAAATTTTCTTCATTCTCTTGTTATCCATTGCTAAAGGGACAGCATTGCACTACTGACAGGAAGCTGGAAATATCTATTTAGCCAATTACAAGAGACAAATGTGTGCAGGTGTTCTAAAATAAGTTGTCTACCATAGCAATGTGCGACCTACGTCACTTCCCGGGACGTGAATCAGCTGCTGGAGGTTTGTGGTGCTTACTGCGCATGCGCTAGAGGCCCAACATCCTCCAAACAGCTGTTTAAGGCACAATAGGTGACTGAGGTGCCTCTTCATTACCACAAGTATATAGGGACTGCGAGGGCCCCTCACGCACATGACCCATAACCAGATGTGATTACTGCTAGTATACAGAGATATCAGATATTGCATTTGCTCGTTCTGTGTTTATTAGTATGGGACTTGCACAGTTTACATTTTTTATAAGTTAGATCTCTAGACTACTCTAAATTCAGTGATCTGTTTACAGCATTTAATGTGCAGCCAGCCTAATATAACAGTATGAGGGCGCCCACAACATACTTAGCTAATAATCACAGGACCCGTGTGGCACCTCTCACCCTGCTTTAAACAGTTGTAAGTCTGGATAAAATGGGAACCTGGAGATTAAACAGTTTATAAAATGTACAAAAATCATTTCTAGCAGGTTTAGTTTATGAGCTATGCTGCGTATGTTGTGGGCGCCCTCATACTGTTATTGTAGGCTGGCTGCACGTTAAATGCTGTAAACAGATCGCTGCATTTGGAGTAGTCTAGAGATCTGACTTAGAAAACTGTGCAAGTCTGATACTAATAAACACAGAATGAGCTAATGCAATATCTGTTATCTCTGTATACCAGCAGTAATCACTGCGCTGCATTCGAGTACAGATCTGGTTATGGGTAGGCTGACCATATTTCCGCTTTAAAAAGGGACAAATATGAAAAATACATATGTCAGGGCTGTTTAAAGAAATGCTTTGAATAATGTTCTGTTATAAAAACCCTGACATATGTATTTTTCATATGTGTCCCTTTTTAAAGCGGCAATATGCCTTAAACAGCTGTTTTAAGGAGGTTGGGCCTCTAGCGCATGCGCAGTGAGCGCCACAAACCTCAAGCAGCTGATTCACATCACCGGAAGTGACGTGGTAGCCACATTCCTATGTGGTAGATAACTTATTTTAGAAAACAGGCACCAATTAGCAGCAGCTCCCACTAGTGTATGATTTGTGCATATTCATTTTTTAACAAGGGATACTAAGAGAACGAAGCACATTTGAAAATAGAAGTGAATTTAAAAGTGTCTTAAAATGACATGCTCTATCTGAATCATGCAAGTTTAATTTTGACTTTCCTATCCCTTTAAAGTTAGAGGGTGTTAGGGGTTAATATAGTTTAATTTAGGTTGTTGCAATGTGGGGGGCTGCAGTTTAGGGGTTAACAGGTTTAGTTAGTGTTGGCAATGTGAGTGTACGGCGGTTTAGGGGTTAATAGGTTTATTTCGTCTTTAATTCGTTTTTGGCGATGTGGGTATACGGCGGTTTAGGGGTTAATAGGTTTAGTTAGTGTCGGCGATGACGGGGCACTGCTGTTTAGGGGTTAATAAATTTCGTTAGTGTCGGTGATGTCTGGGAACTTTTTCTAGCTTTTGTTCTGTCTCAGTTTAGTGTGTCTTTTTTCTTGATATACATACAGTATATATTTATTAATATGTGTATCTACTCATATACATATATTTACATTTGCTGCCCATCACTGCGCGACTAACCCCTTTCGCTGCGCTAGTACTCATGCCGTGTCCTGCATAAAGCTTGTGATAAGAGTTGCGATAAATTTATTGGAACTCTATCACAAGCTTTACACAGGGACTTTGGGCACTAATAAGATGTTTTGGACCCTTTCATTTTAGGTTTATATGACCATCGGAATTGTGGTGAATCCATTCTTATGCCTTATGTTTGTCCATTGTTGTGCTTAAGTGTTGAGTTCATTTTATGGGGTATATTTAACAACTGTCAGATAGACATGATCCGCTGTAGCGGATCATGTCCGCAAGACATCGCTAAATGCCGACAGCATATGCTTTTGGCATTTAACATTGCACAAGCATTTCTAGTGAAATAGTTGTGCAATGCCGCCCCCTGCACATTCACGACCAATCCGCCGCTAGCAGGGGGTGTCAATCATCCCGACCGTATCTTAAGACCGCTGCTTCCTAACTTACATTTCCGGCGAACCAGAAGGCTCACACGGAATAAGCAGCATCCTCTGCTTTATATATATACCCCTATGTGTTTTTATTAAAGTTTTTTATTAGATGACGAGTGGAAGGCTGGTTATGTGCCAAACATAACATTGCTGTTAACATTTAAGCTTTACTAATTAAGCTCTGAATCACGTGAGTAATAACTTGTGAGGTTGACAGAATGTATTTGAGAAGCTTAACAAGATTGCACTATTGTGTACCTTTTTCTTTTTTATGTTTTCATGAGGAGGAATTGTGCTATAGTGATGTGAGATACAGAGAACCGCTATATTATAAATTCATTAGGTGTCTTCTAAGGACATGTATGTTTATTACTAGTAATGCACCAAGTTTAGGTTACTATTTATAACCATTGCATACAAGAAAGTACTAACCAACCTTTGCACCTTATCTTGGAGTACCCTACACGTACTTATTTTAAAGTGTATACATTAGTCTTTATACATTAGTCTTGTCACTTTTTTTAACTTGCAAAGACAAACCTACTTTTTTACACAATTACTGAAGAATAAACTCTAGGCCATTACAAGATAAAAGAGTTGTTTTTAGAGTGTTTTAACAAGATGATTGTCAGAGGAGTCTTTTTTAACTCACAAAGACAAAAGTGTTGTTGTAGATTGTTCTACCAAGGTGATCGTTAATATAACTTGAGGCAATGCTTTATAATCTGAAAAAAATATATTATTTATAATTCAGATACATTCCTACTCTCAAAAAGTTAAAGTGACCTGGTTATCATGGACCGAAAATGTCTGTGTGTGTGTGTGTGTGTGGGCTGTCTGTGTGTGTACACCTGTGTATGTATATAGCTGTGTACCTGTGTATGTGTCTGAGTGTGTAGTTGTATGTTTATATAAGTATCTCTGTGTGTGTATTATATCTGTGTGTTTGTGTGGTACAGTGCATTGCCCCATTTCTTTTAAGTATTTTTTATTCTGGGTAGAGGCCCCGCACTGTCAGGCAGCAGCCAGCCTGAGGCTGAGTCCTCAGCCCAGCCCAGCTGAGCTGCCGGCTGGCGGCCCACCGGGATTTTTCCCGGTGTCCCGGCTGGCCAATCCGGCCCTGCTGTCTGTGTGTGTGTGTGTGTGTGTGTGGGCTGTCTGTGTGTGTACATCTGTGTATGTATATATCTGTGTACCTGTGTATGTGTCTGAGTGTGTAGTTGTATGTTTATATAAGTATCTCTGTGTGGGTATTATATCTGTGTGTTTGTGTGGTACAGTGCATTGCCCCATTTCTTTTAAGTATTTTTTGTTCTGGGTAGAGCCCCCGCACTATAAAATACAGACAAGGTGGTCTCCTTATGATATTCCTTCTTTATTTGTGAACATGAGGAACAGGAACAAAAAGTCACAACGTTTCGGGGCTATGCCCCTTAATCATGTGATAACATCACTCATTACACACCTGTGATTTATAGGCAGTACCTGGGAATTTTAACCCTTACATTCTTAAAGTATCACAAAATTTTTTTTGTATATAGCGCCATCTTGTGTCACAATCAGTGTGAAATGAAAAAATTAAAAACAACAGATAAGAGGCCTCAATGGACTATTGTATACATATTATCAAGATTGATGGTAAATTTTGCAACAATTTAACAATTCACAGCTACAGTGGATCAACTTAGCTAAAAAAGTAAAACAAAAATGCATAATAAACAAAATATAAATAACAATGTATTTGTATTGCTACAGGGTCAGCAACAGCAACTCGAGGGAATCAGGACTGGCAATGGTCATAGAGATCTAAGATGCAGAATAAAAATACAAATTATATTATGTAAATAATAAATGGACATAAATCCCAATGAGAAAATTTTTTTTTTATAATAAATGTAGTAACTTATAAGTAATGATTTATAAAGAATGAAAATTAATAGAAATTAATAAAAAGGAGTCCAATCTATTTCTCGGTTCATACCTTTAGGTTCCAGGGTATCGAGCTTAAATATCCAAAATGTTTCACGCTGTTTGAGCAATTGCTCCCTATTACCACCACGTCTGGGGGTACGGATTTGTTCGATAACCTGGAACCTAAGTTGATTAACCTGATGGCCTGCAGACAAAAAATGGTGGGCTACGGGTGCAGATAGTACCTTGCATCTAATATTACTTTTATGTTCCGTAATGCGGTCCCGTATGCGTCTTGTCGACTCCCCCACATAGACACGCCCACATGGGCATTTGATTAAATAAACCACAAATTTTGTATTACAGGTGAAAAAATCTTTATAAATAAATTTACAACCAGTATGTGGGTGCAAAAAATGGGGACTTTTAATGATAGACCCACAATTGCTACAGCCTAGACACGGGAAACAACCTAGGTTTTTCTTTGTAATATAAGTCTGCCTACAAGTTTTACTGGGACCCAAATCAGCCTTAACAAGAATGTCACGCACATTTTTAGACCTTTTAAAGGCAGGCATAGGAAATTGTTGGAATTCTTTTATCTCTGCATTGCAGCTCTTCAAAATGCCCCAATGTCGTCGAATGATATTTGTTATTTGTTTGCTCTGTCTGCAATATTCAGAGACAAAAGTCATTCTACTTTGATCAGTTCTAGAGGGTTTAGGTTTCAAAAGTTCTTTTCTCTGCAAGGGTAAAACATCCTGAATGGTTTTATTGATCAAATCTAGAGGGTACCCGCGTTTCAAAAACTTATCACCCATTTCTGTCAATCTTATTTTTGAAATGTCATCATTGGCAACTATTCTCTTTACGCGTAGCATTTGGCTGCGTGGTAAAGATTTGACAAGAGATGGGTGGTGAGCACTGTTGAAACATAAAAGGCTATTGCGGTCAGTTTTTTTAGTATATATGTCAGTAAGAAAACCATAACCATTCTTAATCACAGATACATCCAGGAAATCAATCTTAGTTTCACTGCTGACCAAAGTAAGCTTAATGTTGGAGGTGGATAAATTAAGATCAGCAACAAAAGACTCCAGGGCCCCAACGTCGCCCAGCCAAATCCCAAAAATATCATCAATATAGCGCCACCAGGTGGCGCCATACCGATGAAAAAGTGGGTGTTCAAAAACAAATTTTTCCTCATAGGAATTCATATAGATATTGGCATAATTAGGGGCGACGTTGGAGCCCATGGCAGTACCCTGTAATTGTAAAAAGAAAGAATCTTCAAATAAAAAATAGTTGTTATATAAAATAACCTCTAATAACTGTAAAAGAAAATCAATCCTATCAGTGGAATAAATGCCTTTAGATTGTAAAGCATTTCTAACTGCACCAATGCCACTAGCATGTGGTATTGAGGTATAAAGACTGCTGACATCCAGACTGAACAAAATAAATTTGTCAGTCTGTAGTTGTAAATTATCTAATTTAATCAGAAAATCATTAGTGTCTTTGATAAAAGAAGATGACTGCTCAACCAGGGGTCGCAATACTTTATCCAAATAAATGGCTATACTTGAAAAAATTGAATTGGTACCAGCGACAATTCAATTTTTTCAAGTATAGCCATTTATTTGGATAAAGTATTGCGACCCCTGGTTGAGCAGTCATCTTCTTTTATCAAAGACACTAACGATTTTCTGATTAAATTAGATAATTTACAACTACAGACTGACAAATTTATTTTGTTCAGTCTGGATGTCAGCAGTCTTTATACCTCAATACCACATGCTAGTGGCATTGGTGCAGTTAGAAATGCTTTACAATCTAAAGGCATTTATTCCACTGATAGGATTGATTTTCTTTTACAGTTATTAGAGGTTATTTTATATAACAACTATTTTTTATTTGAAGATTCTTTCTTTTTACAATTACAGGGTACTGCCATGGGCTCCAACGTCGCCCCTAATTATGCCAATATCTATATGAATTCCTATGAGGAAAAATTTGTTTTTGAACACCCACTTTTTCATCGGTATGGCGCCACCTGGTGGCGCTATATTGATGATATTTTTGGGATTTGGCTGGGCGACGTTGGGGCCCTGGAGTCTTTTGTTGCTGATCTTAATTTATCCACCTCCAACATTAAGCTTACTTTGGTCAGCAGTGAAACTAAGATTGATTTCCTGGATGTATCTGTGATTAAGAATGGTTATGGTTTTCTTACTGACATATATACTAAAAAAACTGACCGCAATAGTCTTTTATGTTTCAACAGTGCTCACCACCCATCTCTTGTCAAATCTTTACCACGCAGCCAAATGCTACGCGTAAAGAGAATAGTTGCCAATGATGACATTTCAAAAATAAGATTGACAGAAATGGGTGATAAGTTTTTGAAACGCGGGTACCCTCTAGATTTGATCAATAAAACCATTCAGGATGTTTTACCCTTGCAGAGAAAAGAACTTTTGAAACCTAAACCCTCTAGAACTGATCAAAGTAGAATGACTTTTGTCTCTGAATATTGCAGACAGAGCAAACAAATAACAAATATCATTCGACGACATTGGGGCATTTTGAAGAGCTGCAATGCAGAGATAAAAGAATTCCAACAATTTCCTATGCCTGCCTTTAAAAGGTCTAAAAATTTGCGTGACATTCTTGTTAAGGCCGATTTGGGTCCCAGTAAAACTTGTAGGCAGACTTATATTACAAAGAAAAACCTAGGTTGTTTCCCGTGTCTAGGCTGTAGCAATTGTGGGTCTATCATTAAAAGTCCCCATTTTTTGCACCCACATACTGGTTATAAATTTATTTATAAAGATTTTTTCACCTGTAATACAAAATTTGTGGTTTATTTAATCAAATGCCCATGTGGGCGTGTCTATGTGGGGGAGTCGACAAGACGCATAGGGGACCGCATTACGGAACATAAAAGTAATATTAGATGCAAGGTACTATCTGCACCCGTAGCCCACCATTTTTTGTCTGCAGGCCATCAGGTTAATCAACTTAGGTTCCAGGTTATCGAACAAATCCATACCCCCAGACGTGGTGGTAATAGGGAGCAATTGCTCAAACAGCGTGAAACATTTTGGATATTTAAGCTCGATACCCTGGAACCTAAAGGTATGAACCGAGAAATAGATTGGACTCCTTTTTATTAATTTCTATTAATTTTCATTCTTTATAAATCATTACTTATAAGTTACTACATTTATTATAAAAAAAAAAAATTCTCATTGGGATTTATGTCCATTTATTATTTACATAATATAATTTGTATTTTTATTCTGCATCTTAGATCTCTATGACCATTGCCAGTCCTGATTCCCTCGAGTTGCTGTTGCTGACCCTGTAGCAATACAAATACATTGTTATTTATATTTTGTTTATTATGCATTTTTGTTTTACTTTTTTAGCTAAGTTGATCCACTGTAGCTGTGAATTGTTAAATTGTTGCAAAATTTACCATCAATCTTGATAATATGTATACAATAGTCCATTGAGGCCTCTTATCTGTTGTTTTTAATTTTTTCATTTCACACTGATTGTGACACAAGATGGCGCTATATACAAAAAAAATTTTGTGATACTTTAAGAATGTAAGGGTTAAAATTCCCAGGTACTGCCTATAAATCACAGGTGTGTAATGAGTGATGTTATCACATGATTAAGGGGCATAGCCCCGAAACGTCATGACTTTTTGTTCCTGTTCCTCATGTTCACAAATAAAGAAGGAATATCTTAAGGAGACCACCTTGTCTGTATTTTATACTGTCTTTTGCAAGTTGGCAGCTACTTGCTTTGGTCTTCAGGTTCCTGGGTTAAAGGATACTATCTGTCTTTTTCTAGAGCCCCCGCACTGTCATTCTGCCTAGGGACCTTCACTTGCTAGTGCCAGTCCTGGCGTCTCTGTAATGTTCTTGTTATCATAAGAAAACACATAAAAATAAGGCCCAGTTCAACTCAACTGTCCATAATTCTTCATTATATACATAAACAGTTGTTCCAATAGTACAAATGATATATTGCAATATATACAATGTTATAGTGCTCCACATTAGTGGATGTATATGTTTTTTTATATAAAATGTTGTGCATTAACTTAAATGATTTTTCTCCCATTTTTTTATTTTAATTTTAAAAGCTGTGGGGGCGGATCTGAGGGCAGATATTAGGGCGTGGTTGGAGGCAGAGATTGGGCTAGGTTGGAGGCGGAGATGGGGTGGGATTGGAGGCGGGGAGAAAGGGGGCCGGATTTTGTCATCCTGTCTTGGGCCTCGCAATAGCTAGGGCCGGCCCTTATTACAAAGTACAGTTACACTCATAATAACACCATCTAATAAAAATTATTTAAAACAATACTGCACACAAAAGTTATAATGGCTCAAAGATATGAGGTCTCAGGTGTTAGAAAAAAAAGGCAGGCAAAGGGCTTTAACATTGACATACATACATATGCATGTCTACATATATATATATATATATATATATATATAAAAGCCTGTGTCACCCTGGGAGGTTCCCAGTTGGTTTGTTTGGAAGTATGCATTGTGTGGGTGCTGGTTTAGGGTACCAGGAAGGCTTTTAAACATTACTGTGAATCTGCTGGTGAGTGCCAGGTTTTCTGTGTGTTGTATGTATATATATATATATATATATATATATATATATATAACATTTATAAACCCTCCATCCAGTAGGATTAAACAGGGATTATGACCTACATTTGTTTTCATAAGTAATTTTTAGATACTTTTGTATGTATTTAAAGGTTTTTAATTATTTAGAATTTTGTAGAATTTATATATTGTGTACATAATCTAAACCATCACTTCATTAATGCCCAAGGGAGTAATATTAAAAAGTGAAAATTAAAAAAGTTTGTTTGAAATGAGTAATAATTATATACAACCACTAGGTGGTGATGAAAGAATATGAAACGTATGTATTACTCAAAAATGAACAGGTGAATTAATTAAGTGTTACACAGGTGCTATATAAGGGATTGAATGATAGTGTTCTATAGCATGATTAAGAGTCAGATAGACTCGAAACGTCGCTGCTTTGTCTTCATGTCACTGTGGTGGTGATGATGTCTCTTTGGATTTTTTGCTTTATGTATGAGAGAGCCTCTGACGTACGGGCACCCCATACAAACAGAGTTTGATGAACTTTTCCTTATCTGTGCTGGATCCTCCATTGTGCTTCTTGTGTATACTCACCTGCTGGGAACCGTGCACTATTCAATATGGAAGTGACAGATGAAGAAATTGATGTTTTCTCCTACTCGGATGTGGATGCATCCAGAATCACAGCTCTGGCAAGGGGCCCAAGGGATTTCTTGAGAGGTACTTCTAAAATGAATGTACCCAAAGACCTGGAAAAAGCAAAAAAGAAATTGCTGTCATATGAAATACATAGTACAACACTAGCAGAATACTTTAGAGTATGCAGAATCCCTAGGGGGTTAAGAATCAGATAGAGAACAACGATCATGGCAAATAATGAGAGATATAAGAAAAGGTTTGAATGCATTTTAAACAAGTTCTCCTTTGATATAATTGTTTGGACAGTAGATTGTCTACAAGAGGAAATTGATAAACAGAGAGCACTAGTTGTGGAATGTGAAACAAATCTTGTTGCCCATTATTCCGCTGAGGAATTTCAAAAGATCAAAATGGATGTCGATAAGCTGCTGGATGATTATCAGGCAGAATTAAAAGAAGTTAAATGGCAAAAATTTAGCAGGGATGAAGACGATTACCTGTATAATCTGGTATATTGCTGGTCACATGACTACCAAGCTTGTGGAGTCACAAACAGGTGACCCGGAAGAGAAGGTGCATCATGGAGAGGAGCCAGGAACGCCACAAAAAATACAGCACCGGGACAACCTATATTCACCTCGTCGGAGGATTTTTAAAGCTCTGGATCTGACATCAATATCGGAGGGGAGGAAGGAAGCATAGAAAGAGGTACCATATATCCTCCACAGCAGAGCCGTACACAAGGCAAGCCGACACAACGGGGAAAGAAAAAAGGCCCCTACAAACAATAGGTGAGCGGACCGGCTATGATACATCAAGACTGGTATGTACTGGCCCGACTGTAAATGCTACTAATTGCGTGACTAATGAAAAATCCCAAATGCCTTAAAATTACTCAAATGAGACTGTCTCTCTGATTCCTAGTACTAATTTTAACATTACCCCTATCTCGACAAAAGACTCTGGTTGCACTAAAGATTTCACTATTGCAAAAAGTGACTTGGTGATTAATATTTCACAATACCAACTGACATAAGCAGAAAGGACTGTATTAAATAAAGGCCTGTCTTTTTGTCCTTCTACCTATATGAATGAATTCAAGTTGGAAAAAGATTTATATCTTCATTTAGAACCTTGAGGCTGAAGGCACATTTTAGTTCTCAGAGCACTAATCTAAATTTTACTAGAAATGATAATGAGAATGTAATGTTTAATTTAAAATCTTTAGGCCTGTGGAATAAATCATGTTATGTTCCAAATACATTAAATTCAAGGGTAGAAACGTACATAAAATTTGTGCAAAATGATATAAAGATGTTATTAACTAAGAGAGATATGAAATTACAAAGAAATACCAAAAAAAAATCTTTCTGAAAATAAAATGATTGTAATTAAAAATGGGGAAAAGGGCGGCGCTGTTGTCATCCTTGACAGGGAACATTATGTACAAGAAATCCTGTATTCCTGTATAGGTATTTATCACATCTTAGATGGCGACCCACTGCCTGATATACAAAAGGAAGTATTGAGTGTAATTGATAAAGCTGTAGAGAACCATGTGATCACCAAGGACCTTGCTATCTTTTTAATTAGGAAAAATCATATTACCCCAGTTTTCTACACCTTACCTAAGGTTCACAAGAACCTTAGAGAACCCCAGATCGGCCCATTGTGGCTAGCACAGAGTCAGTATTTTCTAATATAGCTATCTTTTTAGCCAAAATTTGAAATCCTTTGGCCGCAGTTCAAAAATCTTATTTAAAAGATACTGGCAATTTTCTTGAGCAATTAAGTAGTATACAAAGTGAAGAATTAGATATTTTCTTTACACTTGACGTTGTTAGTCTATATACAACAATTCCTCACGAAGCTGGTATAGCGTCAGTATTGGAAGTGATAAAACAGGAAACTGATTTTTATATCCCCAAATGTCAATTCATTGAGGATTTGTTGAATATAGTACTATACTTGAAATTTTTCCTCTTTCAGGATACTTTTTACATTCAAAGAAATGGGCTCTAATGTGGCCCCTTCATATGCCAACATTTTTGTCAGTCAATTTGAGAAGAGATATGTATATACTAATATTATTTTCCAAACAAGATGTAAACTCTGGCTTCGTTTTATTGACAATGTGTTTGGCGTATGGAGGGGCCCATTGGACACATTGTTGGCATTTGTGGATGAACTAAACAGGAGCACTGACAGTCTAAAATTTACTTTGAATTTTTAAAAAAAAAAAGTTATTTAGACACAGTAGTGTATAAGAAGGATAGTGCCCTAATTACCGACTTGTTCAATAAGCCCACAGATCATAATACCCTCTTGCATTACGACAGCTATCATCCTGCATGGGTTTTAACTCTATACCTAGAAGTCAATTTGTTAGAACATTGAGGAATGTGAAAGATAAAAATCTACAGTAAGTAAGACTAGAACAAATGGCCAAGAAATTTGAAAGGCGGGGTTATCCTAACTCATTAATATCAAATTGTAAACAAGAAGTGCTCGCTGAAATGGGAGACCAGGGTTCACGGATAAAACAAAATAAGAAAGAAGGGAACCAGATTGTGTTCACAACAGAACATAGTATGTATAGTGATACAATTTCCAATATTATTAAAAACATTGGTACTTGTCAAATAAATGCAATCCTAACATCAGGGAATTTCAGGATTTTCCTATACATGCCTATAAGAGGGTAAAAAATATTTGAGACATATTGGTTAAGGCCGATATGGGCACTAGAAAGGAAGAGAAGGTGAATTATCTAACCACTTCCAACAAGGGATCATATCACTGCCTACATTTGTGCACAATGCAACTCCATAATTAAAGGTAAACATGTGGCACAAGTAAATGATAGAAAAAAACAATACATAAATGGTCTTTACACATGTGATACAGAATATGTGGTGTACCTATTAAAATGCCCATGTGGGCGGGGCTATGTCGGTGAAACGATAAATCGTATTAAAGATAGAATTAGTGCCCACAAATCATCTATTAGATGTGAAGATAAATCCTTCTCAGTATCGGCCCATTTCATTGAGGCGGGTCACACAGTGAGCCAACTAAGGTTTCAAGTAATTGATCACATTCCAAAACTAAGAAGGGGGGGGGTGATAGGGAATTACTATTAAAAAGAAGAGAAGTTTGGTGGATACAAAATTTAAAAACCCTCCATCCAGTAGGATTAAACAGGGATTATGACCTACATTTATTTTTATATGTAATTTTTAGATACTTTGTGTATATATTTAAAGGTTTTTAATTATTTAGTATTTTGTAGAATGTATATATTGTGTACATAATCTAAACCATCACTTCATTAATGCCCAAGGGAGTAATATTTAAAAGTGAAAAGGAAAAAAGTTTGTTTAAAATGAGTAATAATTATATACAACCAGTAGTTGGCGATGAAAGAATATGAAATATATGTATTACTCAAAAATTAACAGGTGAATCAATTAAGTGTTACACAGGTTCTATCTAAGGGATTGAATGATAGTATTCTATAGCATGATTAAGAGTCAGATAGACTCGAAACGTTGCTGCTTTGTCTTCATGTCACTGTAATAAAGATTATACCTTGATGAATTGGTGGTGCTGACGCCTCCTCTTTGGATTTTTTGCTATATATATATATATATATATATATATATATATATATATATATATATATATATCTGGTTATGGGATCCAAGCGCTCACTGTTTGTTGAAATGCCTAGGTGCACTCTATGGTAGATAGGTAGATAGGTAGAAACTTTTCATGTAGAGAAGAGGCACACACAGGTCTTAGTAAACATAAATTTTATTGATTCATAAATCCAGTCAACGTTTCGGTCCTCACAGGGACCTTTGTCAAGACTGTTCTATATACAGAATTAGGGAAAACAAAAAATACAATGAATTCCACAAAGGAGAAAAGACACATCACAGGACAAGACTAATAGGTTAAGCCCAATTATGTAGGCAAGAAAGAAAATACAAGAGCATACGATAAAATACAAAAAAACAAAAAAACTTAAGATACAAAAAAATTCTTAGACAAATTTTTTGACAACAAAAAACACACTGTAGGCTTGATTCCTAAAACAACTTAATTTTTTTAAAAAACACAATGCTAGGGCAGCACATGGCTCTGCTGTATGCTGCCCTAGCATTGTGTTTTTTTAAAAAAATTATCTATGTATACCTAGAGAGCAGTGATGTGCAGTCACTAGAGGTAAGTGAGGCAGTGCTTCACCTCTCATATGGGCAAAAATAAATATTTTTTTTTTATTGGCTTTAAAAAAATAAAAAAATTGCTATTTTTTTTCCCCAGCATTTTTTTTCTCACAGCTACATGTTGTGCAATGGAGAGGCACAAGCAGGTCTGCCCACCATTACACAACATGCTGCGCCATCTACTGGATGAAAGTGGTTAAGATCATTGCATGGCCCATTATCTGCTTATTTGAGACAGTCCCATTTGGGGTGACCCAATCCAGTGAGAGGCATTAGTAAGTGGAATTTAGGGTTGGGGCTGGATGTTACATCATATAAAACAAAACAAAAACAGAAAAAAAACAACTTTCATTTATTTTATTGCTGTCCTGTGAAGCTGACAGCTTTGCTAAAGTGAAAAAGAGAGTTCTGTTCTTCCCCTCTAAGTGCAGTGGAATGTTCCACTGTCACTTCCTGAATCCTTACAGAGCAGGAAAGGGAGAGAGGCAGAGAAAGCAGTGTTTCAGCCACATTTTATTGTAGTAAGTGCTGCAGCCGTAGATTTTACTGAAATGGATTCTGTTAGTGAAAATGATAATTTAATGAATGTGGTTTAGTGTTTTTGTTGAATTGTGTTCAGATACAGCTCATTAACAGGGGGGACAGTAAGTGAGCATAACCCAATACTTACAGGAAGTCAAAAGGTCAATTCAAATTTAAATCCATAATTTAAAACCCAGAGTTTGAAGTTAAGTGTGCAGTGTCCACATTATTTAAATTAAAGTTTTTGACATTGAATATTGCTAAGCCTCCCTTTTTCATGGTTATTTGATTTAATTAGGTACAAACTCCATATATGTTATGTCTGTTTAGTCAGAGGATGCAGTATCTATTTTTATTTTTCTCTGTGTCTCCATTTATTTAAAGACTGCTGATAACTTGTAATTCACAAATCAATTGAAAGCTGTTGCATTGTGTTTTTAATATGTGCTGCTTTTATACAAGTTTATATTAATAAAAGGAGATAATGAGTCATTTAAAAAATATATAATTATTGCAGTTAAATGTTTTTAGAAATAATGCCACTGTAAAGTTACTGGTTAAACACATAGTCAAAGGGAGACATTTAAAATTAAACTTTCATGATTGAGGTAGAGCATGCTATTTTAATAGACTTTTCTAGTTATTTATATTTTGAGAATTAGCATCAACTGTTACTGGCCCCATGTCAGCAAATCAAATTAGTTTTTGAAAGGAACATGAAAGTCATAAGTACATTTCCATCATTCAGATAGAAATTGCACAAAAAAAAAAAAACTTTCTATTTTACTTTTATTATTATGTACTTCATTCTTTTGGTGTCCTTTGGTGTCCTTTGTTGAAGAGCATACCTAAGTGGGATGTGCACATGCATATGAACACCATGTTGCAGGAGCTGTGTTGGCAGCATTGATAACTTTGTGTAAAACTTGTATGGTAAATTATTTTTATTTTTACAATACAGTAGTGAGTAGAGAAGAGATTGTGTATCATTCTAATTGCTTAGTAACTGGCACTGTGCCACAGAATTGTGTGAGTGTGTATGTGAGCAGAGTGTGTGTGGGTGTCAGTGAGCAGAGTATGTGTGCTTTATTCTCCAGGTAATCAATACATTTCCGATGAGCTGGTGCTTTAGTGCAGTGTTTCTCAACAATGGTCCTCAAGTACCCCCAACAGGCCAGGTTTTAATTATAGCCAAATCAGTGCACAGGTGAAGTAATCAGCTAATCAGTAACTCAGTGGTTACTAACTTGCTCTCACCCATCACCTGATTATGTCACCTGTGCACTGGTTCAGCTATCATTTAAACCTGCCCTGTTGGGGGTACTTGCGGCCCTCTGTACATGTGTTTCTCTGGCGTATAATATCTAGTGCCTCACCAGCCTCTGACTTCACTGCACATCACTGCTAGAGAGTTGTCTCCCAAATAGGTTCCAACAGTGATCACAGTATATGAATAGGGATGTAACGAACATAAAAGTTTGGGTTCGCGAACGACGAACGCAAACTTCCACAAATGTTCGCGAACGGGCGAACCGGGCAAACCGCCATAGACTTCCATAGGCAGGCAAATTTTAAAACCCACAGGGACTCTTTCTGGCCACAATAGTGATGGAAACGTTGTTTCAAGGGGACTAACACCTGGACTGTGGCATGCCGGAGGGGGATCCATGGCAAAACTCCCATGGAAAATTACATAGTTGATGCAGAGTCTGGTTTTAATCCATAAAGGGCCTAAATCACCTAACATTCCTAAATTGTTTGGAATAACGTGCTTTAAAACATCAGGTATGATGTTGTATCAATCAGGTAGTGTAAGGGTTACGCCCGCTTCACAGTGACAGACCAAACTCCTGCAGCGGGTACAACATCATCATCATCACACCGTACGTCCATGTGTGTAATGCTGCCTGACTGAGACATATCCCTGTTATCTACATCCTCTGGCAATAATGGTTGCGCATCACTCATTTATTCCAACTGATGTGTAAATAACTACTCTGACAGATCAAGTGAAGCGGCTGTGGTGCTAGTGTTGGTGGTGGCGGCAGGCGGGCGAGTGGTAACTTGAGAGGTGCCCGAAGCTAAGCTGGAGGAGGATGGTGCGTCAAGGTTCCGAGCGGAAGCTGTAGAAGATTGGGTGTCCTGTGTTAGCCAGTCAACTATGTCCTCAGAACTTTTCGAGTTCAGGGTACGTGGCCTCTAAACACTGGGCATTATTCTAGGGCCAAAGGGAATCACAGCACCACGACGGCCCCTGCGGGGTGGCCTGCCTCTACCTGTCATTTTTTTTCTTTTCGATTAGTGGTACTATGCGTGCAAGCTACTGTGACAACAGATATGAGTGGCACTGTGCACTGGCAGAAGTGGGCAGAGTAAACGCTCTAGGCCTGACAAGCACGCTTGCAGACAACTAACTGCTATTCAATCTATTACAGTCAAAATTGTATTTTTTTTTTAATGTACACTACTGTTACACCAGATATGAGTTGCACTGGTGTGACACTGTGCCCTGGCAGGCCCTGAAATGCACATGCGTGAAGGAAACTGACTGCTATTATTTCACAGTCAAATTTCTAGGTTTTTTTTTAACCCCTTAAGGACCAAGGCCATTTTTCAATTTCTTTCCCTTAAGGACCAGGGCTATTTTTACATTTCTGTGGTGTTTGTGTTTAGCTGTAATTTTCCTCTACTCATTTACTGTACCCACACATATTATATACCGTTTTTCTCGCCACTAAATGGACTTTCTAAAGATACCATTATTTTCATCATATCTTATAATTTATTATTAAAAATATTATAAAATATGTGGAAAAAATGGAAAAAAACACACTTTTTCTAACTTTGACCCCCAAAATCTGTTACACATCTACAACCACCAAAAAACAACCATGCTAAGTAGTTTCTAAATGTTGTACTAAGTTTAGAAATACCCAATGTTAACATGTTCTTTGCTTTTTTTGCAAGTTATAGGGAAATAAATACAAGAAGCACTTTGCTATTTCAAAACCACTTTTTTTTCAAAATGAGCGCTAGATACATTGGAACCCTGATATCTGTCAGGAATACCTGAATATCCCTTGACATGTATATATTTTTTTTTTAGAAGACATCCCAAAGTATTGATCTATGTCCATTTTGGTATATTTCATGCCACCATTTCACCGCCAAATGCGATCAAATTAAAAAAAAAAAATGTTCACTTTTTCACAAACTTTAGGTTTCTCACAGAAATTATTTACAAACAACTTATGCAATTATGGCATAAATGGTTGTAAATGCTTCTCTGGGATCCCCTTTGTTCAGAAATAGCAGACTTATATGGCTTTGGCGTTGCTTTTTGGTAATTAGAAGGCTGCTAAATGCCACTGTGC
Organism: Bombina bombina; assembly: GCF_027579735.1. NCBI lineage: Eukaryota > Metazoa > Chordata > Amphibia > Anura > Bombinatoridae > Bombina > Bombina bombina. The sequence goes on along the minus strand of NC_069500.1, from coordinate 1,210,439,773 downwards.
ACCACACATGTTTTATGCCCAGCAGTGAAGGGGTTAATTAGGGAGCATGTAGGGAGCTTGTAGAGTTAATTTTAGCTTAAGTGTAGTGTAGTAGACAACCCAAAGTATTGATCTAGGCACATTTTGGTATATTTAATGCCACCATTTCACCGCCAAATGCAATCAAATAAAAAAAAATTGTTCACTTTTTCACAAACTTTAGGTTACTCACAGAAATTATTTACAAACAACTTATGCAATTATGGCATAAATGGTTGTAAATGCTTCTCTGGGATCCCCTTTGTTTAGAAATAGCAGACTTATATGGCTTTGCGGTTGCTTTTTTGGTAATTAGAAGGCTGCTAAATGCCACTGCACACCACACGTGTTTTATACCCAGCAGTGAAGGGGTTAATTAGGGAGCATGTCATTTTAGCTTAAGTGTAGTGTAGTAGACAACCCAAAGTATTGCATAAATAAAAAGAGAGAAGCGCTCAACCTAGGAACGAACAATAGCTTAATAGCTTGTTCTATGGCTAGTTACCACCCTAGAAGCAGCCTCTTTTTGCTCAATATGTGCCTTTCACAGAGAACTTTCCTGTAGCATATCAGTCTGATCCTGACTTCACAGTACAGTCCAGCCCCGAAATACCAGGCAATCCCTCTCTGAACAAGAGAAACAGCAAAACCCCAGACGTACGTTTCGGCCTATTGTGGGCCTCGTCAGTGAGGTGCAGCCATATCCCTCTAGGCACACTGAGCAACGGGTCCACGTCTGGATTCCCGCATCACACTTAGGGAGACTTCCCTAAGTGTCATAATTTGCATAAATAAAAAGAGAGAAGCGCTCAACCTGGGAACGAACAATAGCATAATAGCTTGTTCTATGGCTAGTTACCACCCTAGAAGCAGCCTCTTTTTGCTCAATATGTGCCTTTCACAGAGAAGAACTTTCCTGTAGCATATCAGTCTGATCCTGACTTCACAGTACAGTCCAGCCCCGAAATACCAGGCAATCCCTCTCTGAACAAGAGAAACAGCAAAACCCCAGACGTACGTTTCGGAAGTCTCCCTAAGTGTGATGCGGGAATCCAGACGTGGACCCGTTGCTCAGTGTGCCTAGAGGGATATGGCTGCACCTCACTGACGAGGCCCACAATAGGCCGAAACGTACGTCTGGGGTTTTGCTGTTTCTCTCGTTCAAAGAAGGATTGCCTGGTATTTCGGGGCTGGACTGTACTGTGAAGTCAGGATCAGACTGATATGCTTCAGGAAAGTTCTTCTCTGTGAAAGGCACATTTGAGCAAAAAGAGGCTGCTTCTTGGGTGGTAACTAGCCATAGAACAAGCTATTATGCTGTTGTTCGTTCTCAGGTTGAGCGCTTCTCTCTTTTTATTTATGCAAATTATGACACTTAGGGAAGTCTCCCTAAGTGTGATGCGGGAATCCAGACGTGGACCCGTTGCTCAGTGTGCCTAGAGGGATATGGCTGCACCTCACTGACGAGGCCCACAATAGGCCGAAACGTACGTCTGGGGTTTTGCTGTTTCTCTCGTTCAAAGAAGGATTGCCTGGTATTTCGGGGCTGGACTGTACTGTGAAGTCAGGATCAGACTGATATGCTTCAGGAAAGTTCTTCTCTGTGAAAGGCACATTTGAGCAAAAAGAGGCTGCTTCTTGGGTGGTAACTAGCCATAGAACAAGCTATTATGCTGTTGTTCGTTCTCAGGTTGAGCGCTTCTCTCTTTTTATTTATGCAAATTATGACACTTAGGGAAGTCTCCCTAAGTGTGATGCGGGAATCCAGACGTGGACCCGTTGCTCAGTGTGCCTAGAGGGATATGGCTGCACCTCACTGACGAGGCCCACAATAGGCCGAAACGTACGTCTGGGGTTTTGCTGTTTCTCTCGTTCAAAGAAGGATTGCCTGGTATTTCGGGGCTGGACTGTACTGTGAAGTCAGGATCAGACTGATATGCTTCAGGAAAGTTCTTCTCTGTGAAAGGCACATTTGAGCAAAAAGAGGCTGCTTCTTGGGTGGTAACTAGCCATAGAACAAGCTATTATGCTGTTGTTCGTTCTCAGGTTGAGCGCTTCTCTCTTTTTATTTATGCAAATTATGACACTTAGGGAAGTCTCCCTAAGTGTGATGCGGGAATCCAGACGTGGACCCGTTGCTCAGTGTGCCTAGAGGGATATGGCTGCACCTCACTGACGAGGCCCACAATAGGCCAAAACGTACGTCTGGGGTTTTGCTGTTTCTCTCGTTCAAAGAAGGATTGCCTGGTATTTCGGGGCTGGACTGTACTGTGAAGTCAGGATCAGACTGATATGCTTCAGGAAAGTTCTTCTCTGTGAAAGGCACATTTGAGCAAATAGAGGCTGCTTCTTGGGTGGTAACTAGCAATAGAACAAGCTATTATACTGTTGTTCGTTCTCAGGTTGAGCGCTTCTCTCTTTTTATTTATGCAAATTATGCCACTTGGGGAAGTCTCCCTAAGTGTGATGCGGGAATCCAGATGTGGACCCGTTGCTCAGTGTGCCTAGAGGGATATGGCTGCACCTCACTGACGAGGCCCACAATAGGCCGAAACGTACGTCTGGGGTTTTGCTGTTTCTCTCGTTCAAAGAAGGATTGCCTGGTATTTCGGGGCTGGACTGTACTGTGAAGTCAGGATCAGACTGATATGCTTCAGGAAAGTTCTTCTCTGTGAAAGGCACATTTGAGCAAAAAGAGGCTGCTTCTTGGGTGGTAACTAGCCATAGAACAAGCTATTATGCTGTTGTTCGTTCTCAGGTTGAGCGCTTCTCTCTTTTTATTTATGCAAATTATGACACTTAGGGAAGTCTCCCTAAGTGTGATGCGGGAATCCAGACGTGGACCCGTTGCTCAGTGTGCCTAGAGGGATATGGCTGCACCTCACTGACGAGGCCCACAATAGGCCGAAACGTATGTCTGGGGTTTTGCTGTTTCTCTCGTTCAAAGATGGATTGCCTGGTATTTCGGGGCTGGACTGTACTGTGAAGTCAGGATCAGACTGATATGCTTCAGGAAAGTTCTTCTCTGTGAAAGGCACATTTGAGCAAATAGAGGCTGCTTCTTGGGTGGTAACTAGCAATAGAACAAGCTATTATACTGTTGTTCGTTCTCAGGTTGAGCGCTTCTCTCTTTTTATTTATGCAAATTATGACACTTGGGGAAGTCTCCCTAAGTGTGATGCGGGAATCCAGATGTGGACCCGTTGCTCAGTGTGCCTAGAGGGATATGGCTGCACCTCACTGACGAGGCCCACAATAGGCCGAAACGTACGTCTGGGGTTTTGCTGTTTCTCTCGTTCAAAGAAGGATTGCCTGGTATTTCGGGGCTGGACTGTACTGTGAAGTCAGGATCAGACTGATATGCTTCAGGAAAGTTCTTCTCTGTGAAAGGCACATTTGAGCAAAAAGAGGCTGCTTCTTGGGTGGTAACTAGCCATAGAACAAGCTATTATGCTGTTGTTCGTTCTCAGGTTGAGCGCTTCTCTCTTTTTATTTATGCAAATTATGACACTTAGGGAAGTCTCCCTAAGTGTGATGCGGGAATCCAGACGTGGACCCGTTGCTCAGTGTGCCTAGAGGGATATGGCTGCACCTCACTGACGAGGCCCACAATAGGCCGAAACGTATGTCTGGGGTTTTGCTGTTTCTCTCGTTCAAAGAAGGATTGCCTGGTATTTCGGGGCTGGACTGTACTGTGAAGTCAGGATCAGACTGATATGCTTCAGGAAAGTTCTTCTCTGTGAAAGGCACATTTGAGCAAAAAGAGGCTGCTTCTTGGGTGGTAACTAGCCATAGAACAAGCTATTATGCTGTTGTTCGTTCTCAGGTTGAGCGCTTCTCTCTTTTTATTTATGCAAATTATGACACTTAGGGAAGTCTCCCTAAGTGTGATGCGGGAATCCAGACGTGGACCCGTTGCTCAGTGTGCCTAGAGGGATATGGCTGCACCTCACTGACGAGGCCCACAATAGGCCGAAACGTATGTCTGGGGTTTTGCTGTTTCTCTCGTTCAAAGAAGGATTGCCTGGTATTTCGGGGCTGCACTGTTCTGTGAAGTCAGGATCAGACTGATATGCTTCAGGAAAGTTCTTCTCTGTGAAAGGCACATTTGAGCAAAAAGAGGCTGCTTCTTGGGTGGTAACTAGCCATAGAACAAGCTATTATGCTGTTGTTCATTCTCAGGTTGAGCGCTTCTCTCTTTTTATTTATGCAAATTATGACACTTAGGGAAGTCTCCCTAAGTGTGATGCGGGAATCCAGACGTGGACCCGTTGCTCAGTGTGCCTAGAGGGATATGGCTGCACCTCACTGACGAGGCCCACAATAGGCCGAAACATACGTCTGGGGTTTTGCTGTTTCTCTCGTTCAAAGAAGGATTGCCTGGTATTTCGGGGCTGGACTGTACTGTGAAGTCAGGATCAGACTGATATGCTTCAGGAAAGTTCTTCTCTGTGAAAGGCACATTTGAGCAAAAAGAGGCTGCTTCTTGGGTGGTAACTAGCCATAGAACAAGCTATTATGCTGTTGTTCGTTCTCAGGTTGAGCGCTTCTCTCTTTTTATTTATGCAAATTATGACACTTAGGGAAGTCTCCCTAAGTGTGATGCGGGAATCCAGACGTGGACGCGTTGCTCAGTGTGCCTAGAGGGATATGGCTGCACCTCACTGACGAGGCCCACAATAGGCCGAAACGTACGTCTGGGGTTTTGCTGTTTCTCTCGTTCAAAGAAGGATTGCCTGGTATTTCGGGGCTGGACTGTACTGTGAAGTCAGGATCAGACCGATATGCTTCAGGAAAGTTCTTCTCTGTGAAAGGCACATTTGAGCAAAAAGAGGCTGCTTCTTGGGTGGTAACTAGCCATAGTGCTGTTGTTCGTTCTCAGGTTGAGCGCTTCTCTCTTTTTATTTATGCAAATTATGACACTTAGGGAAGTCTCCCTAAGTGTGATGCGGGAATCCAGACGTGGACCCGTTGCTCAGTGTGCCTAGAGGGATATGGCTGCACCTCACTGACGAGGCCCACAATAGGCCGAAACATACGTCTGGGGTTTTGCTGTTTCTCTCGTTCAAAGAAGGATTGCCTGGTATTTCGGGGCTGGACTGTACTGTGAAGTCAGGATCAGACTGATATGCTTCAGGAAAGTTCTTCTCTGTGAAAGGCACATTTGAGCAAAAAGAGGCTGCTTCTTGGGTGGTAACTAGCCATAGAACAAGCTATTATGCTGTTGTTCGTTCTCAGGTTGAGCGCTTCTCTCTTTTTATTTATGCAAATTATGACACTTAGGGAAGTCTCCCTAAGTGTGATGCGGGAATCCAGACGTGGACCCGTTGCTCAGTGTGCCTAGAGGGATATGGCTGCACCTCACTGACGAGGCCCACAATAGGCCGAAACGTATGTCTGGGGTTTTGCTGTTTCTCTCGTTCAAAGAAGGATTGCCTGGTATTTCGGGGCTGGACTGTACTGTGAAGTCAGGATCAGACTGATATGCTTCAGGAAAGTTCTTCTCTGTGAAAGGCACATTTGAGCAAAAAGAGGCTGCTTCTTGGGTGGTAACTAGCCATAGAACAAGCTATTATGCTGTTGTTCGTTCTCAGGTTGAGCGCTTCTCTCTTTTTATTTATGCAAATTATGACACTTAGGGAAGTCTCCCTAAGTGTGATGCGGGAATCCAGACGTGGACCCGTTGCTCAGTGTGCCTAGAGGGATATGGCTGCACCTCACTGACGAGGCCCACAATAGGCCGAAACGTATGTCTGGGGTTTTGCTGTTTCTCTCGTTCAAAGAAGGATTGCCTGGTATTTCGGGGCTGCACTGTTCTGTGAAGTCAGGATCAGACTGATATGCTTCAGGAAAGTTCTTCTCTGTGAAAGGCACATTTGAGCAAAAAGAGGCTGCTTCTTGGGTGGTAACTAGCCATAGAACAAGCTATTATGCTGTTGTTCATTCTCAGGTTGAGCGCTTCTCTCTTTTTATTTATGCAAATTATGACACTTAGGGAAGTCTCCCTAAGTGTGATGCGGGAATCCAGACGTGGACCCGTTGCTCAGTGTGCCTAGAGGGATATGGCTGCACCTCACTGACGAGGCCCACAATAGGCCGAAACATACGTCTGGGGTTTTGCTGTTTCTCTCGTTCAAAGAAGGATTGCCTGGTATTTCGGGGCTGGACTGTACTGTGAAGTCAGGATCAGACTGATATGCTTCAGGAAAGTTCTTCTCTGTGAAAGGCACATTTGAGCAAAAAGAGGCTGCTTCTTGGGTGGTAACTAGCCATAGAACAAGCTATTATGCTGTTGTTCGTTCTCAGGTTGAGCGCTTCTCTCTTTTTATTTATGCAAATTATGACACTTAGGGAAGTCTCCCTAAGTGTGATGCGGGAATCCAGACGTGGACGCGTTGCTCAGTGTGCCTAGAGGGATATGGCTGCACCTCACTGACGAGGCCCACAATAGGCCGAAACGTACGTCTGGGGTTTTGCTGTTTCTCTCGTTCAAAGAAGGATTGCCTGGTATTTCGGGGCTGGACTGTACTGTGAAGTCAGGATCAGACCGATATGCTTCAGGAAAGTTCTTCTCTGTGAAAGGCACATTTGAGCAAAAAGAGGCTGCTTCTTGGGTGGTAACTAGCCATAGTGCTGTTGTTCGTTCTCAGGTTGAGCGCTTCTCTCTTTTTATTTATGCAAATTATGACACTTAGGGAAGTCTCCCTAAGTGTGATGCGGGAATCCAGACGTGGACCCGTTGCTCAGTGTGCCTAGAGGGATATGGCTGCACCTCACTGACGAGGCCCACAATAGGCCGAAACATACGTCTGGGGTTTTGCTGTTTCTCTCGTTCAAAGAAGGATTGCCTGGTATTTCGGGGCTGGACTGTACTGTGAAGTCAGGATCAGACTGATATGCTTCAGGAAAGTTCTTCTCTGTGAAAGGCACATTTGAGCAAAAAGAGGCTGCTTCTTGGGTGGTAACTAGCCATAGAACAAGCTATTATGCTGTTGTTCGTTCTCAGGTTGAGCGCTTCTCTCTTTTTATTTATGCAAATTATGACACTTAGGGAAGTCTCCCTAAGTGTGATGCGGGAATCCAGACGTGGACCCGTTGCTCAGTGTGCCTAGAGGGATATGGCTGCACCTCACTGACGAGGCCCACAATAGGCCGAAACGTACGTCTGGGGTTTTGCTGTTTCTCGCGTTCAAAGAAGGATTGCCTGGTATTTCGGGGCTGGACCGTACTGTGAAGTCAGGATCAGACTGATATGCTTCAGGAAAGTTCTTCTCTGTGAAAGGCACATTTGAGCAAAAAGAGGCTGCTTCTTGGGTGGTAACTAGCCATAGAACAAGCTATTATGCTGTTGTTTGTTCTCAGGTTGAGCGCTTCTATCTTTTTATTTAACCCAAAGTATTGATCTAGGGCCATTTTGGTATATTTAATGCCACCATTTCACCGCCAAATGCGATCAAATTTTAAAAAAACTTTTCGCAATTTTAGGTTTCTCACTGAAATTATTTACAGCTTGTGCAATTATGGCACAAATGGTTGTAAATGCTTCTCTGGGATCCCCTTTGTTCAGAAATAACAGACATATATGACTTTGGCGATGCTTTCTGGTAATTAGAAGGCCGTTAAATGCTGCTGCGCATCACACGTGTATTATGGCTAGCAGTGAAGGGTTTAATTAGGTAGTTTGTAGGGAGCTTGCAGGGTTAATTTTAGCTTTAGTGTAGAGATCAGCCTCCCACCTGACCCTCCCAAACAGCTCCCTTCCCTCCCCCACCCCACAATTGTCCCCGCCCTCTTAAGTACTGACAAAAAGTCTGCCAGTACTAAAATAAAAGGTTTTTAAAATAAATTTATTTATGTTTTAGCATATTTACATATGCTGTGCTGTAGGATCCCCCCTTAGCCCCCAACCTCCCTGATCCCCCCCAAAACAGCTCTCTAACCCTCCCCATCTGCCTTATTGGCGGCCATCTTGGGTACTGGCAGCTGTCTGCTATTATTTCACAGTCAAAAATGTGTTGTTTTTTTTAAAATGTACACTACTGTTACACCAGATATGAGTGGTGGCACTGGGCAAGTGGGTACAGTATACGCTGTGAGCCTGACACACACGCTGGCAGGCAGGCAACTGCAATTAGATTACACAGGAAAAAAAAAAAAAAAGCAGACTGATGTTCTAGCCCTAAAAAGGGCTTTTTGGGGTGCTGTCCTTACAGCAGAGATCAGATGAGTCCTTCAGGACTGTAGTGGACACTGAATACACTAGCCTAGCTATCGATATCCCTATTAAATCAGCAGCAGCTACACTGTCCATCCTCTCACTAATAATACACTAATAATACAGCTTCCGAATGAATCTAAAATGGATGCTGTCCAGGAGGTGGGAGGGTCTGGGAGGGAGGGTCTGCTGCTGATTGGCTGGAATGTGTCTGCTGACTGTGAGGTACAGGGTCAAAGTTTACTCAATGATGACGAATAGGGGGCGGACCGAACATTGCGGTGAACGCGATCAAGCTATGTTTGCCGGGAACTATTCGCTGGCGAACTATTCGCGATATCACTATATATGAACACTACTTTGACTTATTTGACTATGTTCTTTGTCTCTCCGTGCAATATCAGGGAGATAGTATCACCTCTTGTTACATGGAATATATTTCTCTTTTCTAAATGCTTCTTGTCCTAAAAGCCCTTTATCTATAGTCTTAGCTATACAATTTGTGATGTGTGAGACACTGCTCTTTGCATGTCTTTCTACTATGGGCTTAACGTTGTTTTAGGAATCAAGCCTACAGTGTGGATTTTTTGTTTTTTTGTTGTCTAAAAATTTGTCTAAGAATTTTTTTGTATCTTTAATTTTTTTGTTTTTTTGTATTTTATCGTATGCTCTTGTATTTTCTTTCTTGCCTACATAATTGGGCTTAACCTATTAGTCTTGTCCTGTGATGTGTCTTTTCTCCTTTGTGGAATTCATTGTATTTTTTCTTTTTCCTAATTCTGTACATAGAACAGTCTTGACAAAGGTCCCTGTGAGGACTGAAACGTTGACTAGATTTATGAATCAATAAAATTTATGTTTACTAAGACCTATGTGTGCCTCTTCTCTACATGAAAAGTTTATATATATATATATATATATATATATATATATATATATATATACACACACAGTATATATATATGTGTGTACATATGTATTTACAGACATATATAAACATATAATACATAAATATATACCTGTATGTACACATATGGTGCCCTGATGAAGTCCAGTTTTAACTTTGGAAGGAGTGAAACGCAGGTAGGTGTCAGTGTTACGATGCCTTATTTTTGAGAGCCGTATTGGATGTAGTTTATGGAAGCTGTTGTTGAGAGGATTTGTTCAAGCCTTGATGTTGCTGAGTAAAAGGATTCTGAATTGGCATAAATAAGCATGTATTGGGAACTTCCCTTGCTTTGCTTGCCCTCCCTGCTTTACTGCCAGACCTGACAGCTCTAACTGTATTGTACAGGTGTCTGATTCTTGCTTCTGTCACCTGTATGCATGATATATTTCCAGAAGGACAGGAATGTTGGCATTGTTATAAGTGGACACTGTCTTTCCCAGCTAACTAACAGCTTGGCTTGAACACTTTGCTTTGAGAAGTTCTGTGCTTTTCTACTTGGCTTATATGTTGTGTTGAATTGTTTGCTTTCATACCCATTTCATACCTGCCCAGACACTACCTGCTACTTATGGTCTGGTGCAGTAGGGTGTTGCAACTGTGGTTTATGTTTGTAACTATCTTTGCTTGGCATTATTTATATGTTATGCATTTTAACACTTTAAGGCCGATTTAACAATGTCCGCCGTACATTGATATACTGTCTGCATTTATTTATCATTGCACAAGCATTTCTAGTGAAATGCTTGTGCAATGCCGCCCCCTGCAGTTTCGGCCGCTAGCAGGGGGTGTCAATCAACCCGATCATATCCAATTGGGATGATTGCTGTCCGCAACCTCAGAGGTGGCGGACAAGTTAAGGAGCAGCGATCTTAAAGGGACAGTCTAGTCAAAATTAAACTTTGATGATTCAGATAGGGCATGAAATTTTAAACAACTTTCCAATTTACTTCTATTATCTAATTTGCTCAATTCTTTAGATATCATTTGTTAAAGAAATAGCAATGCACATGTCTGAGCCAATCACACAAGGCCTCTATGTGCAGCAACCAATCAGCAGCTACTGAGCATATCTAGATATGCTTTTCAGCAAATGATATCAAGAGAATGAAGCAAACTAGATAATAGAAGTAAATTAGAAAGTTGTTTAACCCCTTAAGGACCAGCGACGTACCCTGTATGTCACTGGCCTTTTTTTGGGACTTGATTGTTTTATAGCGCGGTCTTGCCACCAGCGTTGAGACTGCTCTATTCCACAAAGCCTGCTGGAGGGAGTGGATTAATAGTGTGTTCTTGCTAGACTTGTGCTATTATGTCCTGAAAAAACCCTTAACGACCAGTGACATACAGAGTACATTGTGGTCATTAAGGGGTTAAAATGACATGCTCTTTCTAAATCAAGAAAAGAAAAAAATTGGGTTTTATGTCCCTTTAAGACCGCTACTTCTTAACTCCTGTTTCCAACGAGCCTGAAGGCTCGCGTGGAAACAGATGCATAGGGCTGAATACGGGGCATGATAAATCGTCGCCTTAGTGATGCGTTGTTACGCTGTATTCGTGTGTATTTGTTCTTCCCCTCACCTGTGGAGAAATGTCTAATACATATGACAAATAAACATGAATTTAGTTTGATCAATAAGAGTGCTGAATTCCCTTTCTTTAGTATGGAGGCTTAATTGCCTCTACGTATCTATCTTTTCTTTTAATGTTACATATTGATATTTTCATGTTGTGTTGGCCTACTTGAGAATATGTGATCATGTTTGCGCATGAGTAGGGTGTTTTTTTCACTTTTTTTTTGCTCTATTGACTTCTATGGGGGAAAACGTTATCACGAGCAATATCATAAGTTCGGCTTTATATGCGGGTCAGGTTAGTGCACAAGCGAAAACAGTTTATTTTCAATTTGTAATACACGTGCAACCCGGTGCATTCAAAAAATCTTACTTCTAGTGCAGTCAATGCTTGAGCTGGAGTGTTAAATAGTTTGTGTTTTAACAACATTCATAAGTTAAATAAATGTTTTTATTTTTAGGAACAAGATTTCATGTACAGGACATCAATATTCCACAGTGACGGCAAGCTTTTCATTTTACCATAGTTTTAGAAACATTACATTATAAATTGTGTTTTTAAAAGAAGGCAGCTTTTAACATTGTATTTATGCAGCTACTACATTCGCACAAAATGTAAGTTCACATTTTACTGAATGGGCTTAGTTCTAATACTGAGGTTGTACTGTACCAGACGACTTTATTATTTAATATGATCTGCATTCCAACCTTGACATTCTTCCTTATACCTTTATTAAAATCCTCACTTCTTCTCTTAAAGGGACAGTAAACATCTTGTAATTACAAGATATTTATGTTGTGTTGATATAGAATAACACATCAGCCAAGAATAAACATTTTAATATCCTTTTTTTGCAACTATTTTTCAATAATCAAAGTCCACCCACCATTGACTTATTTGGAGGAGCCAGTCTGTTATAAAGTTAGTATAAAGTGCATTGTTTTGCAGTTGTTATCTGATAATGCCAATTGGAGACAGACATGTAGTTGGGTTAGCCTTAAAATGTCAGCAGGGTTCATTTCAAGTTCTGAGAATTAGGAATTGTTCAATATTCGTAGCTAAATTATATGAAAAGGGGAGAAAATAAATAATGAAAATATCATCTAAAGTATGTATAACTAAACATTTTATGTAAAATTATCAAGGTTTTACTATCCCGTTCAGCCTATTCTTGCATCAATAAAATTAGTAATCCTCCTTGGCTACAATTCACCATCCTGGGAACCATTGCTGAATGTAAATATTTTTTGGTCTTTATTCTTTAAATAATTATCCATTCACAATAGAAAAGGGGATAATACATCAGAATTGAGCTTTTCTATAGTTGGCTGATTAAAATAAAACGAAATCTATTATTACAATTTAGACTTCTACAACAATTAGTGTGCAATTCTTTTTCTAAGTTTCTTCGACAGTACAGTAGCATAAGAGGTGTGACGTTGACATTTTCAGTACTGACTGCTTACTTCTGGTTAACATGGCGCTTTTGCTGATTCTGATTTCCTTGCTAATATTAAAGGGATATGAAACCTAAGAATGTTCTTTTGTGATTTAGACAGAGCATATCATTATAAAATAGTTTTACATTGACTTCTATTATCAAATTTGCTTTGTTCCCATGGTATTGTTTGTTAAAGATATATCTAGGTAGGTAGACAAATTTGGAATCCTGGAAGGGATCCAAAAAATGGGGTGCGCTAGAAGATTAGTAAAACAGTCAGTGCACAAACCGTCAATAAGATGATTAGATAGATATATGCCAGATGGCTCCTATGAGACGAGAAGAATGGAGTGAATGCAGTTCCGTAGTGGCTGCTATTCCGTGGTGGCTGCTCCTCTGATCCTCTGTATGGGGATTCTGTAGAATTAGAGTTGAAAAAGAGGGCGCCCTCTTTTTCAACTCTATATCTAGGTAGGTGTCTGGAGCACTACATGGCAGAAAATAACTGTGTCATCTAGTGCTCTTGCACATGGAACTGCTGCCATATACTGCTCCACACATGTGTATGCTCTTAACCTTCAACAAACGATATCAGGAGAACATATACATTTTGGTAATAGAACTAAAATTGAAATATAAAAGAAAATGTTTAGGTTTCATGTCCCTTTAATTGTTTTTCTCTTGGGTTTTGCAATTGAAGACAATACCTCTTTTCATTGATCTGTCTGTATAAGGGGTATAACACATTTGACTTACAAACCCCTAAATATGGGGTATAAATTCCTCCTAATGTTTACTGGATGGCAGAGTGTTCAGTGGGCAGAATTACTCATAGCGTGGGTGTGGTTGGGCTGAATATAGACAGGATTGGAGCGGTCAATGGGAGGGGACTGGATGGTCGGTGGCTTCACTTTGGACACACGGACTATTCCAATGAATGAAAAACTAAGGGATGGAGAGTGAGAAATAGCTGTGCTGTTTCAGGACCAGATTCTACCTTACTTTAAGCAAATTATACCACTGATTCTGTTCTTCACATCTTTGTCTCTTCATATGCCAAACGGCTGACAGCACTTCATTTCATTGTAGTTTAATTAGTATCTACCAGTTCAGTTTTGTTTCATAGGATCCTATTTCTTATTTTGCTCTCCATTGGCCAATATCCATTCTACAGCCAGATCTTCAACTATTGCTGTATTAATTGCCCAAAAAGTAAAGTCATAGCCATTCTCTCTACAGCCATTTCTTGTTGTCACAAGAATTGCTGGTGCAATGATAAATGCAGACAGCGTATGTTGTCAGCATTTATCGATGTGTGGTGGACATGATACGCTACATTGTATAATGTCCGCTCGCACGTTAATAAATATACCCCATAATCTGGTAGTTGTAAGAGGAGTAACCCTTTCTGTCCTTATAATAAAACACTACTGAGAGTTATTTTTGTATTAATGTTAAGCAAATATGAATTGCTTAGTAACACATCTGCATTTTTACTGACCAACATATACTAATACTCTAATCTTTAGTAGACTTAAAGGGACACTGAACCCAAATTTTTTCTTTTGTAATTCATAAAGAGCATGCAATTTTAAGCAACTTTCTAATTTACTCCTATTATCAATTTTTCTTCGTTCTCTTGCTATCATTATTTGAAAAAGAAGGCATCTAAGCTTTTTTTGGTTTCAGTACTCTGGACAGCACTTTTTTTTATTGGTGGATGAATTTATCCACCAATCAGCAAGGACAACCCAGGTTGTTCACCAAAAATGGGTCGGCATCTAAACTTACATTCTTGCATTTCAAATAAAGATACCAAGAGAATGAAGAAAATTTGATAATAGGAGTAAATTCGAAATTTGCTTAAAATTTCATGCTCTATCTGAATCATGAAATACAATTTTTGGGTACAGTGTCCCTTTAACAACATTTCAGAAACTGTCACTGACCAAAACAAAAACTATAGATGGTAAAGCAAAATATAAAGCATAATAAAATCATGCCTACGCTCTTTGGGGCATATCTATAAAGCTCTGTACTGAGCTTGAAGCCCCGTGTTTCTGGTGAGCCCTCAGGCTCACCAGAAACACCAGTTATGAAGCAGCGGTCTAAAGACCGCTGCTCCATAACCTGTCCGCCTGCTCTGAGCAGGCGGACAGTGAACGCCACAAATCAACCCGACCCAATACGATCGAGTTGATTGACACCCCCTGCTGGCGGCCGATTGGCCGCGGATCTGCAGGGGGCGGCGTTGCACCAGCAGCTCACAAGAACTGCTGGTGAAATGCTGAATACGGAGAGCATATTGCTCTCCGCATTCAGAGAGGTCTGTCGGACCTGATCCGCACTGTCGGATCAGGTCCGGCAGACCTTTGATAAATATCCCCCTTGTCCTAACTGCTCTGTATTCAGTTCACAGTATGTAAGGAACCATATTATATGTTTTTTTCATAGCAGAGCATTTTTTCATGGAATTGAAAATATGTGTCTTAAGCAGTTATTCTAGAAATGCCATTTATTCATAGAGACAGATTTAATTATGTGAATCAACTCTTTGCATAGTGATCGAAATCTTAGATATGTGTTAGATACTCCTGTATTTTTATCCCTTCTCTATAAAGAATTTTGTGACTGCTTAAGTAATATTATATAAAGCTGATCTCTAGACATGGTCATATTATGTTAATGGGAGCTTGAAGTGAATAAAATAATGGTTTTGATGGCTTCTTTATGTTACTGAATCACAAAAACTTTCCAGGTCCATTAATCTCTGTATCTTTGTGTTCATATATTGTTATTGCTTCCATTTTCTTTTTCTACTTACTCCTAATTTTTCAGTTTGTTTTTAATACCCCTCATCACTTTTAACATTATGGACTTACCAATATTGTACTATTCTTATAACAAATAAGTAATCATTTAGATCAGCTGGAGAGCATCCTTATCTGGATGCAGAAATGTTACCATAGAACATGGTAAAATTTTATTGCTTGATATCTGCAGGATCTCTTTTACATCTGTCACTAACTGGACACGAAAAGATAAGATAAAAAGTAGTCAAGAAGGTTTAAGAGGTTTAACCCTGGACTACAAAACAATGCATATTTTACCAACAAAAAAGTAATATATATAATATATAATAATATATATATACAGTCATGGCCAAACATATTGGCACCCCTGCATTTCTGTCAGATAATGCACCACTTTGCCAAGAAAATTGTTGCAATTACAAATGTTTAGGCATTCTCATGTTTATTTCTTTTGTTTGTATTGATATGACAAAAAAAAAAAAGTGGAGTAAAAAAAGCCAAATCCATGCCAAACTCCAAAAATGGCCTGGACAAAATTATTGTCACCTTCTCAAAATTGTAAGAAATAATTGCATTCCAAGTTTGTGATGCTCCTGGAATTTGTAATTAAACTCACCTGTATCAATTAACAGGTGCTGACATTGAAATCACACCGGCAACTAGTTAAAATAGTGATAAATTGACTCAACCTTTTCTGTTGTGTGTCTCTGTGTGCCACACTGAGCATGAAGAAGAGAAAGAGCAGCACAGAATTGTCCAAGGATTTGAGAACAAAAATTATGGAAAAGAATGGACAATCTCAAGATTACAAGTCCATCTCCGGAGATCTTAATGTTCCTGTGTCCACTGTGCACAACATTGTCAAGAAGTTTACAGCCCATGGCACTGTAGCTAATCTCCCTGGACGTGGACAAAAGAGAAAAATTGATTAAAGATTGCAATGAAGGATGGATAAAGAACTTCGATCAACTTCCAGACAAATGTAAGCTGCCCTTCAGGCACAGGGTACAAATGTGTCAGCTCACACTATACGTCTCCATTGAATGAAAAGGGACGATATGGTAGGAGACCCAGGGGGACTCCACTGCTGACAAAAAAAACATAAAAAAGACAAACTTACGTGGGGAAGCCAAAACAAAATTACAGCTTTTTGGTAAAGCCCATCAATCTACTGTTTTCTGAAAAAGAAATGAGTCTTTTAAAGAAAACAATACAGTCCCTACAGTCAAACATGGTGGAGGTTCACTGAGGTTTTGGGGTTGCTTTGCTGCTACAGGAACTGGATGTCTTGACTGTGTGCATGGCATTATGAAATATGAAGGCTACCAAAGAATTCTGTCGTGCAATGTAGGGCCCAGTGTCAGAAAGTTGGGTCTCCGTCAGAGGTCATGGGTCTTACAGCAGGACAATGACCCACAGCACACATCAAAAAGCACCCAGAAATGGATTAAGACAAAGCACTGGAGAGTACTAAACTGGCCAGCAATGAGTCCAGATCTAAATCCCATAGAGCACCTGTGGAGAGATCTCAAAACAGCAGTTGGGAAAAAGGAACCCTCCCAAACAGAGAGACCTGGAGCAGTTGGTGAAAGAAGAGTGGTCCAAAATTCCATTAGAGAGGTGTAAGATGGTTGATAGTTATAAGAAGCAATTGATTTAAGTTATTTTTTTCCAAGGGGTGTGCTACCAAATATTAAATTGAGGGTGTCAATAATTTTGTGCAGTCCATTTTTGGACAGATTTGGCTTTTTTTTCTCCACTTTTTTATGTCATACCAATACAAAAAAAATAAAATAAACCTGAGAATGCCTTAACATTTGTAATTGCAACAATTTTCTGGGCAAAGTGGAACAGCCAATAGAATGCAAGCTCAATCCTATTGGCTGATTGGATTATCCAATAGGATTGAAGCTCAATCCTATTGGCTGATTGCATCAGCCAATAGGATTTTTTCAACTTTATTTCTGATTGGCTGATAGAATTCTATCAGCCATTCAGAATTTAAGGGCTGCCATCTTGGATGATGTCATTTAAAGGAGAATTCATTCTTGAAGAGCCGTGGAAAGAGGAGGATGCTCCGCGCCAGATGTCTTGAAGATGGAGCCGCTCCACGTTGGAAGGATGAAGATAGAAGATGCCGTCTGGATGAAGACTTCTGGCCGTCTGGAGGACCACTTCTTGCCACTTGTATGAAGACTTCTCCCGGCTTCGTTGAGGACTTCTTGAGACTTCTCCCGGCTTCGTTGAGGATGGATGTCCGGTCTTCAAAAACTGTAAGTGGATTTTCCGGCCTTTTAAGGGCCATTGGTAGTTTATTGTAGGCTAGTTTTTTTTTTTATTTTGGGGGGGGGGCTTTTATATTTTGATAGGGATATTAGATTAGGTGTAATTAGTTTAAATATTTGATAATTTCTTTTTTATTTTGTGTAATTTAGTGGGGGTTTTTTGTAATTTAGTTAATTGTATTTAATTAACGTAATTTATTTAATTGTAGTGTAAGGTTAGGTGTTAGTGTAACTCAGGTTAGGTTTTATTTTACAGGTAAATTTGTATTTATTTTAACTAGGTAGTTAGTAAATAGTTAATAACTATTATAGTCTACCTAGTTAAAATAAATACAAACTTGCCTGTGAAATAAAAGCAAAACCTAAGATAGCTACAATGTAACTATTAGTTATATTGTAGCTAGCTTATCGTTTATTTTACAGGTAAGTATTTATTAGGAATTGTTTAGTTAATGATAGTAATTTTTATTTAGATTTATTTTAATTATATTAAAGTTAGTGGTTGTTAGGGTTAGACTTAGGGTTAGGTTTAGGGGTTAATAACTTTAGTATAGTGGCAGCGATGTTGGGGGCGGCAGATTTGGGGTTAATAAGTGTAATGTAGATGGTGGCAATGTTAGGGGTGGCAGATTAGGGGTTAATAAGTGTAGGTAGGTGGCGGTGAAATTGGGGGTGGCAGATTAGGGGTTAATAAGTGTAGGTAGGTGACGGCGATGTCGGGGGCGGCAGATTAGGGGTTAATAAGTGTAATGTAGGTGTCGGCGATGTCGGGGGCAGCAGATTAGGGGTGTTTAGACTCGGGGTTTATGTTAGGGTGTTAGGTGTAAACATAACTTTTGTTTCCCCATAGGAATCAATGGGGCAGCGTTATGGAGCTTTACGCTCCTTTATTGCAGGTGTTAGGCTTTTTTTATCCAACACTGGTATTTGGATGCGGTATGGAGCTCAATTTTGCTCAACTCTGCAATATTGCCTGCTAACACTGGGTTTATGAAAACCTGTAATAGTAACGCTATATGGAGGTGAGCGGTGGAAATAACTTGCAAGTTAGCACCGACCTGCTCATAACGCAAAACTCGTAATCTAGTCGTATGTTTCTTCACTATTGTGCTCCATATAACATATTAATATGTGTCCTTTGCTTGCTTCATATGTTTGTCCAGCAGGAACTTCCAGAGCTCTCGTAGTGCATGTGCAGTTGCGCATTCAAGACTCTATCAGATGGCCGGGGGATACAGATGCACTTTGGTGAGGATATAAGTGGGGTAAGTTGTCATTCATGGTTTTAAGTCTGAGGAAGGGGTTTGCTCGTAAACATCACTGTTATTAAACTGTGTAAACATCGGAGCATGCCTGTGTGGATTATATTGGGCACATTGGATTTACAGTGCACCCCAGATGGTATTACATGTTAAGCAAGTGCTGGATGCTATTTTAGTTTGGTGTATATATATATATATATATATATATATATATATATATATATATATATACACATACGCTTTCATTTTCCTTTAAGAATTTTTTGTTCCTTAGATGTAGAACTGGCCTTCTTCACAGGTTAAATTAAGAAATGCTTTGCAGCAGCTCAAGCTTACTGATTTTGCTTCCTCTATATATCAGCATTTAATTAGCATTTCAAATTCCATTAAATGCAAGAAACTGTCATAGAAGGCGGGAAGATTCATTATTATCACAATGACATTGAACAGCAAGGAAACTGGAGCAGACATCTATTATGACTGAGGTAGTCTAAGTAATTATTGAAAGCTCAGTTTCTTCACTAGGTAGTGAACTGGCTTAATTTCCTTCTTGTGTGATTTCAAGCAGAAAAGGATCATATAAAATTAAATCTGACTTGCTGTTCTTTATAATAAACAGAATAATAAGCTTTAATATTCTGTTCTGTCAAAGAAACCCCTTGGCAGAATGAGACACTGCTAATTCAGAGAGAAAATGTAAATTCTATAGTCCCCAAGTAAATAATGAGCGTAATACATATGGCATTTGTGTCAGCTGTTGCTATCAGAAGATGATTTTAGTCAAGTCTTAACAGATTTATTCAATAAAACGAATAGAAAAACATTGGTTTCATAAACAACCATGTCTAAAATTATTATTTTTTCATTTATTCGTAACTATGTTTCTTTATTTAAATAATGATTTTGTTTTTTTCAGATAGATGTACGCAATTGGTTTAGCTACAAAATAGTCCTCCGTGCACAAAATAATTTAAAGGCACTTAAAAGATTAATGCACTATTGCTTGCATATAAGTATGTATTTAATCACATTAAAAAGTTAAGCACATAGTTAAAGTCAGCTCTGAAGTAGTAATACAGAGCCAGTCCTGACCTAAACATATTAACTGGTGGCTCTGCATATATGCCACTCCAATTGGTGCACCGTAAAACAAATATATGTGGCTATGTATCTGTGCATACATTACTATAGTATATGCACAGTTACCCCCCAACTGTCCAAATGTTCGCGGGACAGTCCCGATTTTAGGGGTCTGTATTACTGTCCAGGGAAGAGTGCTGTCTGTCCCAGATTGCGCCCGGGCTGCTCTTCATTGTTGTTGTTTTTTATATCAATATATATATCCTATTGGACAGTATTGGGCTCTCCATACGTGGTCATCATGTGACCACAATCCACCCAATACCTGCACAGACAGTCAGTGCATTGCAAAAGGTTTTGATACACATGACTGCACATCAGTGTTAATTTTGGCAGCAAATTTTGATTTAGTTTTAGTAGTAGAGGCCCATTTATCAAGCTCAGTTTGGAGCTTGTGGACCCATGTTTCTGTCAAGTCTCGCCAGAAACACAAGTTATGGAGCAGCGCAGACATAACCCTGTCTGCCTGCTCTGATGAGGTGGACAGGAATCGCCACAATTCAAACCGATCGAGTATGATCGGGTTGATTGACACCTCCCTGCTGGCGGCCCATTGGCCGCGAGTCTGCAGGGGGCGGCGTTGCACCAGCAGATCTTGTGAGCTGCTGGTGCAATGCTGAATACGGAGAGCGTATTGCTCTCCGCATTCAGTGATGTCTGTTGGACCTGATCAGCATTTTCTTTTGACTAAAATGCCATTTTAGTTTTAGTCATATTATAGTTTTCTGAATTGTTTTAGTTGAATTTTAGTTGACTGAAATCGTACTGGCCATTTTGGTCAACTAAAATTCGACTAAAACTAAAATCTAATGGGTTAAATTGTGCATTTTTTTAAGCATTTCCAATCCAAACTCATTATATACTCCAGGATTAAAAATCTAATAACATGTTATTATTTATGGTATTGGTATTAAGGTTTAAACATGCAATTGCAAAGAATACACAGACACAGATTTAGCCGTTGTGGTAACGTCTTTATAAATAAAAGCAAGTTCCATAAACAAACAAGAATATTGCTTTTTGAATTTTGACAAACAGAAGTGCAACTGTAATGCCATTGATTGGAAATAATATTACCTGAATATAAAACCTTTTAACAGTTCAAGTAACTTGTTAAAATTAACAGACTCAGTCAGAGTACACAACAAAACAATTCTGCAGCCAGAGCCAGCTACAATACAAGGCAGCAGCAAAGGTACAGACAGCATAACTACTAATTAACCAATACTCAAGGGTATTGGGTAATACTTATTTCTATAATAAGAACCAGTTACTGTTCACATCTTCCCAGTTTATTATTTCAAATTTCAACAGTTCTAATGCTCAGATACATTCAAAGAAAAAGTGCAGAGGCTACAAATACAATGCCAGATTGCCAGCAGCCATTCTGTGTGGAACTATAACAAACAATCACCACTTTTTATAACTCCTCTCTCCATCTCAGCAGCAGCATTGCCAATCAGATTGAGCTTGCATTCTATTGGCTGATCGGAACAGCCAATAGAATGCGAGCTCAAACTGATTGGCTGATTGGATCAGCCAATCGGATTGAACTTGATTCTGATTGGCTGATTCCATCAGCCAATCAGAATATTCCTACCTTAATTCCGATCCTATCAGCCAATCGGAATTCGAGGGACGCCATCTTGGATGACGTCCCTTAAAGGAACCGTCATTCGTCGGGAGACGCCGGAAGAAGAGGATGGATCCGCGTCGGCTGCTTTAACATGGACCCGCTCCGCACCAGTGGAAGAAGAACGAAGATGCCGCTTGGATGAAGATGTTTGCCAGTCCGGATGTCCTCTTCTTGCCGGATAGGAGGAAGACTTTGGACCCTCTTCTGGACTTCTTCAGTGGATGTCTAGCCCCCGCTTGGGTTGGATGAAGATATCGGAGCCAGGACCGATCGGTGATACCCGGTGAGGGGAAGACAAGGTAGGAAGATCTTCAGGGGCTTAGTGTTAGGTTTATTTAAGGGGGGTTTGGGTTAGATTAGGGGTATGTGGGTGGTGGGTTGTAATGTTGGGGGGGGTATTGTATGTTTTTTTTTACAGGCAAAAGAGCTGATTTTCTTGGAGCATGCCCCGCAAAGGGCCCTGTTCAGGGCTGGTAAGGTAAAAGAGCTTTTAAATTTATTAATTTAGAATAGGGTAGGGAATTTTTTTATTTTGGGGGTCTTTGTTATTTTATTAGGGGGCTTAGAGTAGGTGTAATTAGTTTAAAATTGTTGTAAGATTTTTCGTATGTTTGTAAATATTTTTTTATTTTTTGTAACTTAGTTCTTTTTTATTTTTTGTACTTTAGTTAGTTTATGTAATTGTAGTTATTTGTAGAAATTGTATTTAATTTATTTATTGATAGTGTAGTGTTAGGTTTTATTGTAGGTAATTGTAGGTATTTTATTTAATTAATTTATTGATAGGGTAGTGTTAGGTTTAATTATAACTTAGGTTAGGACTTATTTTACAGGTAATTTTGTTATTATTTTAACTAGGTAACTATTAAATAGTTCTTAACTATTTAATAGCTATTGTACCTGGTTAAAATAATTACAAAGTTGCCTGTAAAATAAATATTAATCCTAAAATAGCTACAATGTAATTATAATTTATATTCTAGCTATATTAGGATTTATTTTACAGGTAAGTATTTAGCTTTAAATAGGAATAATTTATTTAATAAGAGTTAATTAATTTTGTTAGATGTAAATTATATTTAAGTTAGGGGGGTGTTAGTGTTAGGGTTAGACTTAGCTTTAGGGGTTAATCCATTTATTATAGTAGCGGTGAGCTCCGGTCGTCAGATTAGGGGTTAATGTTTGAAGTTAGGTGTCGGCGATGTTAGGGAGGGCAGATTAGGGGTTAATACTATTTATGATAGGGTTAGTGAGGCGGATTAGGGGTTAATAACTTTATTATAGTAGCGCTCAGGTCCGCTCGGCAGATTAGGGGTTAATAAGTGTAGGCAGGTGTCGGCGACGTTGAGGGGGGCAGATTAGGGGTTAATAAATATAATATAGGGGTCGGCGGTGTTAGGGGCAGCAGATTAGGGGTACATAAGGATAACGTAGGTGGCGGCGCTTTGCGGTCGGCAGATTAGGGGTTAATTATTGTAAGTAGCTGGCGGCGACGTTGAGGGGGGCAGGTTAGGGGTTAATAAATATAATATAGGGGTCGGCGGTGTTAGGGGCAGCAGATTAGGGGTACATAAGGATAACGTAGGTGGCGGTCGGCAGATTAGGGGTTAAAAAAATTGAATCGAGTTGCGGCGATGTGGGGGGACCTCGGTTTAGGGGTACATAGGTAGTTTATGGGTGTTAGTGTACTTTAGGGTACAGTAGTTAAGAGCTTTATGAACCGGCGTTAGCCCAGAAAGCTCTTAACTCCTGCTTTTTTCCTGCGGCTGGAGTTTTGTCGTTAGAGCTCTAACGCTCACTTCAGAAACGACTCTAAATACCGGGTTAGGAAGATCCCATTGAAAAGATAGGATACGCAAATGGCGTAGGGGGATCTGCGGTATGGAAAAGTCGCGGCTGAAAAGTGAGCGTTAGACCCTTACCTATACGACTCCAAATACCGGCGGTAGCCTAAAACCAGCGTTAGGAGCCTCTAACGCTGATTTTCACGGCTAACGCCAAACTCCAAATCTAGGCCTAAGTTTGTTATTTAAAACAGCTAACCAATACCATCATGCAATGTGTCATGACTAATGACCGTACGTGATAATGTGTTTATTTGGCAACAGAACTTTTAACTCTATCTCGATCCCTGCTTATGTTATCAAAAAACTACGCTCTATGTTTATTTCTCTTAGGATTAATTCCAAGTAATCATATGCATCTATATATAGTGATCCTGCATGATTTAGTTATATACACATTTGATATCCGCGTCTATCATTCACCATATTGCTAGGTGGATAGCCAATCAAATTGCTAAATGAGAACAGAGGTGTGTGGACATTGCCCAATGACTATGTTAGGTAAGAATTTTTAATCCAATGAATGAAAGCTGGTCTTATCCTCCAAGCCCTAAGACGCTATAACTATAATGATACAAAGTGTAGTGAACAGATCGTGCAATGTCTGAATGTTATATGATAGTAATCCATATTTACCAAGTTTATCACATATTCTAATAGGTAGTGGACTCCTCTATACTGGGACAATATATCATATGGTTCTCGTATTAAAGGTGTCTTATATTATTATATGTGTGGAGGTGTTTCCATATTGGCCAATGGTTTTTGATGGCTATTCAAATCAACCGAATCAAATGCAAAGATGTAAGACGTTAGTATAAATGTAAAACTTTCTTAATTATCATCCGTTCCAAGACGTATTTGCAAACCGGCTGATATTATCCTCACAGCCCTATCTTATTACCGCTATGGCTATAATGAAACTAAACAAAGTTACCAAACTATGCGATGTCTAAATATTACATAATAAATCCCTATCTTTAAAGGGTTTTACACTCATCCCAATAGATAGTAAGCTATTCTATACTAAGGAAATATGTTATATAATTATTGTATTAAAAGAAAACTTAATTTGTTTAACTATGTGGAGGTGTGTCCGTATCAACCAATGGTATTGCATGGATGTTAAAATGAAATAAATAAGATGAAGCTCCTAACTGTGATATATTCACAGTGTAAAATATGCCTCTGTCTGTTATGAATGTCATAGATAATGATAAATGACTAGATCTATACTATTTATGTATATTACTAAAAGTATAACAAACATGTTATATATATAATATGTGACTATCCATCTGATATTTATAAAAATAGATGCACGGTACATAGTGTTATTGATCAAATAGGACAATAATAAACCTCTGTATATAAACTGTGATAGTCACATACACCTCGTATAATGACTAAATAAAAAAATATAAATAATCTTACTGTGAAACTAAATAAGATATACCCTATCTATGATGAAGATAGGGTATAACAGAACAAATATAAATATACCTTATCTATGTAAAATAATGAAATAATGACGGGCGTATAAATAGTGAACTAATGTGGATGTTTAACTGTATCTAATAGACCCTATCTATGCAAAGAAAATAATAATATAAATATATGAGATGTACCCTATCTATGAATAGAGTGTGTCTAAGTATAGCATATTAGACTAACTATAAAAGCAATATAGTGAATGTATGTGATCTATAATGGTATAATGTATGTGATCAAAATATGTGTGACGTATAAAGTGATAAAATGTGTACTAGATGATTATTAAAAAATAATAGTGTAATGAACAGTGAGAAACTAGAATAATATGTAAACTAGTTAAGTGTTATAAACTGTTAAATAAATATATATGTTAACACTCATTCATTATATTATGAATAGTAAAAGTGATATACTAAATATATATAAAAAGCAAGAGAATTGTTATACTAAACCTATATCTTTAGTGTTGTGTCAATATTATGTAAGAGATAATAACACAAATATGTGTAAAAGTATAAGAAAGTGTAAAAACCTGAAAAAATTGTAAATGATAAAATAAAGAAAATGTGAATGGCCGTGTAAGTTAAAAAGCTGCTGTATCTATTACATCATTGAGACCCTCTGGATGCAGTGTAGAAAATTTATAAATCCAGAAAGTCTCTCTTTGGCGAAGATTAGTCATTCTGTTTTGTGAGTTGCTAGTGGTCACTATCTCTAATGGAATGATATTCATGAGGCATTTATTCTTACCGTGTGTTACTGTATGGTGCCTGGAGGTACTGTATTTATTTAATCCTTTCAAAATGCATCTGAGATGCTCAGACCATCTTTGCCTTATCTTCCTGCAGGTGCGGCCTATATACTGTAGGCCACAAATGCAGGTGATACAATAAACAATGAAAGTGGAACTGCAGGTTATTTTTTGTGTTAATGTGAAGACTTCCCCTGTACTGCTTGATTTAATGGTCCTCAGTCCATTGGTTGTATATTTGCACATACTACATCTACTCATATTGCACCTGTAGAAACCTGTTTTTGTACCCTGTGTAAGTCCTAATTGTACTGAATCACTATAGAATGATTTATTTTTTCCTTTTTTGCACATTACTATTTTGCTTGGTGCTAGTTTCTCTTTTATTGTCGGTGCTCTTCTGAAGGTACATAGTGGTTTATCCCCTTAAATGGTTTTCAAAATCGGATCTCTTTTTAATAATGTCCAATGTTTGGATAGAATTTTTTTTATTTCCCTATAGTTGTCGTTGTATCTTGTAATGAAGGTGGATTCATAGCCTGAATCTAATGTTGATTTTATTCTTTTCTTATTGGTTAATAATTCGTACCTATTTAGGGAACGTGCCCTATAGTAACTATGTTCAATGAGTTGTTCAGGATGATGTTTCTCCTTAAACCTATCTTTAAGAATCTGGCTTTGAATGTCATATGTGCTCGTGTCTGTGTAATTCCTACTGATTCTTCTAAATTGACTGTATGGTATGTTCAATTTCCAACTAGAATAATGATTACTGTGGTAATCCAGTAGGTTATTACTATCCAAAAAATCAATTCTCTCTTCTTGTATATTCCATGTAAATTTAATACCCATGTTATTACTGTTCATTTCGTTCTGAAATGCTGTCAATGAGTCGAGAGGACCCCTCCATAGAAAAAGCAGGTCGTCTATGTAACGGCCATAGAAGACCAGATTCTGCTCCCAGGTTGTGTTATAAATGTAGATAGATTCAAAGTGACCCATAAATAGGTTAGCAAAACTAGGAGCAAATCTGGTCCCCATGGCCGTTCCCTTGATCTGGATGTAGAAATTATCTAAAAACTGGAAATAGTTGTGAGTTAAAATTAAATCTATAAGATCTAGTATATAGTTTTTTTGGAGATCTGACATATATATATGTCCTCGCTCAAAAAGTGATCTATTGAATTTAAGCCAATATCATGTGAGATATTAGAGTAAAGCGATGTGACATCGCAAGATACCCAATATAAATTGTTCTGTTTTTTGATGTTGGAAAGTTTGAGTAATAAGTCAGTGGTATCTCTAATATAGGACCTTAGTTGCACTACATATTTTTGGAGAAAGAAATCAATATATGATGATAGATTGTCAGTTATGCCGTTCATTCCTGCAATGATGGGCCTACCAGGTGGATTGTGTAACTGCTTATGTATTTTGGGCAGGTGATAGTAATATGGTGTATTAGGATTTCTATTTTTTCATTTGATCATCGAAAAATACCTTGGAACAGCTTATTGCCAGAGTGTGTATGTGCGCTGGGCCACTGTAATATAACCAGCAGGCTGCATTAGCACTATAGTGTGCTTTCCACTGTGTGAGTATCCTTCTAAAGGGAGCTGTTTGTGGGTTAATTCATCGCTAACTGATTTGCACTAGGAGTCGCCCTCTGTATATCATCTTGCAAGCATTTGTCCACACATGATTTGTTTGACTGTGCATTGTGTGGATGTGCCACTTGTTCAAGGGCCAAAAATATGTGTTCAGCTTTAGTTTGGTCAACACAAAAGTAGCACACACTTATACCAAGGAATGAAGCTGTTAGTCCTTTTTTTTTGTCCACAAATCAGTGCAAATAGATACTCTCCGGGCAGCAGCCAGTTTCTTTTTGAATTTTTGTTTTTCATCATAATGTTTGTCAATCAGATTGTTTATTTTATTTTTCTTTGGAACACTCAGTCTCCTATCAACGGTCTCTATCATGTTAACAAAGTTCTCATCTTCAATCGTTCTGACTGGTAATCCAGTGCGCCCAATACATTTTGCTATGGCATCCTCCTTGGCCTGTTGTACCTTAGAGTCATTTTTGTTTTTTGAAGCATTTATAAGAGCTGTGTAAATATTTTGCTGTGGTGCACTGGCTTGACTTGGCCCATCATTGGATGTTTTCTGTATCCGTGGGGTTAAATTAGGGGGAAATAAAATATTCAGATTTTTCTTTCTATCTGACCAACCCATCCACCACAACTCGAAGTTCAATTGTCTCAGTATATACTAGATTTATGTCCCTTCCTCCTACAATATATCAAAGGGTTGGTTATCTACTCAGTACAGGACAGTAGTTGTTTCTTTAGGCTTGTATTAAAGGGACATAAAATAAGTTGGGAATAGATTGGGATAGAGAGAGACAAAATATAATAATATTTATTTTAATTACTTTACCTGCAATTTAATACTGCAGTGCCTCGCCATTAACCCTTTCTTTTAAGTTTCTAAATTCTAAAGCTATAACTCCCCCACACATTTCCTTCTTAGCTGTATCTATTTCTATTGTGGTTTTTTTTTGGTAGAATGCAAAAATGCATAGGGATTATCTGCAGGAGCATGCCTAGAAGCTGTGAACTCAGTTGAAATACAATGTCTGTGTCTAAACACTGATAAGGGGAGAGAAGAGTTGGCTGCTCCAGGCCAGGGTGCATTTTAGCTATGTAAATAAGTCCCTTTTAGGATATGCACAGATCTCAACCTGTTTTATGTCCCTTTAAGTTTAGTGAAAACACCAGTTTGGGTTACCTCCCTGACTATTATATCGTTAGCTTAAAAAACATTTAAGTAAAGTGTACTTACCTTTGTATAAATTTCAGGATGACTCGTCTGCAAATCACACTTCAAGTTTGTTGTATTTTTACCAGTGATTGTCACTCCACATGGTTTGTAAAGGGTCTTGTTCTTCTTAGCATTAAATGTAAAATTCATCCATAGATCTTCTCTTTCTCCCAGACACTAACATTTCTGTACAGTTTGTGCAGCAGTGCATGTTGCTACCTGGAGGCCTATTTATGAAATGTCTGTCGGAACTGATTCAAGAGTGTGGATCAGGTCGACAGATATCGCTGAATGAGGAGAGCAATACACTCTCCATATTCAGCATTGCACCAGCAGCTCTTGTGAGCTGCTGGTGCAATGCTGCCCCCTGCAGACTCCTGGCCAATGGGCCGCCAGCAGGGGGTGTCAATCAACCCAATCGTACTCGATCGGGTTGAATTCCGGCCATTCCTGTCCGCCTCATCAGAGCAGACTGACAGGGTTATGGAGCAGCAGTCTGGTAGTCAAAATGGTAATACAGAAAACAGAAAATTGCTGTAAGTGTAAGGGGTCAGTCAGCCCAGCAACCTACGTACAACTGGGATTGGGGCTGGGCACGGGCAGGAGCAGGCAGGCATCCCCCCAACACTCTGCCGGGTCTGACTCTGCCCCTAGTTTTCAGGCCCATCAGAATCTATCTCAGATGCCCCTTATAAATTTACCATTTAGAAAAATGAGATGGGACAGGGAGTGGTTGTCAGGGGTCATCACAGAGTGGTGCAGTTATGCAGTACTGGACTGGGTGGGTGGAGGAGGATGGGGAGATATATATTCACTGCTGAAAGTGCTGATATACACACAGGAAAGAAACCTAACCCTGCAGGGGAAATGCAGCTTCATTACTAATTTAGAGTTAACGGACTGAGTCACTACTACTAACTTACTAAGTATAGTCACAAGAGGAGGCTGACACACGTGACACCTAGGAGATGGAGTAGGGCATTACTGCATATGCAATACACTGCAATAGCATAACCATGCTGCTGCTTCATTCAGTGCAACCAGTACTGCTGTGTTTATGCTGCTACTAGGAGGGAAAAAAATATCAACTCACCACCATGTCACAACAATCACATCCGATTTTAAATTCAAGTCTCCAGACATGGGGTGTTCTTCCAGAAGTCACATCCAGACAGAGGGATCCTTTGTCTCTCACGCTCTCTCCCATGCATGAGTCTCACTATTCTCAATCTCTAACAGACAGGTGGAGCTCCCAGGAAAGCGGAAGTTAAGGTGACGTCCCTCCCTCACACCCTCCCATTTTCGTTTCAGTTTCGTTCCTTGATGAAAATTGGAATCGGTTTTCGTCAGTTGAATAAATACTAATACTACTAATTATCATTAAGTGTTCATCACTAAAAACATGCCGCTAATGAAAACTTTGACGGAAATATTTTCGTCAACGAAATTAACTCTGCTGCACATGCCGTGTATGATGACTTTTTATGAGAGAGTGCAGGCAGCACGCACAGGGAACAGCTTCATCTCAAGGACTACAGTCTGGAGTGTGAAAGTGTGTCTCTCAGGATGCTGGTCTGAAGGTGGGCAAAATATCTGACACAGAGGTGTGAGTCACTAGTGGCACATAGTGTGTCAAGGTCGGATCCAGCATCAGAGTGTGCTGATGCAGGCAAGGCAGTGTCTGCTGAATTACATTGATTTTTGTGCAGAGTTAGTATAAATGCTCATCACTAACTAAACAGATGCTCTACAAGCAGCGTGCAGGCTCTCTAAGAAAGGAGGGACAGAACTAACACTGCATGCAGGAAATGAGCCGTGTTAGCGTCTATGTCAGTCCATTAGCATTGATGTTAGTCCTGTCTGCTTCAAAACAGACACGCTGTGCTGAGCATATGTTACTAGCAACTCTGCAGATTTACCAGTGTTTGTAGCATTTTGCCCCTGTGAATCAGTCCAGGGTTCTCAAATTATGTGCTGAGGTTATTCTTCCCTCCCCTAACTTAACTTGCTCAGTGCAGAGAGCTGTCAGTTACATTGAGACAGTACAGTGCTACTAGGTCTAACCAGACAGAAGTGACATCGGATGGATCTTGAATCTCAGTCCCTGCATGTCAGGAGGCCAGGAATCAGACTGAGACAAGAAGTGCATAAATAATCACACCTTTATTAACCCCTTAATGACAACTGACGTACCAGGTACGTCATGCAAAAACTAACTGTTAATGACAATAGACGTACCTGGTACGTCAGTTGTCTAACAGAGTGCTGGAAGTGATCACAATCGCTTCCAGCAGCTCTGAGGGTATTGCAGTGATGCCTCGATATGGAGGCATCCTGCAATACCCCTTTACAAGCCTTGATGCAGAGAGAGCCACTCTGTGGCCCTCTCTGCACCGGTAGTGATGGTGCCGATGGTGCCTTTGTCCGGTGGGAGGAGGGAGCGTGTGCGCGCACGCGCGTGCACGATGTGCGCGTGTGCACGTGGGCGCGTGTGCACGTGGGCGCGCGTGCACGTGCACATGCGCGCATTAGCCACACTGACACCAATGAAAAAGGAAGGGGAAATTTTTTTTTTTTTACATTTAAAAGGATCTGGGAGGGGGAGGGGTGGGGGTATTGTGGGAGGGCTGCTACACTACAGAAATAATTAAACATACAAATAAAAGTTATAAATAAAATTAAAATAGTTTGGTTTGTGGGGCCAAACTGGGTACTGGCAGACAGCTGCCAGTACCCAAGATGGCAGTAATTAGGTAGGGGAGAGGGTTAGAGAGCTGGAGGGGGGGATCAGGGAGGTTGGTGCAAAGGCAGGGGTCCATCACAACTAAAATATTTTATAATTTTTATTTAAAAAAAAAAAAAAAAACTCTTTTATTTAGTACTGGCAGACTTTCTGCCAGTACTTAAGATGGCGGTAACAATTGTGGGTGGGGGAGGGAAGAGAGCTGTTTGGGAGGGATCAGGGGGTGGGATGTGTCAGGTGGGAGGCTGATCTCTAAAATTAACCCTGCAAGCTCCCTACAAGCTACCTAATTAACCCCTTCACTGCTGGGCATAATTCACTTGTGGTGCGCAGCAGCATTTAGCGGCCTTCTAATTACCAAAAAGCAATGCCAAAGCCATATAAATCTGCTATTTCTGAACAAAGGGGATCCCAGAGAAGCTTTTACAACAATTTCTGCCATAATAGCACAAGCTGTTTGTAAATAATTTCAGTGAGAAACCTAAAATTGTGAAAAATGTAAAGTTTTTTTTTTTATTTGCTCGCATTTGGCGTTGAAATGGTGGCATAAAATATACCAAAATGGGCCTAGATCAATACTTGGGGTTGTCTACTACACTACACTAAAGCTAAAATTAACCCTACAAGCTCCCTACAAGCTCCCTAATTAACCCCTTCATTCCTGGGCATAAAACATGTGTGGTGCGCAGCGGCATTTAGCGGCCTTCTAATTACCAAAAAGCAACCACAAAGCCATATAAGTCTGTTATTTCTGAAAAAAGGGGATCCCAGAGAAGCATTTACAACCATTTGTGCCATAATTGCAGAAGCTGTTTGTAAATAATTTCAGTGGGAAACCTAAAGTTTGTGACAAAATTTGTGAAAAAGTGAATTTTTTTTTTTATCGGATTTGGCGGTGAAATGGTGGCATGAAATATACCAAAATGGGCCTAGATCAATACTTTGGGATATCTTCTAAAACAAAATATATACATGTCAAGGGATATTCAGGTATTCCTGACAGATATCAGGGTTCCAAAGTAACTAGCGCTAATTTTGAAAAAAAGTGGTTTGGAAATAGCAAAGTGCTACTTGTATTTATTGCCCCATAAATTGCAAAAAAAGCAAAGAACATGTAAACATTGGGTATTTCTAAACTCAGGACAAAATTTATAAACTATTTAGCATGGGTGTTTTTTGGTGATTGTAGATGTGTAACAGATTTTGGGGGTCAAAGTTAGAAAAAGTGTGTTTTTTTTCATTTTTTCCTCATATTTTATCTTTTTTTTTTTAGTAAATTATAAGATATGATGAAAATAATGGTATCTTTAGAAAGTCCATTTAATGACGAGAAAAACGGTATATAATATGTGTGGGTACAGTAAACGAGTAAGAGGAAAATTACAGCTAAACACAAACACTGCAGAAATGTAAAAATAGCCATTGTCATTAAGGGTAAGAAAATTGAAAAATGGTCCGGTCATTAAGGGGTTAAAAGCAAAAAATAATAGAAAGTCCACAAGTCGAAAAAGAAGCCAGGAGTCAAAACCAGAGCTGGTAGTCAGACGAGCCGAGTCAGGAGCAAAAGCAAATAGTCAGATGAGTCGAGTCAGAAGCCAAAGCGAATAGTAAGACGAGCCGGAATC
The DNA here is from genome assembly GCF_027579735.1 of Bombina bombina. Taxonomy (NCBI): domain Eukaryota; kingdom Metazoa; phylum Chordata; class Amphibia; order Anura; family Bombinatoridae; genus Bombina; species Bombina bombina. The sequence goes on along the minus strand of NC_069500.1, from coordinate 1,210,407,162 downwards.
AGGAACAAAGAGAACAGCAGAGTCAGGAATAAGCCAAGGATCAGGAACCTGGAGGGACGTCAGACAGCCAGGTAATACACAGAAACTCTCACAAACAGGTCTGAGACAAGGCAAGGGCAAAGCATACTGAACAGAGGCCCTTTAAATAATAAGTGATGGCATCACAATTCTGAGACTACAACCTGGCTCACATGGATGATGTACACCAGTCTGGCCATAAAAGGGCATGCAGGAAATTAGCAGCATCCCACACTAGAGTCAGCAAGAGAGGTGAGTAAAATGTCTGCCAGCAGCACATGGCAAACAAATCAGGGAAAAAACCCTGACACTGCATCCAGGGTGAGTGCTTTCCCTGCCTAATACAGAGCTGTCACTGAGATTTCTCCCATCTCCCCTCCAGCTTTGAGTCAGCATCTCTCTCCTCCCTCTTGTTGACTCCTCCTCTTCACAGCTGCTCTCTGCCTATACAGAAGATAGATTAGAAGACACTATTTAATGTAAAGCTGGAGTAAAGCCTGGTAAGGATCACTTGTAAATATTAATAATGCTTTCAATGTGGGTATTAATGTAGGTGTTGCATTTTGTTTCTATATTGACTTGGGGGGTGCTCCATTTTCCCCACACTCCTACCACCTGTTATCTACTGTGTGTTGCCTTTATTTATTATTTTTGTGTGAGGTAAAGCAGGTAAACACCCCCAGATCCAAATACTGCTCACTCTCATTTTGTATCATTGCAACTTAAGTGTCTATCTTAAACACCTGATAGGACTAAATTCTATCAGAGTTGCTATACTTGGGCCACTAGGTTTTACTTGCCCCTAGACCAAACTTTGCCAGTCCCTCTTCTCAAAAAATGTTTGAGATAAAGCACAGCACCTTTTTTAATGGTGGCAGACTTACTGCAGTGCCTGCGCTACCTTAAGAGTGCAGGAACTGTATGAGGTGGAGTACTTCAGAGCGTTGGAGTGGAAGCAAGGAGAAAAGTTTCTATCTTTGGCTCTTTCCAGTGTTGGGAGGTATGGAAGTGGGTTAGGGATCAAAAACTTGTTTTTCCAGGACTTTTGAAGCTAGTGGTAGCAGTGACATGGGGCGGTAGTTTGCAGGAGAATTGGGGTAGAAGAAGGGTTTTTTGAAGATAGGGGTGACCTTTGCGTGTTTGAAGGAAGATGGGAATGAACCGGTAGTAAGGGATAGGTTGGATATGTGAGAAAGAGCTGGATTGAGGGTAGAATACAGAGAAGGTATTCTATGGGAATGGATAGGGTCAAGTGGGCAGGTTGTGAGGTGTGAGGCAGACAATAGGGAATGCACTTCATTCTCAGTGGTTGGGGGGAAGGTGCCGAGAGTGGTGGAAGTGGTGGCCGGGGGCGGCAATGGAAGGTTGCAGTCTTGTGTTGGGATATTATTTTGGATGGTAAGTGTTTTGTTGAAAGAGTAGTCTGCCAGATCTTGAGCACTAAAGGCAAATGAAGGTGGTGGTCCTGGTGGATACAGGAGAGAGTTGAAAATGGAGAAGAGACATTTAGGGTTTGAGGAGTGAGTAGATATAAGAGAAGAGAAGTAGGTTTGCTTGGCTAAGTGAAGGGCAGAGGAGTAAGAATAAATAATGAACTTAAAGTGGAGGAAATCTGGTTCAGTGCGGGATTTCCTCCAGGCACGTTCAGCAGCACGGGAGCATTTTTTGTGGGTAGCGTGTTTGCCGAGAGTGCCAGGGCTGGAGATGACAATGTGGGGTTTTACGTATTTGTGGAGGAGCAAGTGTGTCAAGTGCAGAGGAGAGAGTATTGTTATTGTGGGTTGTTGCAAGGCCAGGGCAGGATATCATGGAAATGTGAGGGAGGCGCTTTTGAATAAGGTTGGAAAGTTGTAGAGGATCCTCAGTGTGCAGATTTCTACAGGTGCGGGGGTCGAGGGGGAGAAGTAGGTTTAGCTTGTACATTAAAGGGACAGTTAAGTATAAATTAAACTTTCATTATTCAGATAGGACTTTTAATTTTAATCGACTTTCCAATTTACTTTTATCATCAAATTTGCTTTTTTCTCTTGGTATTCTTAGTTTAAACTAAACATAGGTAGGCTCATATGCTAATTTCTAAGCCTTTGAGGGCCGCCTCTTATCACAGGCTTTTTAAATCTCTTTTCAACACAAAGAGACAGAAAGTACACGTGGGCTATATAGATAACACTGTGTTCAGGCACAGAAAGTTATTTAAGATCTAGCACAATACAATGCTAAATTTAAGACAATAGATGATAAACAGTCACAGTGATGTGATCAGGGGGCTGGAAGAAGGTTCCTAGATACAAGGTAATCACAAAGGTAAAAAGTACATTAATATAACTGTGTTGGTTATGCAAAACTGGGGAATGAGTAATAAAGGGATTATCTATCTTTTAAAACAATAACAATTCTATGGTTGACTGTCACTTTAAGATTATAGGTGAGCAGATGGTGGTCTGAGATGGGAAATGGGCGACAGGTGACATCAGAGAGAGAGCAGAGGTAAGAGAATATCAGATCGATAGAGTGACCGTCATGGAGAGTAGGGAATAGGGTGGATTCTAAAGGAGTTTGTGAGTGAGAGAAGTTTAGAGGCAGCAGGGGCAGATGGGTTATCAATGGGGTTGTTGAAGTCCCCTAGGATTAGAGCAGGTGTATTTGTAGAGAGAAAGTGAGAAAGCCAGGCAGAAAAGTTGTCAAGGAATTAGGAGGTAGGTCCAAGGGGGCTATAGATAACTGCCACTCTGAGGGAGAGGGGGGGAGAACATGTGGATGTAGTGGACTTTAAAGGAGGAGAAGGAGAGAGATGGATGAGGATACAGGTGCTGATAGGAGCAGGAGGGGAGAGTAAGATTCATACACCATATATCTCACCTGGCCTAAGTGTGTGGCTAAAGTGGAGACCACTGTGTGTGAGAGCAGCAATGGAAGCAATGTCAGAAGAAGATAGCCAGGTTTCAGTAATAGCTAGAAGATTGAAAGTGTAAGAAACAAACAGGTTGTGAACAGTTGTAAGTTTATTACAGACAGAGTGAGCATTGCAGAGAGCACATGAAAAGAAAGGGGATAATGTGGATTAATGGAGATGAGATTTGTAGGATTGCGTGACCTAAAGTTTGTATTGTGGGAGACTAAGCAAGAGTGTAAAAGTGGGGTGATTTCTAAGGAGACAGAATAGTTGATGAAAAGACATCATAGGGGATGAGAGAAGGGAGGGTGAGATATGAGGTATAATCTTCAAAAATAGAGATGCTGCTATTTAAGACTTCCTCAAAGTCATTTATAAGAATATTAAAAAGAAGAGGGTCACGCACCAATCCCTGGAGGACCCACTAATGACTTTGTCAAATCTGAGCATGATCCATTTACTACAACCTAGGTAAAAAAATCTACTTTACCATTATAAGTTACAAGGATTAAACTGTCAATCCCTAACAACTTGGTATGCAAGGACAATGTTAAAAGAGACTTATCAATACAAAAATTCTGTGTTGCCATCACAAAGCAAAATCGCTTGTCACAACAAAGTATGAATAACAAACATGCAGACTAAAAAGAGCTTTGAGTATGGTAACCTATTTTTTTCTTATTAAGAACAGGAACCTCACGTTCAATAGAAACTAAATTCACCCCTTATATTTTCAAAAACTATAACTAAATATTTAACCCCCATTAAGATATAGCAGACACTTTCAGACCACTGAAAACATGATAAAAGAAATATAGATTGGGCTCGATTTACCAAAGCCCTACGGCTGCAAGTTTTCACAAGAACTTGATCGCCGTAATTTATCGAGCAGTGGTCACCAGACCGCCGCTTCCTTAACCTCTTTGCTACCTCTAAGGTGGCAAAATTCAATCTCCACAGTCGAGTCCGACCAAGGAGATTGACAGCTCCTGCCCGCGTTTGATTGGCTGTGTGCGGGCAGGGGGCGCGATTCCACACAAGCGCAAAATTGCGCTTGTTTGCAATAGTGATTTCCTGAGGGTAATTTCGCCCCGCCACAGGCAAGCTGAGGCATACAGGGGCGCGTATACGTGCCCCTGTATGCCTCAGCTTTGATAAATCTAGCCCATAGAAACAATTAATAAGAGAATCATACCTTTAAGTTTACATTGTGCAGTGTTTGCTAATTGTTGGATGCGGTTACCTAATTAATTGTTTTACTGCTTGGCCACACACAAAACTGGCCTTAGAGGGAAAACTGCTCTACACTACTGTTTACAAAGGGTTGTACTGTTTACTAAAGCATGAAATGAAAAGGCAATAGCTCTCTTATCATCTCTTATCATCTCTACAATGTTAAATGCACATGTTTTGTCATTGTATGATTCCAAGTATATGAGACAAATTCTGCCCATGTGTTTAAACCTTTTATCATTTTCAACTAGTAGACTACATATGCACTTGCAAGAGATAAACAGAATTATAATAAACTGACAAAAAATGGGAAAAGATATCATCCTTAATTAAGAAGCACAACAGTCTCATTCCTCCTCATGACGTACTTATGTGATGATGTCACAGGAAATAAAGCCCACAGGTCACATATATAAATATATTTTCTGTAAGATGAGGAGTCACTTGTCACCCTATGATGAAGCTGATAACAGTGAAAAACAGTGATCACTTGCCCCACTAGAAACAAGATAATTTCTAGTAGTAAGAGAAAGGGAGTATTATTATTATTATACTTATATATGTATTTATTTAGGGCAAGATTATGAGCGGTGCACTATCTTAACATGCGTCTGTAAAGGAGCACATTAAATACCCAGCCATTACAAGTGGCTGGTTAATGAGACCGCAAGCTCATGGTTTGACTTAGCACTTAGAGCAATTAACTAGAGGTTGGTTAAAAAAAAAAAATTCCATTATTGCCCCTCTGTAGAAAGCAGTTATAAGGGGTTAAAGTGAGGGGATGTGGGGTGTTTGGGAAAAAAACAGCACCTAAAGTGACTTTACATGGAGGTCAATGTTGGACTGTGTTTTCTCTGTAAATATATACATTGGAGCTTGTGGAAACACACTCTCAAGGAGCGATTGACTTGCGGAAATTGCATTCGCATTGCAATGTGCTCGCAATACCAGCGCACATTTACCTGCACATGTATTACTGAGTGTAAGCACAATATTGCACTCCACTGATAATCTAGCCCTTTATTGTATAGGTAATAGAGGAAATTGCACTCTAATGTTCCAGTGGTCACCATAGTAATGACAATCACCCATCCAAATTAAAAGGACAGTAAACACTTTGAAATTGTATTATAAAGTTTAAGTTACACATAGTAAAACTACTTTGCATTATACTTTTATTATTTATTTTGCTTATCTTTTAATGTGATTTAGGCCAATTTCTCAAGGCTAACCCTGATACGTGTATTCCCCTAATTGGTTTTAACAGTTAAGAACTGCAAAACAATGCACTTTGTACTAACTATGCCCTTGCAAGCATTATCAGCTGTGGAGTCAAACCCAGACTGGCTCATCCAATTGAGGCAAGTGGCTGGTGGCGTTTGACAATTGAAAAACAAAAACAGCAAACACCATAGTTTGTTTTAAAGGTGTTAAGAATTTGCTGACATTCTATTCTGTAACAGAACAACAGAAATGTATGTTGCTGGAAAGGGGACACTTTCAGAACTTATTCTACCAATATAGGTCTTGTACCCTGTCATTAACTCTTACAATTTACATTTTCACAATAAAATCATATCAATAGATAGATAGGTAAACCTCTGTTCAATATCACTTAAATATTAAATGATCCAAACGTGTATTACCTTACAGTAATTGCATTACTTCTAAGTTTTATAGTAGGGTAATTGCTCTTATGTAAAATTAAAAACTAACAGTTTGATTTACTATATTAAAAATACTTGTCCCACTGTAGGAACTCAATACCAGCCCCACAATAGGAACTCAATGAGTTCCCACTGCAGAAACTCAACCTCTATGGATGCTGTTCATAGAGGTTGACATTATGAAATGTCCGTCACCCTGTCTGAACTGGCACATAAACTCCATTGATAGCCCTTGAGCCAAGTCTGTAGCACTTGCCCGTCTGTTTTTCAGAGCTAGAGTGTGCAAGTGGCGCACTGTACGTGGCTTTATTTTAGGATGGCCACTGTGGCTTTCATTAGTGGTACTATGGCTCGTGCTATACCTCCTGATTACTGCGGCAGCTCTGATTCAACTGAATTTTAGTTGGTCGCCGATCTTCCTTTATTCTTTTCCATCTTTGTGAATTCTCAAAAACACATTTTCCAATTCCTCTGGCAATTATAATGCAGACATGTAGATAGACACAGCCCATAGGTCCAAAATTGAGAAAGTTCTGGTGTTCACAGGTAATTTTATAACCATGTTCATGCAATTAGTCTAATTGTAAATTACAGGTGTACTCAATTTTGTTTCAGTGGTCTAACTTGAGTGTCAGAGATCACAGGTGTATTTACTTCTGTTGCATCAAGTTTCTACTTTGGGGCCTGTATTTTAAATATAGTCTTTCTGGTTTTGATTGTTCATAAGAGAAAATACTTGTCAATCTTCAGCAAAAACAGGAACCAGACAGGATTTCTTAAAAAACAGGGGTCAAATTTATTGACGTTTCGGGGAGTATATATATATATTAAATATAAGCTGTTTAAATGAGTAGATCACAGGGTACAAGCCCTACATTGGAAGAGGGGTCTCTGTCTTTTATGAGGGGAATGAGCTCTGAAAGTATCCGCTTTACCGCAATAGACACTTTTACTTACTTTTATTACCCTTTAAAATGTACTTATTTAGAGAAACTAGGATCCTTGAGCACTAAAGTAAATGACAAACAAAAATGTGGCTAGTGATGGCTTCCAGGTAATTATCATCATTATGACAATCAGATGACAGTTATAAGGACATGAAACCTCTTGTCTGATTAGTCTAATGAGATACTTTTGTGTTTCAGAAGTGATAATCAGACCAGCGGTGTATTTGTCATCACTATGACAATCACCTTAAGTGAAACGGAGTCATTCATTTTATATGGCAGCATTGTAGACCAACTATAAATGTCAAATTAAAAACAATGATCCTTTTTTACATCTTGGGTGCTTTTCAACATGTTGCAGCCCAGTCTGGCAGTCAAGAGAAAAACTGCAAAGACTGAGCACATCACACAGTATTAACACATACAGTATATTTTCAGTGTACACTTTACTAGTGGTATCTCTGATTACTTCAACTTGCAAAGTACAATGATGTTTTGAGCTCCATTCAGCCTTTAAAGGAGCACTAAAGTCAAAGCACCAAATTTTAAACAACTTTCTATTTCACTTCTATTATTAAAATGTGTACAATCTTTTTGATTGGCTGATGGCTGTCACATGACGCAGGAGGACAGAAAATAACAATAAAGATCTCTGAAAAAAATGCTATTAATTTAAAATTCAGACACTGGGCTAGATTACAAGTGGAGCGATAGTTTGAGCACCTATTCTCACGTTAACCTTGTAAGACTTCGGCTTTTTGCGTGTATCGGGTTGCACAAGTATTACAAGTTTAATATAAAAAAGTTTTTGCTTCCTTGCTAACCTGATGAGCGGAAAAAGCTAAACTTCGAATATCACAACTGCGTTAAAATATTCCCCTAACTTCAATGGAGCGTGAAAAGGGAAAAAAAACACCCAAGTCACGCGAACCTAAACGCATTTTCTCAAATGCGCTAACCTGACATGAAAATAGGAATATTTCACATTCCAATGATCTTAACATAGAAGAATATGTTCTATTTATTTATAAATACATATTTCTATATCTATATGATGTTTTTTGGTAATATATATATATATATATATATATATATAAAATCATTTATAAGCATAGATATATACACACATATATATATATATATATATATATAAATATTTATTTAAAAATAATAACAAATTCACCTATGTGAATAACATTGGAATGTAAAGTATTTACAGTAAATACATAGTTAAAACCATTATTAAATATGAATATTGCATAAATATGATTTGTCATGTTTTCAGCTACTTGACTGTAAAGGGCTCCAATGCACATATATATATATATATAAATGTCTATATATGTGTACATATGTATTTATGTGTTTCAGTGGAGAGCCCCGATGTCAGTGCGGAAAGCGCACATCTCGTGGCAGAGGTGGAGGTCAGGCGAGAAGCAGCGCAGTTATTACGCGCGGTCTCAGTGAGCCTCACCGGACGCCAGCATGGAGAATGCCAGGAGAACCACCATTGATGGCTGTCAGTTTGCAGGATAGCAGTGAAGCGGCGGACGGTGCTGTGGGTGGCTAAAGTGCAGTGGCCAGTCACATACAGGCTTCGTAGTCTCTGTGGGAACAGAGGCGGAAGAACCTCCTGTGAAAAGGAGGAGAAGGATCGAGTTATCAGGAGTCCTTTTTTGACCAGAACCTCCAGGAAGGCTGACAAGAAGGCACAAGTAAGCAAACATTTAATGCTACATAAATGTAAGTACACAGAAGTTCCGGCTAACCGCTGCAAGGATCCACAAGTCCAGGTAAGTAAAACAATTTCCAATTTATTTCAGCGCTTTTAAAAACAAACACAAGGGTAAAAACAAGTCAGTTGATCAGAGGACCTGATCCAACTGTGTAGCAGATGAGAAGGCACAAGTAAGCAAACATTTAATGCTACATAAATGTACTTAGTGTTTCAGCATGTTAGATACAAGAGACAGAAGAAGGAGGAGGGAGTTAAAGGGAATAAGCTTAACCCACTATTTGAATTTGGGACATTTATCAGCAAGTATAAAGGCATGCTTTTACATGCTTTTTTTTGTGGGTGTCTCTTCCAATCTATTTGAATTCAAAGAAAAAAGCTACAGCTGAGAGAGGAGAGTTATGAAAGCAAATTAAATCAAGTATATACTATCCGCCCCGTTATATTTGGGCAAACGGCACTTGTCTTCTAGGCAACTCAGAAGCAGATTCTATAAGAATCTTGCCACTTTAAACAAATCATCTTTCAAATATAGATATACAAAGAGCAGTTTTGTCATCAAAAAAGAAAATAAAACATTTAAGACAATTAAGCCATTAAAGGGTTATCTCTCACAATTTTGTTTCCCCTTATTGGTCATATTAAAGCTGTAATACAAGAGAACAGGAAGGCCTTATAGAATAAGGAAATGGTTAAAAACCTAATGGATAAATACCTAAGGCCCCAGAAAATGTCTCCAAAGGATAAATCTAGCAATAAGAAAAACGCTAAAAATACCAGCTTGGCTGGAAATCCAGCTGAAGAAGGGAAAGCAGGGGGAAAGCTGGAGGAGGGCAGTGAAGCAAATCTTATAGCCTCCCAAGTATGTGCCTTAATTCTACCTAAACTTGAGGAAATTAATTTAAGGCTGACCACAGTAATTGAGGAGCTGAAAAATCAGAATACAAGATTGACAGCCTTAGAACAAAGATTATCAGACCCAAGCTGGAGTCTGCAATAAAATCAAATGCATTGCTTGCTAACAGAATGGAGGAGATAGAAAACAGGAGCAGGCGTAATAATCGAAGGGTGATTGGCCTATCAGAGGTTGTAAAACAAGAGAACTTAATACAATTTGCTGAAAAAACCTTGCCTCAAATACTAAACATGGAAGGGAAAAAAGAACTATTTATTGTTGAGCACACAGATTAGGAAGAGAGAAAGACCCATCTATCTCGAAGGATAACAGGCCACGTCCAGTGATTATTAAATATTTGAACTATCAAGCTAAGATGGAGATACTACGATCATATACGAATAAGCAGCAACTGTTTTTCAAGGAATCCAAAATTCTGCTTTTTCAGGACTTTTCCTGAAACGTCAACAAAAAGGAGACTTTTCTCAAAAATCTGTACAGATTTGGTGAAAGAGGGCAAATTCTTTTCCTTGTTATATCCTGCTAAGCTGAAAATCAAATCAGGAGATGACTTTATTGTTTTTGAATCACCTGAACAGGCTCACATTTTTTTAGAGAAAGAGAAAGAAGTGTAATTTTAACGTATAAGATGCTCCCTAGTCCTATTTTTTGTCCTATTTGGAGGGAGTTAACTTTTTTTTTTTTTTCTCATATTATATAAGATTATTGGGACACAAAATCTAAGGATATAAAGTTTCAAGGAAAAATAGTATTTATGTAAATTAATTTGTATTATAATATTGATATGTTTCTTTTTTTCCCTTTTGAACTGTATTAGTATGTAAGAGCAGTTTAAGTTAGTGGTGATAGGATGGTTATTATGCAGCAAACAAGTTTATTGTCGTATTATAGACACTATAGAATTTAAGAAAGGAAATATTTTTTCTGCATGTGGCAATAGAAATTATTGGTGAGATAGGCACCCTAAATTTTTTTTGCACAGTTTACTTTGAGCTATTTACATGTTAAATAGAACGTATAAGAATTTAGTTGACTATGGAATTGACACTTTGTCACAATTGAGTTAACATAGTAATAAGAACCACAGGATTGGAGTTAGATTTTAATAATGATGGGTTTTTTTGGGGGGAGGGTTCCCCTCACAACATATAAGAATATTGGGACACAATGATAAAGTTTTAAGGAAAATTAGTATTTATGCAAATTAACTTGTATTATAATATTGGTTTTTTTTTCTTCTGAAATGTTTTGGTGTTTAAGAGTAATTTAAGTTAGAGGTGATAGGATGGTTATTATGCTGCGAACAAGTTTATTGTCATATTATGACACTATAGAATTTAAGAATGGAACCATCTTTTCTGTATGTGGCAATAGAAACTATTGGTGAGATAGGCACTCTAAAAAATTTTGCACAACTTACTATGAGCTATCTACATGTTAAATTGAATGTATAAGAATATAGTTGACTATGGAATTAACATTTTGTCACAACTGAGTTAACATAGTAATAAGAACCACAGGATTGGAGTTAGAATTTAATAATGTTTTTTTTCACAATATATAAGAATATTGGGACATAATGACATAAAGTTTTAAGGAAAATTGAGTATTTATACTTGTATCATAATATTGCTATGTTTTTTTTTGTTTGTTTGTTTGTTTTTATCTTTCCCCTCCCCCCTTCACTTTCAAGTAGGAATTGTAGCTCTATAGGATAGTAGGAGCTTCTCTTGTATCTTTTTTTTTTCTCTCTCTCTCTCTCTTTATAGTTTTGTAAGAAATGGTTTGGAAAGTAGTTTTTCTTAATAATATGTATGTTAAAGGTAGTTCATTATTGGCCAGGTTGGCAGAGTATGGAGATTTTAATAAGGGATATGTAAAAGAAGAAAACACTTTTGTTATATATTTTTTTTCTCCCTCTCCCGACCTCCTCCATCTCAACTATTACATTTAGAGGAATTATCAGAGGCTGCCATGATCAATGGTTAAAATAATTTCGTGGAATGTAGGGGGAATACATTCCCCAATAAAAAGGAAAGCTATACTAAACTATTTAAGTAGAAAGAACCCCGATATAGTGTGCCTGCAGGAGACTCATCTCTCTGAAATTGAACACCTTAAATTAAAATCAAAATGGGTAGAGGAAAATGTTTCAGTATCATACACAAGAGCTGCAAGAGGAGTAGCTGTTTTATTCAACAAACAATTAGACTTTATACTAAAACTGTAATAGTCTGTATTTGTAGCAATTTGAACAAGCATTTAATTTTGTTTTATAAATAAGAACCAACAATTGCCTCAAAAGTAGGTTTGTAACATAAAAGAAGCTTGATGAATTCGTTGTCAGTGCTTCATATAATGTATTACTATTTGCCCAATAAGTGACAGTTTATTAACTTCATAAACTGTATTACTTTCAGGGCATTTGATAATGCAAACAGTTCAAATTAAGCAGTAACGTAAAATATAGTATTCCTTAATTAGGCAGGTAAAGTTCATCAAATTAAGTAAGGATAACGATTAATAATAAAATAATTAGGTCTGACCTGAGAACACAGGAATTGTTACTTGTCCGTTTGTTATGAACAGCAGCGTGGTACTCAGAGGGAGAGCGGTTGCGGCTGCAGCTGATGACGTCACCGCTACTTGCTGTGCTGTGTATGAAGCTGCTTGAATCCTGTTACCTTGTAAATGCTTCAGGGTATGATGTCGAGTTAGTTTGATTTCCTTATAGTATGAAATATCTTCCAGTGTTGAATTGAGTAGAAGAGCTGCTAGATGTAGGAATGAAAAATAAGAGATGTTATCAGTAACTCTTCAAATAAGAATTTATGAGGCTGTTGGAGAGTGAGGAAAACTCTCAGTGTAACGCTTGTGCTGTGAATCCTTTCTCAATTAACCAGCAATGAATGCTGGGGGAAAGTGCTTGATATAGGAGGCTCTTAAAGGGACAGATCATTAGCAAGCAGTAACCCTGACAGAGCCCCCCACAAAAAGAACCATAGCGAGGTTCAAGGCCTAGGACGATCAGGGTTACGTCTATGGAAGAGGGAAATCAGACGTGGAGCAGATATGTTCGAGGCTGGCTCCCAGGAATCATCCTCATGGCCAAAACCTTTCCAATGAACCAAATAGAAAAGATTCCCACGACGTAGTCTAGAATCCAGAATGCTATGAACCTCATACTGGCAATCAAGATTAGCAGAAGGTATTGGGTCTTCTGATGTAATATTTGTTATGGGTAGGTTGCAAGGTTTGATAAGAGACACATGGAAAGTTGAATGTATCTTAAAAGTTGATGGTAGTTGGAGTGTAACTGTTGTTGGACCATTTACCCTGACGATAGGGTAAGGACCCAAAAAGAGTTTACCTAGTTTCCTACAAGGATAAGGTATCTTGAGGTTCTTAGTGGAGAGCCATACTTGTTGTCCTACGGAATATTGAGGACTAGGTCTGTGGCGAAGATCGTAGTACCTGCGTTGTGATGCCTGTGCCTGAAGAATATGTTCACGAATTGAAGAAAAGTTAGCAGAAATGTCATTAACCAGATCATTCACCTGAGGACATGGGGTGTCAATCTTCGGAAGTAGTGTGAAATTTGGATGTAAACCATAATTTATAAAAAATGGTGATGTGCCAGTTGTAGAACTCTTATTATTATTATAGGCAAATTCTGCTAGGGGCAAGTAGGTGGCCCAAGAATCTTGTTGGTGAGAGCAGAAACAACGTAGGTATTGCTCTAGCCACTGGTTCACCCTCTCCGTCTGCCCATTCGTCTGAGGATGGTAAGCAGTGGTGAGTTTTTGTTCTATATGCAGAGCAGCACACAAATTTCTCCAGAACTTAGATGTGAATTGGGTTCCACGGTCACTAAGGATGGTTTTAGGTATTCCATGCAGTCTTACAATGTTTTGAATGAACAATTCACTGGTGAACTTGGAAGTGGGTAGGGAGGTAACCGGTATGAAATGTGCCATCTTTGAGAATAGATCGGTGACAACCATTATAGTGGTATATTTGTTAGAGACAGGTAAGTCCACGATAAAGTCCAGGGATACCGCCTCCCAGGGTACTTGAAGTACAGGTAAAGGCTGTAAAAGACCCACAGGGAGTTGTTTAGAAGGTTTGGAGGTTGCACATATAACACATTTAGAAATGTATTCTTTGAGATCGAGGTTAAGAGTAGGCCACCAAAAAGATCTCTTAAGTAAATCCAAAGTTTTATCCCTTCCCATGTGTCCAGCAAGGGGGGACTCATGAACTGTTTTCAAGATTGAAGATCTAAGATTTGGAGGTATGTATAGCTTCCCGTCCTTATAGAGTAAGCCATCAGAATTATAAGTAAGATCTGTATGAGGTACTGATGGATCAATAGCAGTAGCATCTTTTATCACTGTAGTTAGACTTGTTATAACACCAATGATAGAGTCCTTAGGAACAATAGTAGTAGGAATGCATGGTATTATAGGTTTAGGACCTTGTCTAGAGAGGGCGTCAGCCTTGCCATTTTTTGTACCAGGCCTGTAGGTAATGATGTAATGGAAACGAGAGAAGTAAAGACTCCAGCGTAATTGTCTGGAGGATAGAGTTCGATTAGACTGAAGATATTGCAGATTTTTGTGGTCAGTATATATGACAGTTGGTTGTGTTGCACCCTCAAGCAAGTGCCTCCAGTGATCGAAGGAACACTTTATTGCAAGTAATTCTTTCTCGCCAACTGGATAATTTAACTCTGCTGGTTGCATCAATCTAGAGAAGAATGCGACCGGGTGTAAGGGTTCTTTGAATGATTTCCTTTGAGAGAGGATTGCCCCTATTGCGAACTCAGAAGCGTCAACTTCCAGGATGAATTGCTTTTCTAAATCCGGGTATTGGAGAATGGGTGCTGTAGTGAATTTATTTTTTAAAAGGTCAAATACCTGTTGAGTATGGCTTGTCCACCTGAAAGGATGATTCAATTTGGTGAGTTCAGTAAGAGGTTTGGTAATAGCAGCAAATCCAGGAATGAATTTCCTATAATAATTTGAGAAGCCAAGGAAACGTTGAACATCTTTCTTACATTGAGGAGTTGGCCAATTATGAATGGCCTGAACCTTGTCATCTTGCATCTTGATTCCTTCAGGGGAGATGTTACAACCCAGAAAAGAGATATTATTTGATTCAAATATACATTTTTCTAGTTTAGCGTATAGGTTATTTTTTCGTAACCTAGTGAGAACCTCTCTAACATGCATTCTATGTTGATCTAAATTTTGTGAGTAAACTAGAATATCGTCCAAATAGACAACAACATATACATCCAAAATATCTCTGAAAAGATCATTGATTAAGCATTGGAATGTTGCTGGGGCATTGCACAGACCGAATGGCATCACTGTATATTCGAATAGCCCATATCTAGTCCGAAAAGCAGTGAGCCATTCGTCGCCAGCTCTCATTCGTATAAGATTATAGGCACCTCGAAGATCCAATTTAGTGAAAATTGAGGCCCCCCTTAATCTTTCAATTAATTCAGGGATTAAAGGTAGGGGGTACCTGTTTTTCCTGGTACGCCTGTTCAATTCCCTGTAATCAATAATTGGTCTTAACGTGCCATCTTTATTGGTAACAAAAAATATGCCTGCACCTGCAGGAGAGGTACTAGGTCTTATAAAACCTTTTCGGAGGTTCTCATCGATATAATTTTTAAGGTGTTCTAGTTCTGGTTTAGAAAGGGGGTAGATATGTCCATAGGGAATTGAAACTCCTGGGAGTAAATCAATAGGACAATCGTAATCCCTATGAGGGGGCAAACATTCAGCTTCTTTTTTATTAAAAACATCTGAGAAGTCTGCATATTGTTTGGGTAAAATATTATCCTCAACCTGTAGCATAATTAAATCTGATGATGTCTCACTATTTTGAGTGAGATGAGGAAAAGATAAACTGAGGTCATTCCAGTTTATAGTTGGTTTGTGTTTACAAAACCAATTTATACCAAGGATTACATTAAACATTGGTGAAGATATGACATCGAAAGTGAGTGTTTCTGTGATGTGTGTGCAAGATATTACCTGTAATGGGGTAGTTTGGTGTGTGACAGGACCTGATTTTAAAAAAGAGCCATCAATGACCTTCACAGAGACTGGAGTTTTCTTAGAGACCAGAGGTATTTTATTCTGTTTCACAAAAGAAAAATCAACAAAATTTCTACATGAGCCGGTGTCGAGGATAGCTTCAGTTGTTATCCTGATTTGATCCCACTGTAGAATAATAGGGATAGTTAAATATGATGGTTTAATGGTTTTCATCAACAGGGATTCAGAGATGTTAGGCAACCTACCCTTCTTATTCCTAGCCAGAACTGGGCAGTCCTTTACTTCATGTGTAGGGCAGGCACAATACATGCACAAACTATGCAACTTCCTCCTAGTCTTTTCCTGAGAGGAGAGGGGACCCTTTATAAAGCCTATGTCCATAGGTTGTGGTGATTCCTTAGTTTGATAAACAGGTGTGGAGAGAAAGCTTTTTGTACCGCTAGCCTTTTCAGAGCGGCGTTCCCTAAGCCGTCTATCTATGTTAATAGTGAGAGAAAAGAAATCTTCCAATGAATCTGGAATACCTGTGCGTGAAAGTTCATCCTTTATATCCTCAGACAATCCTAAACGATATTGAGTTTTAAGGGAGACCTCATTCCATCCCGAATCACGGGCAGAAATTTTAAATTGTGTGATGTAAGACTCCACTGGGTTCTTTCTTTGTTTTAAAGATCTAAGTAAGTTTTCAGCTGTGACCTGTTTGAAAGGGTCATCATATAATGCTGACATTTGATCAAAGAATTCATCTAGAGATCCCAGTATTGCATCATCATTTTCAAAAAAAGAGTCAGCCCAAGCCCTAGGTTCCCCCCTCAAATATGATATCACAGTGAGCACTCTTGATCTTTCTGTGGGATAAGTACGTGGCTTTAATTGAAAAAGCAACAAGCAGGAGTTTTTAAACTCTCTGAATCTTGAACGGTCACCAGAGAATTTTTCTGGGGGGGAGACCATAGGTTCAGGGATAGAATCTGCACTTGCAGGTTTAGGTGCCAGAGTCTCTCTTAAGCAGGCCTTCAAAGCCTGATTTTCCACTTGTAATTCATGGAAAGAACCTGATAGAGCTTCTAATCTGTCTGACAGGACTTGAACTTTATCACTTAAAAGATCTTGTTCCATAATTGCTGTTGAAAGTATATGTTTAGTATAGGATAATTCTGTGTACACAAACACTAAATCCTTTCTTCCTTATGGCTGGTTAATTCTGTAATAGTCTGTATTTGTAGCAATTTGAACAAGCATTTAATTTTGTTTTATAAATAAGAACCAACAATTGCCTCAAAAGTAGGTTTGTAACATAAAAGAAGCTTGATGAATTCGTTGTCAGTGCTTCATATAATGTATTACTATTTGCCCAATAAGTGACAGTTTATTAACTTCATAAACTGTATTACTTTCAGGGCATTTGATAATGCAAACAGTTCAAATTAAGCAGTAACGTAAAATATAGTATTCCTTAATTAGGCAGGTAAAGTTCATCAAATTAAGTAAGGATAACGATTAATAATAAAATAATTAGGTCTGACCTGAGAACACAGGAATTGTTACTTGTCCGTTTGTTATGAACAGCAGCGTGGTACTCAGAGGGAGAGCGGTTGCGGCTGCAGCTGATGACGTCACCGCTACTTGCTGTGCTGTGTATGAAGCTGCTTGAATCCTGTTACCTTGTAAATGCTTCAGGGTATGATGTCGAGTTAGTTTGATTTCCTTATAGTATGAAATATCTTCCAGTGTTGAATTGAGTAGAAGAACTGCTAGATGTAGGAATGAAAAATAAGAGATGTTATCAGTAACTCTTCAAATAACAATTTATGAGGCTGTTGGAGAGTGAGGAAAACTCTCAGTGTAAGGCTTGTGCTGTGAATCCTTTCTCAATTAACCAGCAATGAATGCTGGGGGAAAGTGCTTGATATAGGAGGCTCTTAAAGGGACAGATCATTAGCAAGCAGTAACCCTGACAAAAACAAATAATAAAAGATAATGATGGTAGATTTCAATTCCTTATCATGACAATAAAAGGGAAAGATCTCATGCTAGGCAATATTTATGGGCCCAATAACCAGGATTTTAAATTCTGTAGTAAGATAAACAAAATAATGGCCAAACAACCGGAAATTAACACTATATTAGTGGGAGATTTCAATGCCACTCCCAATGGTCTTTTAGATAGGAGAAGGGTGTCCGCTAAAAACAAACTTAGTAAAATAAGACAAGTGCAAATTAAATATGAGTCAAAAATATTCTCTACTCTTTGTTCCAAATTTGAACTGGTTGATATTTGGACACTGCTTAATCCAAATTCTCTGGAGTATACTTGTCTCCTAAGACACATGGTACATTATCCAGATTGGATTTATTTTTAGTATCAGATCGATTGACGCAGAGAGTTAAGGACTCTAGGATTCTGGACTTCTCAATGTCAGACCATGCTCCAGTTCTCCTAACACTAGATGAACAAACTAAAAGTAATTATAACACTTTTTTTCCCCAAATTTTTGCAAAACGCAGTTAAATTTAAAACATATTTAGATAATAGATGGGAAGAATATTGTTTAAAAAATAAAGATTATCAAAATAATAGTATTACTTTCTGGGAAGCAGCAAAAGTTACTTTAAAGGCAGATATTAACATTTATGTGAAAAACTTTAAGAAAGAACAACAGAAAAGTGATAAAGAGTCATCCTGTAATTTATCCTCAGCTTATTCTGCCTATAGGAAGAATCCAAACAGTAAAAATAGAGATAAGTATTTTTCCAGTAAAAAAGAAAGGGAACTTTTTTATTGAACTTAGCACAAGAGGATCTTTACAGAAATTCCACCCAATTTAGGATTTGGTAACAAGTGGGTAATTATCTGTCGAGACTATTCAAAAAATGTATAAAAAGAAGCCAATCAAAGTGTTAAAAAGCAGAGACAGAATTACTAATAAAACTGAAGAAATCTTGGAGTTATTCCAACAATATTATATGAGCCTGTATACCTCGCAGAACCCCGTTAGATCAGATATAACAGAATTTTTTAAAGATATGAAATTGTTGAATATATCAAAAGAGGATTTAGACTCCTTAAACGGACCTATCTCTAATCATGAGATAATCAAAGTCATAAAATCTATGACTAAGGGAAAAGCACCTGGCCCACATGGCCTACCAATAGAATTTTATGACATGCTTAAGGATAAGATTACATCTTTTTTAAAAACCCTATATGACCAATATTATTGTCACAACACTAAAATTACAGAACAATTCAAAAGTGCAAGTATAATACTAATTCCTAAGGAAGGGAAAGACCCAGAGGAAGTTACTTCTTACAGGCCAATTTCATTATTGAACTTGGACTATAAAATTTTAATGAAGATAATTGCAGACATATTAAAAAATACCCTTCCTAAATTAATCCACCGGGATCAGGTGGGTTTTGTTAAAGGGAGAACCTAAGAAATTAACATCAGAAAAATTCAACATGTCATCTGTCACTACAACGAGGAGAAGATTGGGGTAAGTGCCGCTGTGCTGCCAGAGGCCTTTCTCCTGTCATTAGACGTGGAGAAGGCCTTCGACAGGGTTGAGTGGGATTTTCTCCAACAGACCCTGATTAATTTCGGTCTATGGGGCAATTTTTTAAATTTAATATCTAATGTATACTCAGATGCCAAAGCTACTCTCCTGATAAATAACAATATTTCACCACCTTTCCCACTTTTTAAAGGGACAAGGCAAGGGTGCCCCATGTCACCACTGCTCTTCGATTTAGTGTTGGAACCATTAGCTATGAAACATAGGAGTAGAGTGCTGGGCTGTAGGATGGAAGAGGATATCTTCCAGTTGTCTATTTTAGCAGACAATCTCATATTATGTGTATCCACGCCCAATACTCAGATCAAGGAGGTGACTACACAGCTAGAGCTATATGGGAAGGTCTCAGGGTATAAAATCAATTTTTCCAAATCCAGCATATTATGGTTAAACAAGTCTAAAATTAAAGTAGTTCACCCATTTATAGAAACAAACACATTAAAATATCTAGGTATATATCTGTCTTCTTCTCCAGAAAGTTGGTACAAAGATAAT
The DNA here is from genome assembly GCF_027579735.1 of Bombina bombina. Classification (NCBI taxonomy): domain Eukaryota; kingdom Metazoa; phylum Chordata; class Amphibia; order Anura; family Bombinatoridae; genus Bombina; species Bombina bombina. Next base: position 1,210,387,602 of record NC_069500.1, on the reverse strand, counting down.
ATAGTAAATGTTTTAAACAAATGTATAGATAAGTTAAAAACTGGTCTAATCTCCCACTCTCTCTCAGGTAGAGTGGCAGCTTACAAGATGTTTATTCTTCCAAAAATACTTTATACTTTACGTATGTTTCCTTTACTAATTAAACATCAGGATCTTAAAAACTTCACGAAAGCTCTACAGCAGTATATCTGGCAGGGAAGGAAACCCAGAATTAAGATTGATAAACTATATCTTCCTTACACCAGAGGGGGCTTAGCCCTTTCTAACCTACTATTTTATAATTATGCTACCTTATTGCGATTTCCGTTAGACTGGATTTTCCACTCTAATAATTACACAAAATGCTTGCTAGATGAAAGACTGTGTAGACCTCTCGCTTTAGAATTTGTCTTGTTTGCATCTAATAAAGAATGAGGGAAAGGAATATATCAACACCCCATGCTGAAAGATATTCTTAAGGCTTGGGGAGCCTCTATGAAAGTCTTATCAATAAAAAAAAAGAACTCTAAATGGCTACCGCCAGTAGGGAACACTCAGTTCCCACCAGGTTTAAATTACAAAGCATTCCAGCGATGGAAAGAACATAATTTAATGAATCTAGGGCATCTCTGTAACTGGAGAACTAAACGAATCCTCAGATTTGAGGAAATTCAAAAGTTATTTCAAATTCTGAGCAAAGATAGTTTTCACTTTATTCAAGCAAAACATTATTTAAAATCATTTATCCAAAAGGATCCGGATTTATTTTTTCAAAAACATCCACTTTTAGACCACCCTAAAATTAGGGTGAGGCCACTTTCAGCTATCTATGGAACACTTCTATCTGCACTTGAGCCAAGACAGCTAGAGGAATTATACAGCAAATGGGAAAATAGCTTACCCATTTGCAGGGAAGATAAAACTATACAAACTAGTCTGGGGAGAATTTATAAACTGGATTGTTCAATGGCTATGAGAGAATCACATCTCAGGCTCATGCATCAAGATTATTTAACCCCCAAAAGAGTTCAGAAATGGAACAAAGAAATAAATAATTAATTAATAAATGCATAAAATGTTCTAAAAATAACCTGGATTTACTTCATATGATATATGAATGTCCCAAACAGTCACAGCTCTGGATAAGAGTAAGATTTTGGCTATCTAGTATCCTTAAAACAAAGATCATAATATCAGCAGCAAATGTAATATTCCTTACTAACTCCCCATTTTGGGAAGGGAATAGCAGATTTGTACAAAAAGTGATCTTGAAAACAAGAACATTGATCTTTAAATATTGTATCATCAACAAACCCCCAAATGTTAATCAGCTTAAGAAGGCATTGATGAAAGAAGCAATATTGGAAGCATATGACTATAAGAGGTTCAGATCAAGCAAATTTGATAAATTTACCAACATATGTGGAATCTTTATTGAGTCCATGGGAGAGGAATATGCAAAACAAATGAACCGGATTATAAAAACCTGTAAGTCCTAAGAAACTCGTCTTTGGAGCTGGAGGAGGGGGGGGAGAGGTGGGGGGGGCAGTAATAATACAAGTATTTTCTTTTCTTTCCCCTTTCTTATTGTCCTTTTCCCCCTCCTTCTCCCCTACCCCCCCTCCCTTTTTTCTCTCTCTGCATTTCCCTTGCTGATTGTAGATGGTATTAGAGGTATCTCCCTAGGAAAAAAATAGGCCTAGGGATAAAGTTCAGTATATAAGGATCGATTTGTCTATGTAAAAAATTTTAAGTTGTCATGTAAATTAGTACTCTTCAGAATTTTGTAATGTTAAAAACAAAGAAATTATAAAAAAATATTGCACTCCACTGATAATCTAGCCCTTTATTGTATAGGTAATAGAGGAAATTGCACTCTAATGTTCCAGTGGTCACCATAGTAATGACAATCACCCATCCAAATTAAAAGGACAGTAAACACTTTGAAATTTTATTATAAAGTTTAGGTTACACATAGTAAAACTACTTTGCATTATACTTTTATTATTTATTTTGCTTATCTTTTAATGTGATTTAAGCAGATTTCTCAAGGCTAACCCTGATACATGTATTCCCCTAATTGGTTTTAACAGTTAAGAACTGCAAAACAATGCACTTTGTACTAACTATGCCCTTGCAAGCCTTATCAGCTGTGGAGTCAAACCCAGACTGGCTCATCCAATTGAGGCAAGTGGCTGGTGACGTTTGACAATTTAAAAACAGAAACAGCAAACACCATAGTTTGTTTTAAAGGTGTTAATAATTTGCTGATATTCTATACAACATAAATGTATGTTGCTGGAAAGGGAACACTTTCAGAACTTATTCTACCAACATAGGTCTTGTACCCTGTCATTAACTCTTACAATTTACATTTTCACAATAAAATCATATCAATAGATAGATAGGTAAACCTCTGTTCAATATCACTTAAATATTAAATGATCCAAACGTATATTACCTTACAGTAATTTAATTGCTTCTAAGTTTTATAGTAGGGTATTTGCTCTTATGTAAAATTAAAAACTAACAGTTTGATTTACTATATTAAAAATACTTGTCAAACTGTAGGAACTCAATACCAGCCCCACAATAGGAACTCAATGAGTTCCCACTGCAGAAACTCAACCTCTATGGATTCTGTTCATAGAGGTTGACGTTATGCATTGTCCATCACCCTGTCTGAACTGGCACATAAACTCCATTGATAGCCCTTGAGCCAAGTCTGTAGCACTTGCCAGTCTGTTTTTCAGAGCTAGAGTGTGCAAGTGGCGCACTGTACGTGGCCTTATTTTAGGATGGCCACTGTGGCTTTGATTAGTGGTACTATAGCTCATGCTATACCTCCTGATTACTGCTGCAGCTCTGATTCAACTGAATTTTAGTTGGTCACCGATCTTCCTTTATTCTTTTCCATCTTTGTGAATTCTCATAAACACATTTTCCCATTCCTCTAGCAATTATAATGCAGACATGCAGATAGACACAGCCCATAGGTCCAAAATCGAGAAAGTTCTGGTGTTCACAGGTAATTTTATAACCATGTTCATGCAATTAGTCTAATTGTAAATTACAGGTGTACTCAATTTTGTTTCAGTGGTCTAACTTGAGTGTCAGTGATCACAGGTGTATTTACTTTTGTTGCATCAAGTTTCTACTCTGGGGCCTGTATTTTAAATATAGTCTTTCTGGTTTTGATTGTTCATAAGAGAAAATACTTGTCAACTTACAAATAATGCGATTACTACGAGCTGATATAGTTTTGAATCATTTGATATATATAAATAAATATATAAATATATATAAATATATATATCTAAATCTGTGTATGAAGGATCAGTGCTTGCCTAAATTTGTTCTTGTAATCCTCTGAGACTATGCTATTATATTATGATTAATGTAACTGTATCTATGTAATCTCTTATGTCTACACCCTTATGAGTGTGTGTGTGTGTATATATTACACTATTCAGCTATGAGATATTGTGAGATATTTGCATTTGCAGTGTATTGTATCTTTGTTTTTTTATTTTTATTTTTATTTTCTGGTTGTTACATTTTGGTGATTTGGTCATTAGGCCTTGTTTATGTGTTACCATGGTGATTATGTTTTTGGCGCAATGTTTGAAATTGGTGATGGGTGGGGCTAGTGCTATATATTGCACACTCTGTTCACTTGCACTGTTATCTGGTCTGAGGAAGGGGTCTGTGAACCCCGAAACATTACCACAATAAAGATTTAAAGTTTCATCATCAAACGTTACCACAATAAAGATTTAAAGTTTCATCTCCGTGTCCTCTGGGAGGACACAGAGATGAAACTTATCGAATTTATGCACAAATCAAATATAAATGACTGGAACTTAAAATTCACCTATACCTATAGCAAAGAGGAAATAACATTCCTAGATTTGCGAATTATGAATGTTAACAATAACTTAAAAACAGCTACTTATCGCAAAGAAACTGCAGGTAATGCACTGTTATCTTTTGACAGCCATCATCCAATGAAATTGATTCAAAACATTCCATATGGTCAATTTTTGAGACACAAAAGAAATTGTACAGATTTTGAACAATTCAATACTGAAGCAAAACTTCTTAAAAATAGATTAAAACAGAGAGGATATTCACAACAATGTTTAAAAAGAGCATTTGCTAAAACTAAGAACAAAAACAGAGAATAATTACTATATGGTCAGAAAGAGAAAGTACAAGATAACTCCTTGTTTAGATTCATAGGAACATATAATAATAAATGGCAAGATATTCGTGCAATTTTAAAGAAGCACTGGCATGTACTATGGATAGATAAATCTATAGGAAAATTTGTAGGAGAAGTTCCACTAATGACACCCAAGAGAGCACCGAACTTAAAGGATCTACTAGTAAATAGCCATTTTGAGACTAAAGATACACAAAATTGGCTAAGCAGAAGAAAGGATGGAAATTATAAATGTTCTCACTGTTCAGTGTGTGATAACATGCTAATAGGGAGGAATTTTTGTGACAGATTTGGCTCCTATCACACCATAAAAGGTCACATTACCTGTAAAAGTGAAGGTGTAATGTATATGGTCTTATGTAATTGCCCCTATACTATATAGGAAAAACCTATAGGGAGCTAAAAGAAAGGATCAAGGAACACAAAAGGGACATTAAAAATAAATGCATCAAAACAAGTAGTGTGGCAAGGCATTTTTTGGAATGCCATGGAAGCAACAAAAATGTATTAAAATTTAGGGGTCTGGAAATGATTGACCTAAAGGGTAGAGGAGGAAATCTGGATCAAATCCTCTTGCGTAAAGAAAGCAAGTGGATATTTAATTTAAAGAGTTTAAAACCTCTGGGCTTGAATGAAGAGATTAACTTTGGATAATTTTTGGGTGACTAATAAGTTTATTTTATTTCACTTTTTGAAAACTACATAACTATACTTAAAATTAAAGTGTATATAAAACTTTGACACTTTGTCAAATTATTAATACATACAAAAATAAGTGTGTGAATTATGTAGGAAAATGACCCAAAAATGATTAAAGTCAAAATAAATAAATTGGAGGCTATTTTGCAATACTTTGGGAATGCCTATCAACATTAGAATCTCCAAAAAATAATTTGGTAATGAAATTAAAAAACTTTTGAATTTTTAATCAACAGTCCCTCTTGTTTGATCCTCGCAGAGAGAAATTTTGCACTTGTAATGTTTCGTTATTCGAAATTGAAACATAAGTTAAAAAAAAATAATGAAATCTTTAATACTGTTTATCTTAAGCAACAAACTTGTTAGAATTTAGTAATATATTTCACCAAGGGGCTTTGTAATATACTTGAAATGTAAAGAAGGCGGAGCATTCTGTTTAAATGAATGGAGGTAAAACTCCAATTGCACACAGCCGGAAGAAGCCCGTAGTAAGCACAGGTGAAACGCGCGTAGCTTGTTTGGACACAGCGGTGCAATCAGCTGAACCCCGCTGAGAAGTCTGCCCACGCCAGAAATCTTGTATCTCCTATTGCTAAAACGAAGGCATGCTGAGCACTCAAACAGCCTTTGTCGGGAGTGGTGGAATTATCCGGAGACTCAACATCTGTTCCGGTTTGGTAAAACCCAATATTCTGTGAAGGTGGAACAAGCAGGTAATAAACCACTACACTATGGCCATTCATGCTAAAGGTATATATATATATATATATATATATATATATATATATATATATATATATATATATATATATATATATTAAATGTAAGTTGTTTAAATGAGTGGATCAAAGGGTACAAGCCTTACATTGGAAGAGGGGTCTCTGTCTTTTATGAGGGGAATGAGCTCTGAAAGTATCCCCTTTACCGCAATAGACACTTTTACTTACTTTTATTACCCTTTAAAATGTACTTATTTAGAGAAACTAGGATCCTTGAGCACTAAAGTAAATGACAAACAAAAATGTGGCTAGTGATGGCTTCCAAGTAATTATCATCATTATGACAATCAGATGACAGTTATAAGGACATGAAACCTCTTGTCTGGTTAGTCTAATGAGATACTTTTGTGTTTCAGAAGTGATAATCAGACCAGCGGTGTATTTGTCATCACTATGACAATCACCTTAAGTGAAATGGAGTCATTCATTTTATATGGCAGCATTGTAGACCAACTATAAATGTCAAATTAAAAACAATGATCCTTTTTTACATCTTGGGTGCTTTTCAACATGTTGCAGCCCAGTCTGGCAGTCAAGAGAAAAACTGCAAAGACTGAGCACATCACACAGTATTAACACATATATTTTCAGTGTACACTTTACTAGTGGTATCTCTGATTACTTCAACTTGCAAAGTACAATGATGTTTTGAGCTCCATATAGCCTTTAAAGGAGCACTAAAGTCAAAATTAAACTTCCATGATTCAAAAAGAGCACCACATTTTAAACTTTCTATTTCACTTCCATTATTAAAATGTGTACAATCTCTTTGGCTGATGGCTGTCACATGACGCAGGGGGACAGAAAATAAAAATAAAGATCTCAGAAAAAAATACTATTAATTTAAAATTCAGACACTGGGCTAGATTACAAGTGGAACGATATTTTTAGCACCTATTCCCGCGTTAACATTGTAAGACTTCGGCTTTTTGTGCCCATCGGGTTGCACAAGTTTTACAACTTGAATATAAAAAAAGTTTTTGCTTCCTTGCTAACCTGATGCACGAAAAAAGCTAAACTTTGAATATCACAACTGTGTTAAAGTATTCCCCTATAAACTTCAATGGACTTCAAAAAGGGAAAAAAATACTAACACCCAACAAGTCACGCAAACCCAAACGCATTTTCTCAAGTGCGCTAACCTGACATGAAAATATAGGGCCTAGATTTGGAGTTTGGCGGTAGCCGTGAAAACCAGCGTTAGAGGCTCCTAACGCTGGTTTTAGGCTACCGCCGGTATTTGGAGTCATTCAAAAAAGGGTCTAACGCTCACTTTTCAGCCGCGACTTTTCCATACCGCAGATCCCCTTACGTCAATTGCGTATCCTATCTTTTCAATGGGATCTTTCTAACTCTGGTATTTAGAGTCGTGTCTGAAGTGAGCGTTAGAAATCTAACGACCAAACTCCAGCCGCAGAAAAAAGTCAGTAGTTAAGAGCTTTCTGGGCTAACGCCGGTTCATAAAGCTCTTAACTACTGTACTCTAAAGTACACTAACACCCATAAACTACCTATGTACCCCTAAACCGAGGTCCCCCCACATCGCCGCCACTCGATTACATTTTTTTAACCCCTAATCTGCCGACCGCCACCTACGTTATACTTATGTACCCCTAATCTGCTGCCCCTAACACCGCCGACCCCTATATTATATTTATTAACCCCTAACCTGCCCCCCACAACGTTGCAGCCAGCTACCTACAATAATTAACCCCTAATCTGCCGACCACAAAGAGCCGCCACCTACATTATAGCTATGTACCCCTAATCTGCTGCCCCTAAAACCGCCGACCCCTATATTATATTTATTAACCCCTAATCTGCCCCCCTCAACGTCGCCTCCACCTGCCTACACTTATTAACCCCTAATCTGCCGAGCGGACCGCACCGCTACTATAATAAAGTTATTAACCCCTAATCCGCCTCACTAACCCTATAATAAATAGTATTAACCCCTAATCTGCCCTCCCTAACATCGCCGACACCTAACTTCAATTATTAACCCCTAATCTGCCGACTGGAGCTCACCGCTATTCTAATAAATGTATTAACCCCTAAAGCTAAGTCTAACCCTAACACTAACACCCCCCTAAGTTAAATATAATTTTAATCTAACGAAATAAATTAACTCTTATTAAATAACTTATTCCTATTTAAAGTTAAATACTTACCTGTAAAATAAACCCTAATATAGCTACAATATAAATTATAATTACATTGTAGCTATTTTAGGATTAATATTTATTTTACAGGCAACTTTGTAATTATTTTAACCAGGTACAATAGCTATTAAATAGTTAAGAACTATTTTTTTTTTTTTTTAAACATTTTTTATTGAAGTCATACACAAATACAACAAAAGGGAATGCCCGAAAACATTTACAGAAAAGTGCAAATACAATATTGTTAGATAAGTATTACAGATAAAGCCCTGTAGAAAGGGCATAATGTATCCATATAGCTCAAGCATAATTATAATATTAGGGCAATCAAAAGTGAGACTTCAGTTTTATAATAAAGGTAGTAGAAAAAACAAAAATGGTCCTCTCTGTGCCGTATTGAAAGCAAATTAGAGTTACCTCTCAGATACAATTAGGGCCAGGGGGGAGTTAGCTTTATAGTTTTATGGGGGGGGGATTCAGCGGGCAAGAGCCGCTCGAAATAGAGTAGGGGGGGTGGAGGGGGAGTGGAGGGTGGAGCCTATCAGCATGGCGAGCTTATAGTTACTATTATCAGGACACTAAGTGCACATTAGTTTTAATAGCTAAGTAAACTCTTAAAAAAAATATCTAGATAAGGTATAGGGCATCTGTAGATATCGATATGAGAGCATAATGAGGTTAATCTCGAGGCCTAAACTGTATATCTCTTATATGTCGAGGACAGATCTTTCCTCTATAACCTAAAATCACGTGTAACAGGTATCAATGTAAAATAAAACCACTGATATGGAGATTTCCCTGTATGTACTGATAAAATAATGTCCTGAGAAAACTATGTAACACCAACTTAGACATAAGATATGTAATAGTGATTAAGATAGGTTATAGTAATTGTTGCTCTCATAGCTCTATGGAGCTGTTATACTCATACTAAATATAAAATGAAAATGGATGTGCAGAAAATATCAACAGTATCAGAAAACAGGATATCATAAAAGAAACAATAAGGAGAAGTAAATACCTGAGCCCAAGTTGTTAATGTAGGCTAGAAACCAATCTAGGTATAACATGCCAATATATATCTAAACAAAAGAGCTGTTGCTAACACAAGCTGTACCTTTATACTAGAGGGCACTATATAAGACGTGTTATCATACACCTGCGGAACCTATAAACTGGAGGCACTGTATTAGGCTTGTTATTATGAACAAGCAGTGATTATCGGTAGACCAAGGTGCCTGGATTGTAGACTATTAGATTCCTCTAGTAGGTACATATAAATCTCTATGGTGAAACATACAATAGCACAACATACAATATTTAAAACCGTAGAGTAAGTGGCATTCAAGATTATATGAGGAACAATCATATATGACATGCTTCAGGATACATTATAACTATGATAGCAAAACAAAAAGAGCACCAGTGATTGCCTTATAATGAATTATATAGCCCATGTCAGGGGGGTATATGGGGATGGGGTTTCCAATCTCAAGGCAGGGATCATCTTAAGCAATAGGACCTTGAAAGGAAAACATTTACTAGTGTTTAGGACATCTAATCATAAGGACAACATTTACAGCAGGCAAAATACACCAAAAGAGGGTATGAAGGGATGTCAGCAGGATGACAGTGACTCACTGTCTGAAGTAAATATTAATATTATGGGCATAATCTATGTTTGCCTGTCTTATCCGAGCTATCCTCTTAAGCGACCTCATAGGAGCTTATCATTCCACAGCCTCCTATAAGGGAGAGACGATGGGTGACCAGGTGTTAGTAGGTGCTAATACAGGAGGAACAGCATATATACACAATGTGGGGGTCAGGAAATTTAGATATTGTAGTCAGAGGTGCAATAAGTGAAAATAGGGTATGTAGCAGGCTACCAAGGGCATTCTAACATGAGAGAGTCACATAGGAAGCAGACTTACTACTTAAAGGTATTGGAACATGAGGAAAAAAAAAAAAAAAAGTAAATAAAATAAATAAAAGTAATGAACAATGCAGCGTCTAACTAACATGTCCCATAGAGAGTTATAACCTCCAAGTTAAAGAAAGATGTCAAGGTGTGTTTATCTGCTTTCTAATACATTGGGGGCAGGTTAGGCTGATAATAAACAGACCCTGATAATGGGAGATAGAAAAAACATAGCCCTGCAAGTGAAACCAATGTCAGTTTTGGGGCTTTGTAATAGAGTCTCCAGTTCCCCCCTATCCAATACCTTCCCTGATATTATAGGGCTTATTGAGTGGTAGATGGTCTTGAGTGAGGGAAGAAATTCCCTGCTGCCAACTAAGAGAGTGGAATGTAGCTGATGAACCATGCGGTAAGCATTCAGACTTGCACACGAAGCACCGGAGTATCCCCAGATCATTGGCTCTACAAGAGATAGATATGAGAGTCTCATCTGTCAAGCAGCGCAGAAACATGGCTTCGTCAAGTCTCTCCCCGACCGGCCGCTTCAGAGCAGGAACCGGACAAACAGGAACAGGAACAACTGCGGCACAGACGAGTTTCTCTGAGCTAGGGAGGGATACAAACCGCTCACGTTGTATAGGTAGGCCTCTATGGATCTCATCCGTCACGGTGTGAAGACAGAGATGCCGTGGGTCTTCCTCCTCCTCCGACACACCAGCTGTGATGAGGGTTAAGTCACTGAGATTCTCCTTTAGGTTAGCGGATAGATCCTCTGAATCTAGCGACAAGAGTTGGTGGAGGCTGTTAAAGTGAGCGTCCATACGGAGTGTAAGCGCTACTAGTGCGTTCTTGATTGAGGATTCCATGTTTTCAGCTGGTTGGAGGATCGGAGTTGCTCTCAGGTGGTGAGTGTTACTTGAGAATACAGGATCCAGGTTCAGGTAGATCGTAAGCTCGATAATACACTTGGTAGTACCAGCGGTAGTCCAAGCTGCAGCTGGAGATTCATCCTCGGTAAGATCGCTTCAGCCGTGACATCTCTGCATCAATGGCGGCCTTTGCGCCTCTTTGTATGCTGCCCTTAAATGTTGCTGTTCCAGGCGTAGACAAGAGGCGTTTGACCAGTGAAATTACCTCAGCCTGCTGGCCAGTGTTACTTATGGTAGAGTATTCATCTAAACTTTATTTTTGGAGCCATTTGGAATGTTTTATTAAAATATTAGAGCAGGAGCTAACAAAACTTGCGTCTGCTCAGCTCCCTAGTTGGCTCCGCCCCCCCAGTTAAGAACTATTTAATAGTTACCTAGTTAAAATAATAACAAAATCACCTGTAAAATAAATCCTAACCTAAGTTACAATTAAACCTAACACTACACTATCAATAAATAAATTAAATAAAATACCTATAATTATCTACAATTAAACCTAACACTACACTATCAATAAATAAATTAAATACAATTCCTACAAATAAATACAATGAAATAAACTAACTAAAGTACAAAAAATAAAAAAGAACTAAGTTACAAAAAATAAAAAAAATATTTACAAACATTAGAAATATATTACAACAATTTTAAACTAATTACACCTACTCTAAGCCCCCTAATAAAATAACAAAGCCCCCCAAAATAAAAAAATGCCCTACCCTATTCTAAATTACTAAAGTTCAAAGCTCTTTACCTTACCAGCCCTGAACAGGGCCCTTTGCGGGGCATGCCCCAAGAAGTTCAGCTCTTTTGCCTGTAAAAAAAAACATACAATACCCCCCCCAACATTACAACCCACCACCCACATACCCCTAATCTAACCCAACCCCCCCTTAAATAAACCTAACACTAAGCCCCTGAAGATCTCCCTACCTTGAGTCGTCTTCACCCAGCCGAGCCAAATTCTTCATCCAAGCGGAGCAAGAAGAAGTCCTCCATCCGGTAGAAGTCTTCATCCAAGCGGGGCAGAAGAGGTCTTCCATCCGATTGAAGTCTTCATCCAAGCGGCATCTTCTATCGTCATCCATCCGGAGCGGAGCAGCAGCATCCTGAAGACCTCCGACGTGGAACATCCATCCTGGCCGACGACTGAACGACGAATGACGGTTCCTTTAAATGACGTCATCCAAGATGGCGTCCCTCGAATTCCGATTGGCTGATAGGATTCTATCAGCCAATCGGAATTAAGGTAGGAATATTCTGACTGGCTGATGGAATCAGCCAATCAGAATCAAGTTCAATTCAATTGGCTGATCCAATCAGCCAATCAGATTGAGCTCGCATTCTATTGGCTGTTCCGATCAGCCAATAGAATGCAAGCTCAATCTGATTGGCTGATTGAATCAGCCAATCGGATTGAACTTGATTCTGATTGGCTGATTCCATCAGCCAGTCAGAATATTCCTACCTTAATTCCGATTGGCTGATAGAATCCTATCAGCCAATCGGAATTCGAGGGACGCCATCTTGGATGACGTCATTTAAAGGAACCGTTATTCGTCGTTCAGTCGTCGGCCAGGATGGATGTTCCGCGTCGGAGGTCTTCAGGATGCTGCCGCTCCGCTCTGGATGGATGACGATAGAAGATGCCGCTTGGATGAAGACTTCAATCGGATGGAAGACCTCTTCTGCCCCGCTTGGATGAAGACTTCTACCGGATGGAGGACCTCTTCTTGCTCCGCTTGGATGAAGAATTTGGCTCGGCTGGGTGAAGATGACTCAAGGTAGGGTGATCTTCAGGGGCTTAGTGTTAGATTTATTTAAGGGGGGTTTGGGTTAGATTAGGGGTATGTGGGTGGTGGGTTGTAATGTTGGGGGGGGTATTGTATGTTTTTTTTTACAGGCAAAAGAGCTGAACTTCTTGGGGCATGCCCCGCAAAGGGCCCTGTTCAGGGCTGGTAAGGTAAAAGAGCTTTGAACTTTAGTAATTTAGAATAGGGTAGGGAATTTTTTTATTTTGGGGGGCTTTGTTATTTTATTAGGGGGCTTAGAGTAGGTGTAATTAGTTTAAAATTGTTGTAATATATTTCTAATGTTTGTAAATATTTTTTTATTTTTTTGTAACTTAGTTCTTTTTTATTTTTTGTACTTTAGTTAGTTTATTTCATTGTATTTATTTGTAGGAATTGTATTTAATTTATTTATTGATAGTGTAGTGTTAGGTTTAATTGTAGATAATTATAGGTATTTTATTTAATTTATTTATTGATAGTGTAGTGTTAGGTTTAATTGTAACTTAGGTTAGGATTTATTTTACAGGTGATTTTGTTATTATTTTAACTAGGTAACTATTAAATAGTTCTTAACTATTTAATAGCTATTGTACCTGGTTAAAATAATTACAAAGTTGCCTGTAAAATAAATATTAATCCTAAAATAGCTACAATGTAATTATAATTTATATTGTAGCTATATTAGGGTTTATTTTACAGGTAAGTATTTAGCTTTAAATAGGAATAAGTTATTTAATAAGAGTTAATTTATTTTGTTAGATTTAAATTATATTTAACTTAGAGGGGTGTTAGGGTAAGGGTTAGAATTAGCTTTAGGGGTTAAAAAATTTATTAGAATAGCGGTGAGCTCCGGTCGGCAGATTAGGGGTTAATGTTTGAAGTTAGGTGTTGGCGATGTTAGGGAGGGCAGATTAGGGGTTAATACTATTTATTATAGGGTTAGTGAGGCGGATTAGGGGTTAATAACTTTATTATGATAGCAGTGCGGTCCGCTCGGCAGATTAGGGGTTAATAAGTGTAGGCAGGTGGAGACGACGTTGTGGGGGGCAGATTAGGGCTTAATTAATATAATATAGGGGTCGGCGGTGTTAGGGGCAGCAGATTAGGGGTACATAAGGATAATGTAAGTAGCGGCGGTTTACGTAGCGGCAGATTAGGGGTTAAAAATAATATGCAGGGGTCAGCGATAGCGGGGGCGGCAGAATAGGGGTTAATAAGTGTAAGGTTAGGGGTGTTTAGACTCGGGGTACATGTTAGGGTGTTAGGTGCAGACGTAGGAAGTGTTTCCCCATAGCAAACAATGGGGCTGCGTTAGGAGCTGAACGCGGCATTTTTGCAGGTGTTAGTTTTTTTTTCAGCTCAAACAGCCACATTGTTTCCTATGGGGGAATCGTGCACGAGCACGTTTTTTAAAGGTGCGGCCAGAAAAAAGCCAGCGTTAGCTACGCGGGTCTTTACCGACAAAACTCTAAATCTAGCCGTAAATATTTCACATTCCAATGATCTTCACATAGAAGAATATGTTCTATTTATTTATATGCACATATATATATATATATATATATATATATATTTATAAATGTCTATATATGTGTACATATGTATTTATGTGTTTATGTGTGTATATATGTCTGCAAATACATATATACACATATAAATACACATGTACATATATATATTTATATATATATATATATATATGTGTGTATTTATATAAGATGCTCAAATGACAGAGTATTGCAGTATGCAGTGATACTTTTTTTATTGGACTAACTTACGCCTAGATTTAGAGTTTTGCGGCCAAAGGGGTGCGTTAGCTACGCGTGCTTTTTTCTGGCCGCACCTTTTAAATACCGCTGGTATTTAGAGTTCACAGAAGGGCTGCGTTAGGATCCAAAAAAGGAGCGTATAGCATATTTACCGCAACTGCAACTCTCGATACCAGCGGTGCTTACGGACGCGGCCAGCTTAAAAAAACGTTTTCGTGCACGATTCCCCCATAGGAAACAATGGGGCAGTTTGAGCTGAAAAAAAACCTAACACCTGCAAAAAAGCAGCGTTCAGCTCCTAACGCAGCCCCATTGTTTACTATGGGGAAACACTTCCTAAGTCTGCACCTAACACCCTAACATTTACCCGAGTCTAAACACCCCTAACCTTACACTTATTAACCCCTATTCTGCCGCCGCCGCTATCGCTGACCCCTGCATTTTATTATTAACCCCTAATCTACCACTCCGTACACCGCCGCAACCTACATTATCCCTATGTAACCCTAATCTGCTGCCCCTAACACCGCCAACCCCTATATTATATTTATTAACCCCTAATCTGCCCCCACAACGTCGCCGCCAGCTACCTACAATAATTAACCCCTAATCTGCCGACCGCATCTCACCGCTACTATAATAAAGTTATTAACCCCTAATCCGCCTCACTCCCGCCTCAATCAGCCAATCAGCCAATCAGATTGAGCTCGCATTCTATTGGCTGTTCCGATCAGCCAATAGAATGCGAGCTCAATCTGATTGGCTGATTGAATCAGCCAATCGGATTGAACTTGATTCTGATTGGCTGACTCCATCAGCCAATCAGAATTTTCCTACCTTAATTCCGATTGGCTGATAGAATCCTATCAGCCAATCGGAATTCGAGGGACGCCATCTTGGATGACGTCATTTAAAGGAACCGTCATTCGTCGTTCAGTTGTCGGCCAGGATGGTTGTTCCGCGTCGGAGGTCTTCAAGATGCTGCCGCTCCGCTCCGGATGGATGACGATAGAAGATGCCGCTTGGATGAAGACTTCAATCGGATGGAAGACCTCTTCTGCCCCGCTTGGATGAAGACTTCTACCGGATGGAGGACCTCTTCTTGCTCCGCTTGGATGAAGAATTTGGCTCGGCTGGGTGAAGATGACTCAAGGTAGGGTGATCTTCAGGGGCTTAGTGTTAGGTTTATTTAAGGGGGGTTTGGGTTAGATTAGGGGTATGTGGGTGGTGGGTTGTAATGTTGGGGGGGGGTATTGTATGTTTTTTTTTACAGGCAAAAGAGCTGAACTTCTTGGGGCATGCCCCGCAAAGGGCCCTGTTCAGGGCTGGTAAGGTAAAAGAGCTTTGAACTTTAGTAATTTAGAATAGGGTAGGGAATTTTTTTATTTTGGGGGGCTTTGTTATTTTATTAGGGGGCTTAGAGTAGGTGTAATTAGTTTAAAATTGTTGTAATATATTTCTAATGTTTGTAAATATTTTTTTATTTTTTGTAACTTAGTTCTTTTTTATTTTTTGTACTTTAGTTAGTTTATTTCATTGTATTTATTTGTAGGAATTGTATTTAATTTATGTATTGATAGTGTAGTGTTAGGTTTAATTGTAGATAATTATAGGTATTTTATTTAATTTATTTATTGATAGTGTAGTGTTAGGTTTAATTGTAACTTAGGTTAGGATTTATTTTACAGGTGATTTTGTTATTATTTTAACTAGGTAACTATTAAATAGTTCTTAACTATTTAATAGCTATTGTACCTGGTTAAAATAATTACAAAGTTGCCTGTAAAATAAATATTAATCCTAAAATAGCTACAATGTAATTATAATTTATATTGTAGGTATATTAGGGTTTATTTTACAGGTAAGTATTGAGCTTTAAATAGGAATAAGTTATTTAATAAGAGTTAATTTATTTTGTTAGATTTAAATTATATTTAACTTAGGGGGGTGTTAGGGTTACGGTTAGAATTAGCTTTAGGGGTTAAAAAATTTATTAGAATAGCGGTGAGCTCCGGTCGGCAGATTAGGGGTTAATGTTTGAAGTTAGGTGTTGGCGATGTTAGGGAGGGCAGATTAGGGGTTAATACTATTAATTATAGGGTTAGTGAGGCGGATTAGGGGTTAATAACTTTATTATGATAGCAGTGCGGTCCGCTCGGCAGATTAGGGGTTAATAAGTGTAGGCAGGTGGATGTGACGTTGTGGGGGGCAGATTAGGGGTTAATTAATATAATATAGGGGTCGGCGGTGTTAGGGGCAGCAGATTAGGGGTACATAAGGATAATGTAAGTAGCGGCGGTTTACGTAGCGGCAGATTAGGGGTTAAAAATAATATGCGGGGGTCAGCGATAGCGGGGGCGGCAGAATAGGGGTTAATAAGTGTAAGGTTAGGGGTGTTTAGACTCGGGGTACATGTTAGGGTGTTAGGTGCAGACGTAGGAAGTGTTTCCCCATAGCAAACAATGGGGCTGCGTTAGGAGCTGAACGCGGCATTTTTGCAGGTGTTAGTTTTTTTTTCAGCTCAAACAGCCACATTGTTTCCTATGGGGGAATCGTGCACGAGCACGTTTTTTAAAGGTGCGGCCAGAAAAAAGCCAGCGTTAGCTACGCGGGTCTTTACCGACAAAACTCTAAATCTAGCCGTAAATATTTCACATTCCAATGATCTTCACATAGAAGAATATGTTCTATTTATTTATATGCACATATATATATATATTTATATATATATTTATAAATGTCTATATATGTGTACATATGTATTTATGTGTTTATGTGTGTATATATGTCTGCAAATACATATATACACATATAAATACACATGTACATATATATATTTATATATATATATATATATATATATATATATATGTGTGTATTTATATAAGATGCTCAAATGACAGAGTATTGCAGTATGCAGTGATACTTTTTTTATTGGACTAATTTACGCCTAGATTTAGAGTTTTGCGGCCAAAGGGGTGCGTTAGCTACGCGTGCTTTTTTCTGGCCGCACCTTTTAAATACCGCTGGTATTTAGAGTTCACAGAAGGGCTGCGTTAGGCTCCAAAAAAGGAGCGTATAGCATATTTACCGCAACTGCAACTCTCGATACCAGCGGTGCTTACGGACGCGGCCAGCTTAAAAAAACGTTTTCGTGCACGATTCCCCCATAGGAAACAATGGGGCAGTTTGAGCTGAAAAAAAACCTAACACCTGCAAAAAAGCAGCGTTCAGCTCCTAACGCAGCCCCATTGTTTACTATGGGGAAACACTTCCTAAGTCTGCACCTAACACCCTAACATTTACCCGAGTCTAAACACCCCTAACCTTACACTTATTAACCCCTATTCTGCCGCCGCCGCTATCGCTGACCCCTGCATTTTATTATTAACCCCTAATCTACCGCTCCGTACACCGCCGCAACCTACATTATCCCTATGTACCCCTAATCTGCTGCCCCTAACACCGCCAACCCCTATATTATATTTATTAACCCCTAATCTGCCCCCCACAACGTCGCCGCCAGCTACCTACAATAATTAACCCCTAATCTGCCGACCGCATCTCACCGCTACTATAATAAAATTATTAACCCCTAATCCGCCTCACTCCCGCCTCAATCAGCCAATCAGCCAATCAGATTGAGCTCGCATTCTATTGGCTGTTCCGAGGGACGCCATCTTGGATGACGTCATTTAAAGGAACCGTCATTCGTCGTTCAGTCGTCGGCCAGGATGGATGTTCCGCGTCGGAGGTCTTCAGGATGCTGCCGCTCCGCTCCGGATGGATGACGATAGAAGATGCCGCTTGAATGAAGACTTCAATCGGATGGAAGACCTCTTCTGCCCCGCTTGGATGAAGACTTCTACTGGATGGAGGACCTCTTCTTGCTCCGCTTGGATGAAGAATTTGGCTCGGCTGGGTGAAGATGACTCAAGGTAGGGAGATCTTCAGGGGCTTAGTGTTAGGTTTATTTAAGGGGGGTTTGGGTTAGATTAGGGGTATGTGGGTGGTGGGTTGTAATGTTGGGGGGGGGTATTGTATGTTTTTTTTTACAGGCAAAAGAGCTGAACTTCTTGGGGCATGCCCCGCAAAGGGCCCTGTTCAGGGCTGGTAAGGTAAAAGTGCTTTGAACTTTAGTAATTTAGAATAGGGTAGGGCATTTTTTTATTTTGGGGGGCTTTGTTATTTTATTAGGGGGCTTAGAGTAGGTGTAATTAGTTTAAAATTGTTGTAATATATTTCTAATGTTTGTAAATATTTTTTTATTTTTTGTAACTTAGTTCTTTTTTATTTTTTGTACTTTAGTTAGTTTATTTCATTGTATTTATTTGTAGGAATTGTATTTAATTTATTTATTGATAGTGTAGTGTTAGGTTTAATTGTAGATAATTATAGGTATTTTATTTAATTTATTTATTGATAGTGTAGTGTTAGGTTTAATTGTAACTTAGGTTAGGATTTATTTTACAGGTGATTTTGTTATTATTTTAACTAGGTAACTATTAAATAGTTCTTAACTATTTAATAGCTATTGTACCTGGTTAAAATAATTACAAAGTTGTCTGTAAAATAAATATTAATCCTAAAATAGCTACAATGTAATTATAATTTATATTGTAGCTATATTAGGGTTTATTTTACAGGTAAGTATTTAGCTTTAAATAGGAATAAGTTATTTAATAAGAGTTAATTTATTTTGTTAGATTTAAATTATATTTAACTTAGGGGGGTGTTAGGGTTAGGGTTAGAATTAGCTTTAGGGGTTAAAAAATGTATTAGAATAGCGGTGAGCTCCGGTCGGCAGATTAGGGGTTAATGTTTGAAGTTAGGTGTTGGCGATGTTAGGGAGGGCAGATTAGGGGTTAATACTATTTATTATAGGGTTAGTGAGGCGGATTAGGGGTTAATAACTTTATAATGATAGCGGTGCGGTCCGCTCGGCAGATTAGGGGTTAATAAGTGTAGCCAGGTGGAGGCGACGTTGTGGGGGGCAGATTAGGGGTTAATTAATATAATATAGGGGTCGGCGGTGTTAGGGGCAGCAGATTAGGGGAACATAAGGATAATGTAAGTAGCGGCGGTTTACGTAGCGGCAGATTAGGGGTTAAAAATAATATGCAGGGGTCAGCGATAGCGGGGGCGGCAGAATAGGGGTTAATAAGTGTAAGGTTAGGGGTGTTTAGACTCGGGGTACGTGTTAGGGTGTTAGGTGCAGACGTAGGAAGTGTTTCCCCATAGCAAACAATGGGGCTGCGTTAGGAGCTGAACGCGGCATTTTTGCAGGTGTTAGTTTTTTTTCCAGCTCAAACAGCCACATTGTTTCCTATGGGGGAATCGTGCATGAGCACGTTTTTGAGGCTGGCCGCGTCCGTAAGCAACTCTGGTATCGAGAGTTGAAGTTGCGTTAAATATGCTCTACGCTCCTTTTTTGGAGCCTAACGCAGCCATTCTGTGGACTCTCAATACCAGAGTGATTTTAAAGGTGCGGCCAGAAAAAAGCCAGCGTTAGCTACGCGGGTCTTTACCGACAAAACTCTAAATCTAGCCGTAAATATTTCACATTCCAATGATCTTCACATAGAAGAATATGTTCTATTTATTTATATGCACATATATATATATATATATATATATATATATATATATATATATATATATATATATATATATATATAGTTATAAATGTCTATATATGTGTACATATCTATATATGTGTTTATGTGTGTACATATGTCTGCAAATACATATATACACATATAAATACACATGTACATATATATATTTATATATATATATATATATATATATATGTGTATTTATATAAGATGCTCAAATGACAGAGTATTGCAGTATGCAGTGATACTTTTTTTATTGGACTAACTTACGCCTAGATTTAGAGTTTTGCGGCCAAAGGGGTGCGTTAGCTACGCGTGCTTTTTTCTGGCCGCACCTTTTAAATACCGCTGGTATTTAGTGTTCACAGAAGGGCTGCGTTAGGCTCCAAAAAAGGAGCATATAGCATATTTACCGCAACTGCAACTCTCGATACCAGCGGTGCTTACGGACGTGGCCAGCTTAAAAAACGTGCTTGTGCACGATTCCCCCATAGGAAACAATGGGGCAGTTTGAGCTGAAAAAAAACCTAACACCTGCAAAAAAGCAGCGTTCAGCTCCTAACGCAGCCTCATTGTTTACTATGGGGAAACACTTCCTAAGTCTGCACCTAACACCCTAACATTTACCCTGAGTCTAAACACCCCTAACCTTACACTTATTAACCCCTATTCTGCCGTCGCCGCTATCGCTGACCCCTGCATTTTATTATTAACCCCTAATCTACCGCTCCGTACACCGCCGCAACCTACATTATCCCTATGTACCCCTAATCTGCTGCCCCTAACACCGCCAACCCCTATATTATATTTATTAACCCCTAATCTGCCCCCCACAACGTCGCCGCCAGCTACCTACAATAATTAACCCCTAATCTGCCGACCGCATCTCACCGCTACTATAATAAAGTGATTAACC
Organism: Bombina bombina; assembly: GCF_027579735.1. Lineage (NCBI taxonomy): Eukaryota > Metazoa > Chordata > Amphibia > Anura > Bombinatoridae > Bombina > Bombina bombina. The sequence goes on along the minus strand of NC_069500.1, from coordinate 1,210,366,812 downwards.
CCTAATCCGCCTCACTCCTGCCTCAATAACCCTATAAGAAATAGTATTAACCCCTAATCTGCCCTCCCTAACATCGCCGACACCTAACTTCAATTATTAACCCCTAATCTGCCGACCGGAGCTCTCCGCTACTATAATAAATGTCTTAACCCCTAAAGCTAAGTCTAAACCTAACACTAACACCCCCCTAAATTAAATATAATTTAAATCTAACGAAATAAATTAACTCTTATTAAATAAATTATTCCTATTTAAAGCTAAATACTTACCTGTAAAATAAACCCTAATATAGCTACAATATAACGAATAATTATATTGTAGCTATTTTAGGATTAATATTTATTTTACAGGCAACTTTGTTTTTATTTTAACCAGGTACAATAGCTATTAAATAGTTAAGAACTATTTAATAGCTAAAATAGTTAAAATAATTACAAAATTACCTGTAAAATAAATCCTAACCTAAGTTACAATTAAACCTAACACTACACTATCAATAAATTAATTAAATACAATACCTACAAATAAATACAATGAAATAAACTAACTAAAGTACAAAAAATAAAAAAGAACTAAGTTACAAAAAATAAAAAAATATTTACAAACATTAGAAAAATATTACAACAATTTTAAACTAATTACACCTACTCTAAGCCCCCTAATAAAATAACAAAGCCCCCTCAAAATAAAAAAAATACCCTACCCTATTCTAAAATTAAAAAAGTTCAAAGCTCTTTTACCTTACCAGCCCTGAAAAGGGCCCTTTGCGGGGCATGCCCCAAAGAATTCAGCTCTTTTGCCTGTAAAAAAAAACATACAATACCCCCCCCTCTGATTGGCTAATGGAATCCGATCAGCCAATCAGATTGAGCTCGCATTCTATTGGCTGATCAGAACATCTTGGATGACGTCCCTTAAAGGAACCGTCATTCGTCGGGAAGTCGTCAGTGAAGATGGATGTTCCGCGTTGGCGGGATGAACATGGATCTGGAAGAAAGAAGATTGAAGATGCCACTTGATAGAAGACTTCAGCCGGATCATGGACCTCTTATTGTAGATAATTGTAGGTATTGTATTTAATTAATTTATTGATAGTGTAGTGTTAGGTTTAATTGTAGATAATTGTAGGTATTGTAGTTAATTAATTTATTGATAGTGTAGTGTTAGGTTTAATTGTAGATAATTGTAGGTATTGTATTTAATTAATTTATTGATAGTGTAGTGTTACGTTTAATTGTAACTTAGGTTAGGATTTATTTTACAGGTAATTTTGTAATTATTTTAACTAGGTTACTATTAAATAGTTATTAACTATTTAATAGCTATTGTACCTGGTTAATATAATTACAAAGTTGCCTGTAAAATAAATATTAATCCTAAAATAGATACAATATAATTATAATTTATATTGTAGCTATATAAGGGTTTATTTTACAGGTAAGTATTTAGCTTTAAATAGGAATAATTTATTTAATAATAGTTAATTTATTTTGTTAGATTTAAATTATATTTAATTTAGGGGGGTGTTAGGGTTAGAGTTAGACTTAGCTTTAGGGGTTAATACATTTATTATAGTAGCGGTGAGATCCGGTCGGCAGATTAGGGGTTAATTATTGTAGGTAGGTGGAGGCGACGTTGTGGGGGGCAGATTAGGGGTTAATAAATATAGGGGTCGGCGGTGTTAGGGGCAGCAGATTAGGGGTACATAGGTATAATGTAGGTTGCGGCGGTGTACGGAGCGGCAGATTAGGGGTTAATAATAATATGCAGGTGTCAGCGATAGCAGGGGTGGCAGATTAGGGGTTAATACATATAACATAGTGGTCGGCGATGTTAGGGGCAGCAGATTAGGGGTACATAGGGATAATGTAGCTGGCGGCGGTGTACGGAGCGGCAGATTAGGGGTTAAAAAAATTTAATAGAGTGGCGGCGATGTGAGGGGACCTC